>NC_090935.1:585626381-585929066 GCF_040938575.1 Ambystoma mexicanum
TAATACTAATAACTCCAAAATATTAAAGATCGCAGAAAATGAGGAGGCAAAGACTGAGGTCAAGAGGGTTGCCCCATTCGTCTCGGCTAAGAAGTCGGTGAGATATCTGGGCATCAATATCACCCCAAGAACTAGCACACTACAGCAAGCAAACTACCCACCAATTATCAAAGCGATCAAGAGAGATCTAGAGAGGCGGAGATCACTCTACATATCTTGGCTGGGAAGGCTTTCCATCATAAAAACGAACGTATTGCCCAGATTTCTCTACCACTTTCAAAATGTTTCACTGGATAACACTAGGGCAACAATTGGATATTCACTAATCCGTATTTGCATTCATATCGGGAGGGGCGAAACCAAGAATACGTTAAATAAAGAAAGCTGTCGGGTAAATAAAGGGGAGAACTGTGTGACCAGATCTGCTGCAATATTATTTGGCAGCCCAGATGAGGGTGATGGGAGAATGGATGAGAGAGGAATCCAAAATCCCTGAGTCGTTTATAGAGCAAGCAATAGCAGGCCAACACGTATGGAAAAAGTTGTGGTTAAGTAGAAACCAAAGAGCAAAGGGGGGTGGGAGGGTATACATGAATGTGATCACGAAAGTGACTATAGAACCTGGGACCTGATTAGCTGAACAGTGAACCTACCGATTTATCCCTTCCCTTTTACGCCATTACACAGCAATAGTAATTTCTCCCCAGCAAGTTTAGATAAGGGCTTTGATAAATAGTGAAGTGGGTCTGTAGAATGTTAGGTGATTTATTTACGCAAAACACACTCAAGTCATTCAACCAATGTAAACTAGATTTTGACCCTCAGGAATCAACTGAGGACACTGGGACAGCCAACCGGGGAACAAGAAAATGGCCAACAGAGAGCTGACCTCCTTAGCAAAAACACTACAAGAAGTGGCTGAGGGAAAGGGACTAATAGGAAAGATTTACCCATCATTGATCAAGGGGGAAGAAATAGAGGAATTGGGCATATCAAAAACAATGGAGGGAGGAGCAGGGAATGTGTTACCAGAGAAGAATGGGAAGATATCCAACGTAGGACATGGAGAGGATCCATATGCACACAAGTTACAGACTAAGGTGCTACAGAGATGGTATTCCACGCCATAGAAACGCGCCAGAGAAACCTCCGAAAATCAATCAAAGGTGAGTGATAGATGTTGGACGGAGTATGGAGAGAAGGGGCCCTTAACACATGTAATAGGGGCTACTCAACAAACTATGGCAGGAAATAGAAGTGGTCATCAGGGGAGTTACTGGGAAACCATACACAATTACACCCGGCTTAGTGATGCTGGATATCTCACGTGAAAAGGAGGATAATAAAATAAATCGGCAGCAACATTAATGTGAAGCACATATTGGCAGCAAAACTAGCTACCACTATGCTATGGGGCAGCAGAGAGGGGCCATCAGGTGGGGCGGGTGGCATCTAAGGATGCATAGACTATGGGTGATCATTAGAGGGGTTCTACATACATTCTACAAATTGTGGAACCCTTTACTCCAATATATAGATTGACAAGACCTCATGGACACATACCGACCTAGAAACCATTATAGCAAACTAACAGAAGATTTAGAATATGTAGATAAACACACATTGTAGCAGCAGACTCCAGTTGTTGGTTCATTCCTCAGAGATGCCACTTATGTGATGTTTGAGGCTGTAAAACTATAAATGCTTAATAAATGTGTGGGGTGTGGGTAGTGTGTGCTGTGGAAATGTGCTGTAAAGTTAGAGGGAGGGCCATCTGCTGGTCGGCATGCAGTTACTTATAATGGTGTATTCACTTTATCTTGTGGGTTCTGGTGTCTTTCCGTGACACTACCTGGCATGGGCCATGCCTCCCCAGAGGTTTACGCTTGTATGCTTGCAGTCCACACCTCTTGGGCCATTCATCCCTTCAGATACTGTGGACACCCAATCGCAAATGGGTGTACATTGCTCCTGGCCCCTAGGATTGCATCCTGTTCGTAATCCAGGAGCATTTCCGAAAGATATGTTGGATGGAAGAACTATGGCTTCAGTCCACACGAATGACTACAGCCAGGTGCTGTTATAGGCAGTACATCAGACCCCCTCTGTTATCAATGATTTCATTCTCTTTTGATACAGTACCATCTGCTGTTCTCTCCTCTGTTGCAGATGTGGCGCTATGTTCTCCTCCTCAGCCTTCCCCTCAGGCTTTTGATTCAGCTGCAGCAGATAGACGGGGAGCAAATAAGTTTCCATGAGGACATGATCGAGTACACGTTTAAGGCTAAAGGCATGCATTGCTTCCTGCATGATACGTTGGTATGGATAGGCCAAAAATCAGAGGACCCTCTGGTCTTTGAGGCAGAGTTGCTGACCCAGTTGTAATTTCCAAGGCTGCAAAGGTAGGCATCGCTAGGCTCATCCTGAAGGTAGTGACTGAAATCTGGAAGAAGCTAGCCTCTTTCCCAGTCACAAAAAAGAAACATGAGACTAAGTACACAGTGAAGATGGATGAGACCATCTAACTTCTCAACCACCCTCACAGTCCAATGCGGTGGCAGCAGCCATCCACAAGGGGAAGACCACAGCTGGCAAAACTATTGCTCCCTTCTAAAAGGATAATCTGAGGATGGACATTTTTGGTGAGACCTATCAAGACTTCTCTCTCCACTTATGGCAGGTGAATGTGGATGCCATCCTTGTTGGAAGCAATAACCGCATGGCAAAAGACCCATCAGCCTTTACATCCGCCCTACCAACAGCCAGATCAGCCGAAGGAGTTTGTTTTGTTCTCTTGGTAGGTGCTTACGACCATGTCAACACCAACTCCAGAGTCACAAATTGGTGTCAGCAGGTGGAGACAAGTGTGTCTTTACTCAAAACGCCTTCTTTCGGAGGCTCCTCCTCTCCAATGGGAGTGACGTTTTAGGCTGGAGAAAGAATAGCACTCGGGGGAAGTCCCTTTCCGTGCTCTGAAACCATCTCTATATCACAGAAGGCATTAGCAACTCCAGAAATCTCCTTTCAGAATGAAAGAAAATATAATTTGTTCCATCACAAACCTCATATTTGATGCACAAGTAGATAATTATTTTCATTTCTTTCGATCTTTAAGTCCGCGATTACCTTCCAGTGAAAATTCAACAGCGGAATGCTCCAGTTTAAGCCTAAGACTTTGTAGTAATAGATTTGAACCCAACGTTCTCTACATTTATTTAGTTGAAAGTGATACCATAAACATCAATTTGACATGATTTTATGTAAAACTAATCTAACACTTGTGGATAGAAAAACAATGTTTGCTTTAATAAATTATCTAACCATTAGCATCGAACGTGCTGATAAAGGCAGAGAAACAGCAGTGCAAAACACGGACTATTACATAAAAGAAAACATGACACAAATATATAGGGAAAATGATCTTGTGACCCAATTCAAGAAGTTGGAAGACTGGTGCAGGCCATAGCAGTTGATAATAGTTACATCAAGATGCAACCCATGGTTATTTTTCACATCTGCCAAATCCTTGTACACATTGTTCTATGTCTTAGCAAAAATACACAAACATTTACGAATACCTCTGGTGAGACCCATTGTTTCCCAGTGCAGTGGAATACTGAAACAAACAGCTGCTTTTGTGAACAGATATTTGAAATAATTGATTACTGCGATGATCACTTTGTGTAAAATGTGCTTCATTTCATACTATCATGTTTGAACTTGTTGATACCAGCACTACTGCAACAAAGTATGTGGTGCATCTACCACTGGAAGAATGGATCATTGCTGAGCATTGAGCACACATGTGTAGCTTGAAATGAATAGCAAATATTTGGTCACATTTTTTAATTTGGATTTGATCAATAATTACTTCAATTTCAATACAGAATTTTATCAACATATGGCAGGCACATTTATGGGTGACAGGTTTGTACCATAGTTTGTGAGCATTTTCATGAACTTGCCGAAATTGAAACCTGCTCTGTACACTGCATAAAGATGGCTGAAATACTCTGGCTGAAATTGGTGGTATTCTTATCATCTGGAACAATACAGAATCTCACTTGAAAGATTTATTTTCATCCCTGAACTCAATTCATCCTACCATTAAGCTTACAATCCAAATAGGACATAAAGAGGTGAACGTCTTGGATGCCAAAGTGACACTATCCAAACATAAGTTTAATTTGTCAGTTCTTAGGAAGGACATGGACCACTATTTATACCAGCAAGCCACCTCTATGCATCCTTGTAATACAATCCAAGCATTATCATACTTGCAGTACTTGCAAGGTAAAAGAATAGCTGCCGATAATCTAGAATTCATATTTGCATGTACTACAATGACATCCTATTTACAACGTTATTCAAAACGATGTTTGAAAACACCAATAAAAAGTGTAAGATTAGCCATAAAAACGAGACTACCAACTGCAAATGCAATCAATTGTGTTCTCACATTTTGTCCAGAGAATGAAGCATAATTAACAAATCTTCAAACCATATTGACATTTACAAGAGCTATCTCACACACAATAGCATCACAACAATTGACCACATGAGATGAAGCGTCATAGCTCTAAATCCCTCCACCCTTCACAAAATCAAACCCTTCCTCCAGCTGCAGGACTTCCGGACCATAGTGCAGGCACTTGTGGTCTTGCACATCGGTGGATGAAATGTCCTCCTGACGGGGCTCAGAGCTGCTCACTTGGCTCCCCTAAAAGCAGTCTGACACACTGAAACACGTCTTATTACGGGTGCACGTAAACTTGACCCAATCATTTCGTCCTACTACGCAAACTACATTGGCTTCCTCTCCAGCCCAGGTTACTGTTCACGACTGCATGTATCATCTACAAAACAGTCACAAGTAGCACATCAAAGTACTTGACGATGAAGCTCCACATAATTTGAAGCAAATTGGCCAACTTGTTTGAATCGCAACTGGTTCACAAAGAGAGGACCTGCAAACAATCCTTCCTTTGTCACGCACCCATCATCTGGAACGCGATCCTGGTATCATCTACAAAACAGTCACAAGTAGCACATCAAAGTACTTGACGGTGAAGCTCCACATAACGTGAAGCAAATTGGCCAACTTGCTTGAATCGCAACTTGTTCACAAAGAGAGGACCTGAAAACAATCCTTCCTTTGTCACGCACCCACCATCTGGAACTCGATTCTGGTTTCTGTACGGAATGCCCCCACAATTCTTCAGTTTCTCAAATCTCTATAAACATGTATTTTCTAGCACCACCTGACCAAGGACTAATCCTAGTGGATGCGCATTCTGACGTACAGACAGCAACTCTCAGTACTGCGCTAATGTTAAAAGATGCTAGCCCAAACGCTGGTTACCCACACCCTTTACAGTGCTCCACTGCTCTCAAGCTAGGTCGGTGCCTTAAACAATAAAATACATTTAAAAAAGGGACATAGGATACTCTCATGATGAGTCACACTGTCAGCCAGTTATGTGGCTTTGGTCTTGAAGTGGCCGAACCATATCCCTGTAGCAGGGATCACAACATCAGACTCCTGTCGGGTGCGGAGAAAGATCAAAACCCTCAGGCTCATCCGCTTAATTCTAAGGCTACTTCTGCAAAGGATCTAAAGTGCAATACAAAGCGTTATCGGAAACGAGCTAATCGTCGTGGAAGGAGGAAAAAAGCCAAAACTGGTGTGCTTATCAGTTGGCTTCTTCAAGATAATAAGCCAAATACACTAAGGAGGACTCAAACGACGAAAGGAACGTTTCTTGTACAAGCGATTCCGATAGTACAGTAGGTAGTTCTTGTAATCATCATCTCACTGTGAAACCTATAGTGGTAGCAGTAAAAGACAATGATTGATTTATTTATTTATAGAGCGCTTTACACCAAGGTGCTGTTGATGTTGTACCCATTGTCCCCCCACTGGTTGTAGTGAATCCAAGAGTTGTGATGCTAAGTGAAAAATCTACTATTAAGACTAAGAATGCTATTAATAGAACTATGATTATGTCCCTGTTTGCGAAGATACCGGCATTACTGATCCTCAAATCTGTTTACTTTGAGTTTATTGAACCACTGAGGCGGAATTTCGGAGCAATTACTAAGGTTCTTTGTGGTTTAACATCAACAGCTGCTCTGATAAGTTCACAAGCCGAGTCACTTGCTTTCTTGAGCTATGATTTTGAATTGTGTGATTCCCCAAGATAATGTTGCAAATGAATGCTTGAATTGCAGAAATGTAAGAATCCAGCTATTTCTCCCATGGTAGATAAACCACTTAATGAGAATCAAGTGAGTATTTTCTAGCTGCAGCAGCTAGGGAACCAACTGCAAAAGGTACAACCATGAAAATCATTTTATCAATGTAGGAAAATCCTTTCATGCGATTATAAATAACCCCATATTCTTGTTACAGGAAACCTGATTAGTGAGTGACTTTCACGTTGATAGACGTGTTCTTTTTCAACATAATATGTTTAAAGGCCCCCCAAGGGTAGACCATTTGGTGGCCTAATCACGGGGATCAGCCATGATTTTCATGCCATTAAGGTTACTCCAACAGTATTTTCTTTTTTTCTTGGTCTGTTTTATGTAATACAGTTGTAATAGTTCTGTGAACTAAAAGACAACTAAATAAAAATAAAAAAAGGTATGGATTTGAGTACCTTATCGGATCCCCATCAAAGAGGAATAGGAACTTCCACTTCTTGGTAGTGGAGAAGAAATCTGGATTTTTGTTCACCATCTTCAGTCTCACCCAGCTCAACCAGGGCAACCCAGACGAGCACTTCAAAATAGTAGCTGTACAGCTTGTCCTTGTGTCCCTCACCAGGGCGAGTGGCTGTGCACCACAGATCTGACAGTCTCCTATATGCACATCTCTATCTGTCCCTCACACAGATACTGCCTACACTCCTGGTTTGAGTGAGTCACTTCCAGTGCAAAGTGCTTTTGTTCAGGCTCTTCACGACCTGCCACTTTTTCACCAAAGCAAGGGTTCTCATTCTGACAACTGACTCCTGTAAACCGCCCAGTCTCCAAAGATTAGGAAAGTTTCCTTAAAACATGTTATGCTCCCTAGTTAACCATGGGTCGGTCTTGTCAATGTATCAATATGTACCCTCACTCCAGTGCAGAGGAACAATTTCATTGTCACAATCTGAGATATGGTCTGTGCTCTGGCCTTTATATCAGGGGACAGAGTACTGGGCTTGTGACATCTGTTCCCCCTGACCCAATACCAAGGAGGTGGCTATGTCATGGTGGGAGCAAAGAGCTCTTGGAATCATAGCTTTTTGCATTTAGGTGGTTCTCAGTGCTACACTATTTGCGATACTTCACCTGACCTCCCTTTGGTGCCAGGAGAGGAATCTTCAATCAGAGGGGTCTTTGCAGGGTTTTTTAAAATTTCCCTAGAGCCCGCTTATTCTGAGGCAACAGTCTCTCTGAGCTATTGCTTTGTAGGCCATCCCCGGCACTTTACAGATATATGATCTGTGGGAACCAGGCAACATTTCAGTCATAAGTGAAGAAGTCGTTTTCTATAGAACGACATAAAAAATGATTTAGAAAGACTGCTCTGTGACCGCACGGAGCAGTCTTTCTAAATGGAGCTGTCGCGCACATGAGTGCGTGCAGTGGCTGACGGGCTCAGAGGGACTTGGAGGCAGAGGAGAACGGGCAAGTGTGTGTGTGTGTGTTGTGTGCATGTATGTCTTTTGGTTTAGGGGACTCTTGGGTGGAGAGGGATGGGGCAGGGCCTGAGAGAGGGAGGTTTTGGGGCAAAACCCCAAATTACGAAATGGTAGCGCGGGAGAGTGTGTTTGGGGGGGTGGAGGATCGGCAGAATCGGGGGCGGGGCATGGGTGAAACCCCCAAAATGTAAAAAGAAAATGGCGAAAAAAGAAAGGCAGGTTTCAGTGCCGTATGTTTGATATGTGAGACCATTATAAAAAGGTCTTTTCATATAGTACCGAAATTTCACTCCACATAAACATGCTGGTGCTGAAGGCCATGCTCCTTGCTCTGTTAAGGGGCAGTTTGGTGTGTTGCTTCTCATGGATTACAGCACTGCTGTATTCTGTGTGAACATGTAAGGGGGACAAGGTCTCCAGATGTCTCTGTTGGAGTAGGATATAGCTCAGCAAATCGATATGGCAATGAAACCAGTGGGGATTCTCCTTTCGGAGGCAACTCCGTGAGTTGACTATCATCAATCAAACGGGTAGTGTCTGCACTACCAGGTTCTGGTAGCACATTCTTGGAAGACTCCTCGAGGTGCACCTCTTTGCATTAAAGGAGAATGCCAAATGAGAGCGGTAAACCCAATAGATGGGTCTAGACCCTTGGTCACTAGACAATACCTTTCAGCATCCATGGGATAGGCTTTGGTGCTATGACTTTTCCAACTTCCCCTGATGGCAAA
Organism: Ambystoma mexicanum; assembly: GCF_040938575.1. Lineage (NCBI taxonomy): Eukaryota > Metazoa > Chordata > Amphibia > Caudata > Ambystomatidae > Ambystoma > Ambystoma mexicanum. The sequence goes on from NC_090935.1 coordinate 585,634,804, forward strand.
AGGGCTGCACACATTCAGATGGTGTAGGCCTTGTGCTATATTTCTGGCTGTGGCAGTCTGGCCAAAACAACACTGGTTCTTGAACCTGTGGGAAATGATTGTGAAGGGCTAGTTCAGCTCCCCGGACAGGAGGGATCACCATCTCCATTCTTCACCTATATCCTGGAACTTGGCCGTCTCACTCCTGAGGAGTTTGACCCTGTGTTGTCTAGGTTTAAGGAAAACGTTGATATCATACAGGCAGCCCATCATGGTTCCACGAGATGCCAGCACAAGAGAAAGGGGCTGTGTTGCTACAAATGTGCAGAAAATTTGGTCCATAGCAATGTTCATTAGATGTTTCCCACCTAGCCCACACAAGTGTTCAGGTGGAGTCCTGCAGTTCGTATCCGTCTCTATCAGTGCATAAAGTGTTTTCCCTTTACAAATGAAATAGTGGAAAGTTAATTGCTCCCTTCCATTAAAAGGTCTCATCCTTGTTGGGATTTGTATATTGTGCTAGGTCATGGCTCCTAGTCCATTTGAGGCCAAGTCCGTGGCTGCCATTACACTGGTCATGTATACTTATTTATTCATGGGGGTGCTCATCTTAACGCACTCCTTTATTCTCTCAGTCCCCAGTTTTGCCACCGGATAGGGTTATCCTGCAATCGTGGAATGAAGGACTTATCAGGTGTGCACAATAGAATTGAGGGCTTAGATGGATTTGGTATGTACAGAGTTCCTACCCTGCTAAATAGGCAGCTAGGACTTCGATAGCTCGCTAGGTGGTGTCCTGTATCCTTGAAAGCTATTCCTAGGTCCGACCACTCCTACAGGCTTGCATGCACATGCAGTCGGGGCCAAGGCCGCGCTGGTAGCCTGTTCAGGCCATGTTCTGCTGGCAGCTACATGGGTGATTCCATACACCTTGTCATCTTTACACACTGGTTTTGAGCTTGAGAGTAAATGCCCTGGCTGGCCAGTGTAGGGTTGCTTGCCCCCCTTTCCTGGGATTTATGGCTAGTTTGAGTCTGGAGGAAGGGCAAACCAGAAATACCAGTAAGTTAAGGTTACGCACCATAGTGCTGTATATGACAGTACTGGTGGTCCTGTGCTATAGTTGAGTGGGTAGCACAATATACCAGTGCACCAGAATGGTTTCACACCAGATTTGTATTTACAATAAGAACCTTCAAACCAACGCAACCCAAGCTGTTGTCCATTGACTTGCAGTCTCTGGGCTAAGGCTTTTCTGCACTCATTTGTTGGGTCCTTCGTCTCGCTCCTCTCCAACCCGGTTTCCTGCAGTTTTCTCCTCTTTAGCGAGTCTCTCCTTGTGAAATGCTCCAGAAGATGTTGCTGGGTTTTTCCTACTATTTGCTGGTGGAGGGTCAACTTTTCTGGAAGGATCAAGTAGTACCACAGGGATGGTTCTTCTCTTACCACCTGTGGGTGTTTGAGTTGGGGCTAGTCTCCTCCCTCTCTCAGGGATCTTCTCTTCCCCCTTCTCTGATCTTTTCTACTCCTGGTCCATTCCTGTCCATCCTTTATGTTCTGCCACATGTCTGTTCCTCCTACCTACAGGGGTCCAGCCCCTTCAGATAAGTCCTCCTGATGCTCATCCACCTTCCCGTTATCTTCACCTGTCACCACCTTTTTTCCTACCTTCTCCAACCTTCTGTCAACACGTCCTCCTAATACCACCAACCATCTTCAAACACCCACATTGTTTGAATGAGTGCCTGGGCCCGTTTAGTCCTGTAACCCATTCCCTTGGGCAGGACTCTGTGAGGGCCTGCACCTGTGATGGTAAATTGATGATGCCAATAAGCTCACTGATTGGGGAGGCAGGCCAAGCCTTTAAATGGCTGCTCTGCTATCTTGGTTTTTGACATTGCGAGAAGCTGTGAGAGTTGTAGCATGACCACTTACTGAGGCTGGCACTTGAAAAGGTTTGTAAACATGGGACGCTTTGTTTAAGCTCTTCACTTATGTTGTGGTTGCTCTGTAAATGTTTGTAAATGATGGCGGATTAGTTGTAATAGCTCTACGTTTCCATGTTTGCTCTGCTCACGGAACAAGGGCTGAGGGCACTGTCTGGGTAGTCTTTGATTGAACATGGACATGCACTGCTGGCCAATGGCCACTGATGTTTGAGTGGGCTCTGGCATGGGACTGTAATTTCTCGGACTCTTAGCCCCAGTCCATTTTTTTAAAGGGGCAGGGCCTCTAAGATGGTGCTTTCTAAAATGGAGGGAGCTCTGGGCACTGAGTTTACAAGGCTGCTGGAAAGGGGTGGTTTGCTGACATTTCTGGAGCCAAGGTCCCTATGGTGCGCTTTGAAGGGCCAGCATCATTGTAACTGTCTTTGACTGTTCCCTGCCCTGTGACAGTTATTTGGGGCTGAATGTAGGATCGCACGCTTACCACTCTTGGGCCAATCACGTGTTAGGTTGTGGAGGTACCTGGCCCCATGTTTACTCCGCTAGAGGTCACTTGAAGAAAGTAGGGGAGTGTGTCACTGCTCCCATGTCAGGGAGGAAATGGATTTGTGAAGGGAAGCTGACAAGACATATGAGGTATGAGGGGGAAGGTGTTGGTGCAGACAGAGCAGCGCCCAGGCACTGAACCTCCCTTTGCTATTGATGAACAAGGCTCTAGTCTGTGTCGTCGCATGGCATCCTCCCATGAGATTGGAGGAAGTGGTAAGAACTACCAGTAACAAGATTCTCGACAGTGAGTAACTTGTACTTTGTACTCTAAATTACGAATCACCTGTTTGCAGATGGAGGCAATGCAAAATGAATTGAATAGGCTAAGTGAATGCCTGCAGTCCCACAGTCTGATCGAGCGCCTGGTAATGCATAGCGCATGTCTTCCCTCACTGTGACTGATTTTCTTTTCTGAGAAGTTTCTAACCTGGAAAATAACTTTTCAATTGATGCACATGAAACACTATTGACCACCAAGTCTTCTTCCAGAAAATATTCAAAATCTATGTAGCTTCTCAGTGATTTGACCTTGCGCATACTGCAGTGAGATCCCTCCCCATAAGCTCTTGGGAGTAAGGGTTGCTTAACATTAGGCTTGCTAAAGCATTGCTGGGAAGTCATGTGTTCTGCTTCTGTGGTCTCCTGGGGATGTTACCAATTGCAATGCTGCATGTCCGACCTGCAGTTCTAGACCCTGCTTTCTACCTTGAGGTTATGCGTTCTTTAATATGTTTAGGTAGGGTTCTGGAACACTTGCATGCTGTGGAATACCTACTCTCTCTGACAATGATTCTTGCTGTGGCTTGCATTGCATAGAGGTTTAGATCCAGCTCCAATATGTCAATTCTTTATCTACATTTAGGTTGTTGGAAACACTACATCCGGAACCTACAGCTACGGCACCCAGCAGAGCCTCGCGTTCGCCTACGTGCCCATGCAGCTCAGCAAAGTGGGGCAAACGCTGGAAATTGAACTCCTGGGCCAGCGCTATCCCGCAGCGGTGGTGCCGGAGCCATTGGTGTTCACTGAGCCCGCGAGAGCCCGCCTGCAGAAACAGGGTGGCAGTGCCAAGGCGTAGAGAGGCGCAAGACGGCCTTACAGTGGATTGCAAGATGCCAGAAGCACGTGGATTGTTGCTGCCAAGTAACACGAACTGCCTCCCAAATGTTTGATGCTATGTGTCTGAAGGCCTTTTTGGAGAGCTACACAACAGTGTCTTTTCCTCATCGGAGGAACTGAAATAAATGCTGAGCCGGGAACTATATAGGTTTCTGAAACGAGTGAAAGCAACGCAGTGTAAATGTAAATGACTTAAAATGTGCATGGGAAGTCAATGTTCACATGTTTATTTGGACAGTGGCATCGGAGGCTGGGCCCCCTTCTTCTTTACCCTCTTTAATCAATTGCCGGGTTTAAATGCCCACTTTAGCACTAGTCCTTGGATCAGGAAGGTTTTTGTGATTTAATTACCACCATATCGAGATTAATAACAACATTCGTGGATAAAATGTGGTGTTCCTGTTGTGTAATATTTAAGGAAAGCATCACAATCGTGCATACATAATCCATTACACTATCGTAGAATGAAACGCATTTTAATATTAAGTGGATATTTATCTGGAAATGTGTTGTTCACAATAATCATGTCTGAGGCCCGCTGTGCGTCTCGATAGCTGGATTATGGATTAGTAATCAAGGCCGAGGTCAGCGTGTGCCTCTGTATCTGAGGTCACAATGAGCCTTCTCCACCAGTGATGGCTGCGCCAGCAGACTGGGATCGGTAACCTTTCATGCCGGGGAGTGGCGACCTGGCAACCAGGCAGACACAACCCTTTGCCTTGTATTGATAGCATTGTGTTATTTTATCGATGACGTTTCGCAACGGGAATGCACATTTAAGAAATGTGTGTATGTCATGGGCTGAAAAAGGATGATTACTCTTGTTATCCCTCTTGTTTAAATAGAAAGGTCCAATGCATTCTACTTTTGACCACAGAAGATTTGTGGCAATTGATCGCCAGTGCCACACTGTTTTGTACTGCTCAGTGGCAGGGACAGGTGAACGACTCAGTCCTAGCTCTGCCCTCCCGGGGGTCCTCACCCTGCCTATGTGCCCCCAGCCCCCACCAACTACTACAGGAGTGAAATAAATGTGATTTTGCCTGCTGGTCCCCAGTGCCAATGCGTCTGTATATGTGAAGCTATGCTTATGGGTATTCAGTTGTATAAGTATGTTACAAATGTGTTCATATCCCTGGTACCTGATGTGACTTATCTCTCCAGTCCAGTTTACAGAATGTCATGCTTTGGCTTTTGGAAATCATGTCAAACGTCTTTCATGGCACCATAATGTCATTTCCACCACGCAGTAGCATTGTAATGGAATAAAACACGTGTACAAGCTGACCTGCCTTTGCAAGGATTGTGGTGTTGGTAATTCGGCAGCACAGCTCCGCTTTTGCTATTGGGGAAACTCCATTGAGGAGAAGATGTGCTCTGCGGGCCAATGAAAAGGCCCTATCAATTGGCATACGTGCAGGTCACTGTGAACCTTTCCCTCGGAGATCCGGGGACACCATGCACAAGCTTACACAGACTATGCCCGTGACAGCCTAAGCTGAATCAAGAGCACCTTTCAGCAGCAAACAATGAATGCAAGTTGCCATCGCTGTGTTTGGATCGGAATGTTATTTTGGAGACAGTACCAGAATTACCAGCAGTGGTTGTGCACGTGTTCATCTCAATTTAGGGCGCATTCTGCTTTTAATGTATCTCCACTTTGCCGGCCAGTTTCATGACATGATGACAGTGGGTCACCGGGAATTGTGCAAGCTCTTTGTTCGTCCATGCAGAGCAGGTGATATTTGACATAATGCCTGAGTTGGGGGGTTTGCAGTTGGCATCCGTGGAGCTTTCATAGAAAAACGTTTTTAAGTGCTTCTCTTTCCCACTGTGGATTGCATATTGTATTAATAGCTGAACACACATACATTGAGATCCTTGTTAAAAGGGGTATTGGCAGATATTAAACGTGTACCGTGAAGCCATTTGTTTCATAAAATGTTTCTGGGCGGTGTAACTTTTGCATAATGAGCTTTTCTTTTGCACACAAAGAAACAACCTTATTGGGGTTTATTCCAGCATCGATTTCATTCTTCCTATCAGCTAGTGAATGCCCCCACCTGCTCATCGGCAGGGTGGTCAAGACCCTCCCCTCTTCTGTCCCCCACCCTGACTCTAAACAACTCGTTTTCCTCACAAACCTCACCCTCTGAGATGGCTCACGTTCTTAGGCCAGCCAACCTGTTGCGTGTCCCAGTGGCCTTTTTTGCTCCACAAATGGTCAAAGTTATAGCACCCACAACCTGCTCCTCTCTTCTCCCTCTTCAGCCTCTTTCTCCTTAATGGGATCTTCTCTGCTTTTTCCAAAACAGCCCCTATTTTAGCAATCTTCAAGAAGCGTGAATAATCCTGCCAAATATCGGGGTGTCTCTCTGTTCCCGCACTACTCTAATATCTGGAGTGTGTGGTATTCCACAACTCTGATGCACGCCTCCACCTTTCTCATCCCTGCCCTTTGCCTCATCTACCCTAACCCCTCTGCGGCTTTTTGTGGCGCGATCTGACCCGCTTTAACTATTGGAATGGAGTATACTGCACTTGCCTGGATTGCCGTGCATCACTCTGATTGACCGTTTTAGAGGTGACCTCCAATGTTACCCCCACCTCGGTGTGCACCCCAGAAGGTGAAGCGCATCTCACCCTGGATCTCTCCTCGAGGATCTCCGACATTCTCTCGTCCATCTGCTGCCAGACGGCACTTAGCAGTCTCATGCTCCATTCCTCTACAGTAGAAGTAGTCTATCTCTCTGCCCAAAATGCCACACCTATCCTTTCCTTGCCAGGCTCTTTTCACCCAGACCGCCTCACCTCTGCCCCCAGGATCTCCGCCTCGGGGTCAGATTCAAACTTCTCTGCTTCATCCTAGTATCTGCCAGCTACCATTCCAAGACAATTCATCCAAGCTCCGCTACTTTGTCAATATGACTACTGTTCCATGTCCCTTCTTGGGCCTTTTTTGACCCTCTTAAAAATAAAAAATAAAATATCTTTGCCTTTGCAACTAATCCTTTATAACCACCCCCACCTTCACATACCGTCCCGCTTGCATGCGTGTTGGCTCTCTACCAGTCCCTTTACACATGTCTCCTACTTATCATCAAACCTACTCAAAAGCATCACCAACATTCATTTAAGTCTTCTTTTGCAGCGTAAAACCCTACTTCCGGAGTGCGAAAACCTACGTCTTTAGGGCAGACAGGTGACATTTCAGAATCTGGGCTTAAACAGGTGAGTGCTGCCCCCTTCAGAAGGGAAGCCTGCTGACCTCCAAGGTATATTACTGTGACCACAAAATGTCTAAAAGAAACACAATTCTATTTGATGTAAGGCAAGTTTCTACGAGATGTTAATTCCACAGCTTAAATGATATGGGACGTACTCACAAATTGAAGGGGTATGCAAAACTAGGGAAAGGTTGATGACCTGTTTAACACTTTCTTGAAAAGTTACTTTGAAGGCCAAACTATAGGGCATTTTGAAGAGTACGTTTCAATGAATATAGAATCGCTCCTGAAACCAATTGTAGGTGATCTAGATTAGGCACTGTGCATCAAGATGGCTTTATAAACCACCTCAGAACAATCTGCAAGTTGAAACCTTAACACTCATCTGATTAAAAGCTCTGATATGTGAGTTGTAGGGCACACTAAGGTTTAACATGGGGAGGGAGGGAAGAAAACCATGCGAAGGAAATTCTACCTGCTTGTAATGTGACGTTTTTATTCAGCACAACATAGGACTAAGCTTTAAGCAGCTTTTTTTCATCAAAATGATCAGGTTTTTATATAGTGTTTAATAGATTCGTCCTGCTTCGGAGCACTGTAACAGTTATAATAATCATTTGTCATTTATGTAGCGTGTTCTATGACATCGTTATATACAATTATTATTACCTTAACCGAAGTTGGTATTCGTTTCTCAACCTGTGGAATTCGAACCTGCTACTTGTAGATCAGACATAGCTCTCAGCAGTGTGCACTCAACCTGATGAGCTATCTTACCAGCAGTAGCTGCTCTTATCCAATGTAATGATACTCGGTTCATCCATTTCATGAGGATGAAGGGCTGAGAATTCAAGGTTACAGGTTGGCCCCATATCGAAGGGGAGCTTTTAACTTGTGAGCTATCAACTGGGGATATTGTATACCCTTAAATGGGCTATATGTAGAGGTGTGTGGGTGGACTCTCTCTCCTGGGCATTTGAAAAAGTAAAAAAAAACACTAGAAATGTTATGACAGCCAGCAACCCCTATAAATGTACTTCACAGATTAGAGTTTGACAGTAGAGCTAGTAAACCTTGTGCTTATTCTCCCATGGCCACTGGCTGCAAACATGTTATGATTCAATTGAAACCATCTGCGTGCTCAGTCCCCAGTCCCTACTGTTTATGCATTTATTTGTTCCTGTACCTGAGTTCGGTTTATACCGCGGATCCTGGGATTCGAACCTCTGTTGCTCTGCATAGTTGTGCTTCCAAGACCAGTGCTATTCTCCGTTCACTTAACATCCTGCCAAAGCCAGGGTTGCAAGAACGTCCACTTATTCATCAGATGCTAGATTTTAAAAATGTGGTGGAGAAATCAGCTTAACAATAGCTGTTAATTCCTGGCACAGTAAAATTAAAGATGAATTGAGGTCTACATGTATTTCTTTATGCAAAGTTGCAGTGTTTTCATTTGCCGAGAATCTGCAGACCGAGGCACTGCTAATGCAAAGACTGGATCCGTGGTGGCATGCCCAGCCGACCAGTGGTCGAGGTGGACGGGAGCGGTGCTCCTCTACTTTTTCTTTTATTATGTTTTACTGTTCCCATACTTTTATTTTCTAAAGAAACCGTTCCGGAATGGTTTCGTTTTAAAATAAAGTATAGGAAGAAGTTGAAACTTGCAGTGCAGTCATTGAACATTTCCTTAAACAGCAGGTGCGTTTGTTTGGGGGATTGCATTGCGTGTGGGAGGGGGCGTGATGATGGGGTTTGTGGGGAGCGGGGGCAGGCCAGCATGGCACATAGTTCCACTTCTTTTTGTTCGCTTCGACCATTGGGCATGGCCTGTGCTGAACTGGATTTCCATCAATTAGACAGCAGGGTAGGGCCCCCTGGGCTGTCAGACTAGAATGGCAGTCCATGTACCTGCCCGTGGCGTCGAACACTATGTCTAGGACAGGAACGGATCTCTCTTACCCACCATGTATGGTGTGGGTCACCTCACTGACAGCACCCCAAGACCGGTCCCCCTCCCAAGCAAGGTCAAGGTAGGGTGAAAGCAGTATGCAAATAACAAGGGGGTCCTGGGAGTCCCTCTGCAAGACATTAGTCCTGGTTATGACAGCCTTACCCAGAGTCTTTAGCTCGCTATCTTTCACAGAGGAGAAATATCCAAAACATAGGGTGAAAGCAGTAGCCACATGATTGAGAGGGCTGGTTCTATATCCTTGCGCATGCGTGACTTTGCAAGCTAACCGGGACAAAGAGCAGCTAAGAAAGGAATTCTCAGCTCAACGTTTGGGGGTGGGGGTCTCTGTGAGTGAGAGAGTAAGTATCCCTTCGTGGACACAGCCACTGTCTGTCTGGATTACATAGACCATCTACAGCCCTGGGGGCTACTGTAGGAGTAAACTAGAGTTTATAAGAGATGCCACTTGCATTTGAATGGCAATAGTATGTGACAGTATGTGAGATGGGGTGCAAGGTAAATAGTTGTAATGATACTTGTTGTGTTGTGAATACAGGACTATGCGCCCTCCCACATCGTTGTGTGGGAAGGTCATCGTTTGGGCCGAGTTCAGGGAAGTGACATTAGGTTAGGGAAGGGGTGGGGGCAGGGAATGGAGTTCAGTTCCAGACTGAATGGCGTACATTAAAGACGTGCATCGGTACTGGCCGTTGTGTCTGTCTGATTTCAACACAGTCCACCTTCTTGCTCTGAGAGATCCTCACGGCAGGGGAGGCCGGATCGGCCATTGGCGACGAGGAGGCGGCGCACGTCGGGACGCCCACAGGGACATCCACGGCCCCAACTCGCTGGAGGCAGCACGCGCTGCTTGCAAGAGGCCTCGGGCACCCGTTTTACAGTGCCTGCAACCCTGCTGAGGGGAGGGTGTTGTTCAACACGTTCGGCACGCCTCCCGCAGCCTCAAGAACTAACAGAAGGTACAGAGGTGTGGGAGAAGCACACGCTCCCAAACACGGTTCCACCACCTACAAGAGGGGAGTGCCAAGTCTCAGTGAAACAACAACAGCAGGGTACACAAGGGGAGTGCCAAGCTTCACTGAGACAACAGAACCAGAATTCAGACAACATTTAAAAAAAAATAGAAAGAAAACAAAGACCATCCCCAGCAAACATGGTAGGTGGAGGAAGGCCATCCCACACCACAGAAGGAGTAGGGTGCTACAGACAAAATAATAAAGATCACGAAATGCCACACCTGGTCACAAAGCAGTGTGCATGCTAATACTCGGGGGTGAACTCGTAAAAGAAGGGTAAACACAGTCGCTGCAATGGAACAAGGCGTCTGGAGCACCATCCACACCACACCGGGTGACGATGCAGCATCTACGTTAGGCGGAGGCACAGGGGGACCCGCTCTTCCCTCGGGTGGAGGATCCCAGATATTGCATCTACTACATGCGTTTGACCTGCGTGACACCAGTAATCTAGGGCCAAAGTGGAGAATATGACTGAGAGACTTTAAATGTTACATAGGAGCCATAGGGCTTCTAGACAATGAGAGACTGAAGAACACCATGTCCATGGTAGTAGGGCCGGCGGTCAGGGACATTGCTGGCGAGCTACTAGACCTGGAAACTGCATAATTTCAGGACCTACACACAAAACTGTAGGAGTATTTTGCATCCCACACCAACCTAGATTATTAGAGGCACATCTTCCATACGACGCGTCAGGAAAAAGGAGTGTCCCTCAACAATTTTGTCATGAGGTTAAGAATGATGTTAAAACACTGCGAATTCAACAGACACTCCAATGATGAAGCCCTGCGATCCCATGTTATATTATAGCCAGATGTGACTCCCAAGCATACATAGAAAAACTTTTACAAAAACAAAGGTCTTTAGAGGAAATCCTAGCCCTAGCACGCATGGAAGCGGCGGTCGAATCCCGGGTAGATAATCTAGGCTAAGTGACGATACACCCCCAAACACACAGAATCCGACACCGTCAATAAGCTGTACACCACACCAAACCATCTGCCCCGATGCACCGAAGCCACGTGCTTCAAATGCGGATATGAATATCCTCACACCGGAGAGTGCTCCGCGTTTGGTCAGAAATGCGCAGCATGTGGAGGTGAGGACCACTTCAGGGTGGTGTGCAAAAACGCACCTTTACCCCCGACCAGCAGACAATCGTTCAGGGAACAACGGAGGGCCACAATGGCAAACCCCCATGAGCCCAGGCCCAACAGCGAATCCTGGAGGTTGAGGTGAGCGTGGAGACCACAGATCACGCGCCCGAGAAAACCAAAGAACACTCGAAGGTCCCAGACAAAGCGGTTGCAGACGATGTATCCGGAACATTGAGATGAGATCACCTTCCAGCAGTGAATCACCCTTTTCCAGTGATGACCAATGCAAAAAAGGATATGTATGGGCGCTGAACAACAACACTGCAACACAACAGTCCTCATGCTTGACATTAACGGCACACCTCACACGTTCCTGATTGGCACAGGGTCGAATGTCAATATATTCAGCGAAGAAGCCTACAATGCACTCTCCAGGGCTCCAAAACTCAGGAGATCCACCATTGACATCTTCCCAAACGTATCCACCACCCCACATCCGTGCAAAGGAGTTATCACTGCTGCCTGCACCCAAAAGGCCCACACAGCAACAATACCACTGCACGTCCTCAAAACCGAAGTGAACAGCTGTCACGACTCCTGCCCTTGGCCTGGGGTGTCAGACCATGTGGGCTGCACCCAGTACCTCCATCAGGGCCTCAAGGGCCTGGACATTTGCCCCCACACTTGGAGTCAGTCCTGGCGCCTTTGGCGCCAGGCTCCTATGAAAAGCCAATAATCTGGGCCCATCCATGATGTACAACAACATGGATGCTCCCACATGGCTCAGTTCTACAACTGAGCCATGCGGTCTAGCATTTTGGGTGTGGCAGGCCCAGGGACACCTGGGATACCTGCAGGCTATATAAGCCAAGCCCAGATTGCAGAACACGCTTCGCGTTGCTTTTCTTGCTGCAGCGTGACGTTGACCGCGGTCAGCTGGAATCTTCCTCCGCTCGCCGGACCATATCCTGCAAGAACAAAGAGAAGGCGCCATTAGTATTCGCTTACCTTTTGGAATCGGCGCTCGTACTCCGCTCCTGGATCCCGAACAGCCAACATCTCGGCGGATCTCGCTCCATCAAGAAAACCGCTACCTGAGAAAAGAAACAGAGAAAAGAAACATCAGTAAGCGTTTATTCTTCACTTTCAAAAAGCACTCGCTTACCTGCATAGATCGGCTTCCAACTCCGGCAGAAGAACAGAAAGGCTGGTTCCAACTTAGAGTCCCTGTAAGTGGTTCGCTCACCACTAGTCATCGCTTTCTATCTTCTTGGCACACGTATTCCGGATCAACACCGCAGCCTGCAAAAAAGATAATCTAACAGGTTAGTACAAGAAAAGCATATAGCGCCACACTTCGCGCTTTCTTACCATCTCGTGCACAACTGCGCGACATCACAAGGACAGCGTCCCCACCTATAAACAAAGGAAGAACTAAATAGAGACTACTACAAAAACAAAGAACACACAGTCAATACAGACTTGCCTGAAAAACGGAGTCGCAGCAGGCCTGGTCTCCGTAGAGTCGCTCCTGTGGGGTAACTAGGCAGCGACAAGCCAATCTCAACGCACCCCTGCACCGAGTGGCAGGACGGAGAGCGCACCTTATCAAGAAACAAGGTGAGAAGTGCGCCAGGGGGGGTTTTGGGTCCATATGGGAGGAGGGCCCCGGGCCAAAGGAGCGAACCAAGCTAAAATCTAACTACTGTGTTTCAGACCTGGTCTCCAGTCGCACAAGGGTCCAAAGGAAGAGGTCCAAGGGTGAAACAGTTCGGACTGGGTGGCGCCCCCGTGGTTACCAGGTGAGCGTTACAACAGTGGATGAATCCTCAGCTTCAGAACGGCAGTGGAAGTTGGCCTTGTACATATATTATATCCACTGGTGGCCCACAAGTACTTCACAAGGCCAGAAGACATTGAAGCAGTGTTCCCCCGACCTATTCAAAGGCTTGAAAAAAACAAAACAAAAATGGAAAATTCAGCTACACATCAACCAAGACGTCAAGCCGGTTGCCCAACAATACAGGGGCATACCCATTAATATACAGCGACAAGTTGAAGAAGAGATGGCCAAACTTCTGAAACAGCAAGTTATTGAACCTGTATCGCCCATAGTCCCAGTCCCAAAAGAAATGGCCAAATGGCTCCATCAGACTGTGCGTGGACATGAGGAGAGCAAACGTGGCAATCGAGCGGGAACACCACCAAGTGCCCAGGATCACTGACATGATCCACTTGTTACATGGTGCAAAATACTTTTCCACACTGGACCTCACGAAAGGTTATCACCAGTTCGACATCGCCCCTGAATCTAGATACATCACAACCTTTGTCACCCACATGGGTCTTTTCCAATACAGGAGGCTCAGTTTCGGCATCTCATCTGCCGCAGAAATTTTTCAGGAGAAGATTCACAAAGTCATCTGCCATGTCCCCAACTGCCTCAACTACTCCGATGACGTCCGAGTGTTTGGCAAATCAAAAGAAGAACATGATGCAGCCCTTCACCGAGTATACGCAGCTCTCTAAGCAGCAGGCTTTACCCTCAATAAGAGTAAATGTGAGTTCAGGAAAGGATAGCTCAGGTTTTTTTAACATATTTTCTCAGAGAATGGTATGCAACCCGATCTGGAGAAGGTGGCAGCATTAAACACAGCACTGCCACCCCAGAATGTCTCAGAATTACGCACATTCCTTGGCCTTGCGAGCTATTGCTCTAGATAACTCCAGGATTACACCACAGATAGCAACCCTCTCCATCTCCTCACATTGAAAGACCAACCCTTCAAATGGTCGACAGACTGCCAGCAAGCCTTTGAGACCATAAGAAACAACATCTCCAAGGGTGAAGACATGCCCTACTTCAACGCTGAGAGACAGACTGAAGTTATCAATGCCAGCCCCGTAGGCACAATTCTCACGCAACGGGAATCCGTTCCAGCCAACGTCTTCATTGTAGCCTATGCCAGCAGGAGCCTCACCACGACGGAACAAGCATACTCTCAGGCGGAGAAGGAGAGCCTGGCTTTGGTGTGGGCCTGCAAGTACTTTCATCTCTTCCTGTACGGTAAGGCCATCACCGTTATCACCAACCACCAAGCCCTCTTGACAGTCTATGGAGACCCGAAAGCGAGAATGCCACTGAGGATAGCGCAATGGGGAGTAAGATTACAAGACTACATGTTCACCATTTCACACTGTCCAGGAAAAGAAAGTAACCTAGCCAACTACCTGTCCAGACACCCCACCTGGGCTGCCACAACCAAGCCCCTCCATCGCAGATGCATACATGAATTACATCACCCATCACTTGCAACCTTTGCCCGTCGACTGGCCCACGCTAGCAAAAGAATCGCAACGAGACCCAGTGCTTGCGATCATGGCACACTGCATTAAGTTAAGTTAAGTTATGTTATGTTAAGACTTCTTATATAGCGCACGGTCCACCAAAGGCATCATGGCACTGGAGAGCAAGAGGATAAGCCCAGAGAATGCAGCCACCAAAGTTAAAAATGTGTTTTAAGAGACTTCCTAGATTCCAAATGGTTAGATATTTTTTTCAATGCAACGGGCATCTCTTTCCATAACTGTGCTGACGCAATAGAAAAAGGACGCCCCCTAATCCGGCAACAGCAGAAAGGCGGTACACAAAGCAGACCAGGCAACTCGGATCTCAGGGAGCGCTTCGGAAGATAGCGTGAACATTTAATACAAAGATACTCTGCCCCCTGGTGATGCAGAGCGCAATGCACAATACAAAGCGCCTTGAATTTGATGCGTTGGGCAACCAGTAACCAATGCAAGCAGCACAAGACAGGAGAAAAATTGGCACCATAACGTGATCCTTTCGCCACCCGAGCTGCAAGGTTCTGAAGGCATTGCAGTCGGAGGACCAGGCCCTTAGGCTGTGCAATGCAAGATAAAGAGAATTGCAATAGTCCAGCCGACTGGATTCCATTGCAGCCACAACCAGTGGACGCAAGGGAGAAGGTATCAAATGAAGTACCATTTTCAGGTGGAAAAACCCAGTCTGACAGACAGATGATACCTGGGCATCCATAGACAAGGTAGCAGTCATAAGTACTCCCAAATTATTTACTTTTGCCCTAGGAACAGGAAGAGAACCAAAATGTCGAGATCCAGAGTGAAGGGTCAGGAGGGCAACCCACCACCAACACCTCAGTTTTGTCCCCATTCAGCTTCAGCCAATTAAGGCCCATCCACTCCCCCAAGGCCATCTGGCACTAATGAAGGTGCAACAACATCTCAGCCCGATCAAGATCTAATCGGATCAGGATCTGGGTGCCGTCGGCATACGAATAGCACCCGACGCCGAAGGAGTGGATGAGGCCCACTAAGGCCCAGATGTAAATATTGAAGAAAACCTGGGACAAAGCGGAACCCTGAGACACACCACAAGTGAGGTGACAAGAATTGGAAAAAAAGGAGAGAGCAAAAGGGATTGAGATCTATCCATGAGATAAGAGGAGAACCAAGCTAATACTTGACCGGATATACTGACTTGGGCCAGGTGGGATAGCAGGGTAGGATGGTCAACTGTGTCGAAAGCCGCTGATGGGTCTAATAATATCAGGTCTTCGACACCCCCTGCATCAACCAGCCTGGCTATGTCGTCCTGGACAGAAGCCAGGACGCTCTCAGTGCCTCTGCCTGGCCAAAAGCCAGGCTGGGCTGGGCTGGGTCAAGACAATCAGATAGTTCAAGAAAAGAAGACAAAAGAGGAGAGACCAGTGATGGTAAAAGTTTCATAAGAGCACGTATAAGAGAGATGGGCCAGAAAGAAGAGGCCAGCATAGGTTTTTTAAAAGAGGGATTACCTTTGCAGCCTTTAACTCTAGCAGAATGAACCCTGATTGGCAGGAAGCATTAACGGCCTCCGTAATCAACCCTAAGAGGTCAGATGAGATCTCCTTCAAGACTCTTAATGGCACCATATTGAAAGGTGTGCTAGATTTAATCTGCTGAAGGGCCTTAAGAACTGACGCTTCAGAAAAGAGCGGGAAAGAAGACTAACCTGGTCATGTAGTGTCCATAGCAGAGTCAGAGGGATTATTGCCGGAAATAGATGTAGTAGCAGCTAATGCAGTTTTCACAGAGATGTTAGCACGAATAGTCTCAATCTTTCTAATGAAAAACTGAGATAAAGAATCGCACAATTACTGGGTCCGCTTAACAGTAGGTGTACAATTTACTGAGGAGGATAAAGATTTAACAACTGCAAATAGGGCCTTAGTCTGACCCAAAGAGGTTTCGATTTTCTGGGCCTAGTGAGATTTTTTTGTCGCTACAATCACAGCTGAGTAGGCCGTAGAGCTGGCTTTATACAGGGTCTCGAGCTGCAGGTCGTAATTACTATGCCGTTTGCGTTCCGCTTGTCTGAGTTGCAGTCTCACCAACCTCAATTGCTCTGAAAACCACTGCTCCGAAGGAAGCCTACGAATGTGGACAGAGAAACTGAATAAAATTTGGAAAAGTTTCATCTGTGAAGCAGTTTTAACGATTGATCTCCAGATTCTGAGAAGAGGGCAAACCAAACAGAATCAAAATGCCTCCTATGCCAGAAAGTATGGTTCCCCAAATTGGAGGCCATTGTAGACGAAATAGTAGAAAAATGCACCATCTGCGCCCAGGTAGCTACGCCCTCTCCCCCAACCCGCCCTCTCATGTCCCAGCTTGCAGAAAGCATTTGGGAAGAACTGGCTGTAGACATCTTCAGACCACTGCGCAATGGCGCATATGTACTCGTACTAATTGATGAGTATTCACATTTCCCAGATGCCCAGCTCATTGAATCGATGGCTGCCACTTGCGTCATCCCCGCATTGGACCGCATGCTGTCAACATATGAAATACCAAAGACCATAAAATCGGACAATGGGCCGCCTTTCACCAGCCATGACTTTGAAAACCTTACACGCTACATGGGGTTCCAACACAGAAAGATAACCCAATGATGGCTTCAAGCCAACGGTATTGTGGAAAGGTTTATGGCTAACCTCAAAAGAAAACTGCAAATTGCCAACATCGTCAACAAGCCCTTTGAACAAAAGCTATATCAGTTCCTGCACGAATATCGGCACACGCCACAGAGAACCACGGGTGTGTACCCATCGGACCTCATGTTCCGCAGGACAATAAGAACAGAACTACCGGAAAGTGACAAGCATGAGCCTGCAACACTCTAGGAACAACAGGCCAGAGCTCGAGATCAAGCTGAAAAAAAAAAGAAAGCGAAAGCAAACGCCCGTCGAAGGGCAAAATAGTGCGACATAAAACGGGGAGATAACGTCCAAGTTCAGCAGTCAAAAGTGAGGAAAGAAGACCCCACGTTTGCACCCGAACAGCTGGTGGTGACCAGCAAAAAGGGCACCATGATAACGGCCAGTGGAAACTATCAACAGTCCATAATGTGAAACACTTTACACTTCAAGAAAGTCACAGGACCACCCCTCACAGCCTGGGAAATGGTGAGCAGCAGCCAAAAGGACAGCCTCTCAGATGACTCTTACCAAGGTGACGGCGAGCAGTCAGACGAAGAAACCAGCAGTGAAGAGGTGGAGGCACTGCTGGCTCCCGATGCAAACAATCGTCCAATGTGGCCCCAGAGATGTTGCATCAAACCCCAGAGACTGATCGAAGAAATAGGGTAAGCCAACCGGCCAACTGAAATGTTAAAAAGGAGAGAGATGTCGTGTTGTGAATACAGGGCCACACGCCCTCCAACATCGTTGTGTAGGAAGGCTCTCGGTTGGGCCGAGTTCAGGGAAGTAACATTGGGTTAGGGAGTGGGCAGGAGCTGGGAAGGGAGTTCTGTTCTGGACTGTGTGGCGTACATTAAAGAGTGTACATTAAAAACGTGCATCTGTACTGGCCATCGTGTCCGTGTCTGATTTCAACATGGTCCGCCTTCCTGCCCTGAGAGGTTCTCACGGCAGGAGAGGACCGATCGCACAATACTGTGGTTGGCAATTCAGGCCTGAATATGGGGGGCACGAGTCTGTAAAAGGTAAGGGCATCACGCCATGGGAACAGCATGGACCAGAGAGATGACTGCAATAGAGCCTTTGCACTTCTGGGAGACAAATTGCTTGTTTTTCAGGAGTTCATAATAGTTTCACCTCAGAACAATATTTTCTACTCACTTAAAATATGCTACAGGATGGATGTAGGATTCTTACGATATTGGAGCTGCGCACATAGTTCATATGCAGTCTTGAATGGAATTTGTGGTTGGTCTGTTAGGTCTCAATTCAATAAAAAACGTGAGCCTGTTGGTTCCATTAGTGCTATTGGGTCTTCCATGTTACTGAAAGTGCCGACACATGTTTCAACCACTCGGGGGTCTTTATCAAGGCTGTGGTTGTCATTCATAAAACACTGGTTGTTACATTTTGAACGGATGTAGTAATTCTCTCATGAGTAAAATTATGGATAGGATGGGGATAGCTTACCAAATGAGTATATCTCATGTACGTTTGGTAACGTGGGGGCGCATTGCTTGTAGTGGTACTGTGCACTGGTTAATCCTGCTGTGTGGGGAAAACAACATGTTGGTATATCAAACTGTTGAGTTAAGTTCGGGGTCTGAGACCCTAATTGCATCTTAAGACCTAACATATTATTACTCTATGGCTGGTTGGCGAAGTCGGCCCGCGGAGAAGTGAATACATGCGAGGTTGCCAGGGAGTGAGTATCAACAGGCCTCAAGGTGAGTCTGAGAGCCAACCTTCTTGCTAAAACAGTGAAAATAAACTGATGAGTGAGGACACTGCAGTTTTACCCTTGTGGTTGGTCGGCTGCAATTTAGAATTGGTGTGGTGTGGCTGGATGATCATGTGATAGTTGCTGAGTATTGCGTAGACACCACAGAATTTAAAAGTACCCGTCTCCAGGTAGGTCCTGGTGTGATAATGGTGTCCTGAGGTCCATGGGGGGTGGCCTCCGTGTTGAGTTTGCTGTGTAACTCGAGTTGAGCTGTGCAGCGGTTGTGTGCGATCATGACACCAGAGCATGTTTGACCCAAGATATGGGCCGGGTCTGTGATTACAAGTGGGCTGTTCCATTGTGGCAAGCTTGGCAACACGTTTAATGATGCAATCCGCGGGTGTGAATGTGTGACTCTGTGCAGTGTGTTAGCTATTCAAATGTGCCTCCGTGAATTGTGGCCAGGCTCGATTCCATGGTATTTGGGCTGGCTGTTTTGCCGGATTGAAGCATGTTAGGCAGGCGTACATGATGTGTTGGGCCGTGGCGCATGGGAGGCGTATCGCTGGTGTGGCTATATCACGCTGCTTGTGAAGGTACAGTGTCCCTGAGATTTCATTTTTTTACCGACGTTTGGCTCTGGCTAGTTACCCAGATGGCTGTCGCCAAAGTAAATATTAAAGGGCCTGTCCCTTTTTTATTTCTATGGTGGCAGGACTGAGCCCTGGGACCGGAGCACAAAGCTCTGGTTCAGTGGGTAGGTGGGATGTCTTGGGGAGTGGGGTGCAGGGTGTAGCAATCTGGCCTGCTTTGCGGGTCACACAGAGCTGGTAATACACTTCCATAGTAGTCCCTTTTCAATGTCTATGGCGGTTGCAGGTGGGACAGAGCGCTGGGGACTGGAGCACAAATCTCCTGTCCTGCACGTAAGTGAGTAGGGAGTGGGGGAACGCTTGAACTCTCCATTATATAGCCATTCCCTGTGCCCCAACTGCCAGTTCCTGTTTTCTGGCAGCTTGGTGGTCAGGTCTATGAACTAATCTCACGACCATCCTTTTTTTTAATCTGTATTTTCTTTATTCTTCAGACCGTTTATTTTTTTTATTTTTTAAAAAAGGTTTCGGATTAATTATTTTTCTGTGTTGGGGGGGTTTGCCGCTTGTGTTGGCTATTTCTTAATCTCCAATACAATTGACTTTTTGCTAAACATTTTCAAATGTACTCCCTTAAAACCAGGGGCTGTGTGCCACATGTCACAGGGTTTAAAGTAGAAGTATGGTGCGTGTGCCCATTCTTGGCAGCTGATCGGCCAAGAGCTAGCATAAAGTGCCTCGGGTAGTCTGGCGCAGTTCTATGTGTTTTGGTTCCAGATCCAAAGCAAAATCCAATTGGGGCTGCAAGGGCATGCTGGACAATGTGTCTAGTGCTGCCGCTGATTGTGTTCTATTTTTATTTATTTAGTACTAAGGGGACATAGTTGTCATAAATGCACTTGATTCATGCATTAAATACATCAGTACCCAAGCAAGGTGCCGTTACAATGATTGTATGTTTAAGAGTAAACTCGGTGGTGTAGGGGTAATGCAAAGTAACATTAACATTGACAGATGACATTGAATAAGTATCTGTACAGGTGCAATACATGTATATTCGCTAAATACAACTTTAAAGTGTAGTTAATTTGAGCAGATTTAACACAACAAAAGTATGTGGGAAGTCATGACCAACTTAATTTGGCGCATTGCTGTTGGAAAGCCCATGAGCACATACATATAAGAGAAGGGAGTCACAATGACATACACAATGGTATTGTGGGGGACATCAACTGGAACGCGCAGAGTTAAGCTGGTCAACCAACAGGGACGTCATTTCACCAAATTGCCAGGGGCAGCGAAGTGGCACCACAAGACCCTTGACCTCTGATGACATCACAGGGAGTGATGTCATTTGACCCCGCCACCAAGTGACTTCACAGGAAGTGGTGTAACACGACCTTCCAGCCCTTGACGAAACAGGAAGTTGCATCAAATAGCATTGTTCCTCTGTACACTACGAAAAATATGGATACAATATCACTGTAATAGGATATACGTTTCATACAAGAATGGATCACCATATGTAGCATTAATATCGGTGTGCATAGGCCCATTTTATCAAATCTGTGTGAATGTAAGCAGATGTCCAAAGTCAAATGATGTCATGCAAGGGAAAGAAAATACATGTGGCTGTTGCATGACATGAAAGGTGTGTCAACAAATTCAACCCTTTGTAAACTGATCCAGAAGCAAGCACATCTACAGTCATCCCCAGTGTGGATATGCACACGAAAAATTGATTGTGGCAGGTTATACATATTTGCACGTTTTTTGAAGCATCATTTTCATTTGTTACAGGTCTCACATATTGAGTGTGGCAAGGAACGCAGAGTGACCCTCATTCGTTTCCCCGCCAGGCCTGTCGCAAACCCACATTCCTCACTAGCAGTTGTATTGTTAAAATAGTTAAAATAACTATTTCAACTGAATTTTCAAAATCAGAAATCTATAGAAACAGCAAAGTACACACACTTGGCCATCAAATGAACCAGAATAAAAAACTTAATGGAGCAGGAATATGTACTCACATAGAAACAATGCAGGGCTCAACATTAAGATTGGATAAGCAGGAGTTAAAAGCAGCTCATGGGTGTCCAGCATTAACCAGTGACCAGTAGCTAGTACATAGCGTTCCGCAAATGTAACTTCCACATAACATGCAAATATATTGTGTCCATTATTTGTGACCCCTTATGCTTTAAATGTTTTAAATATATGCCCTAATGTTTATTTTTAGATTGACCCAAATGCACACTGTTAAATTCAAATAGGTGTGTTTGTTCGGCATTCATTGGCATGGGGTGCCAAAAGTAGCTCCTGGTAGCTGTTGCTGTCAAGCAAACCAGGCTCTTCTAGGCTTTCTAAATCTGCCTGCTTCTACTCTCCGTCCTCTGTAGCTCATCCAGAACAGGACTGCGAGACTTGTCCTTGGCTTCAAGCCCAGGGATCGTATCTCTACAGCACTGAAATCTCTGCATTGGCTCCCAGTGGATGCGAGGATTAAGTTCAAGACCCTCTGCATTGTCCACAAGGCCTTCTTGGGCCTGGATCCTCAGTACCTCCAACTCTCTCTTCGTAAATACCTTTGTACTTGAGCTCTTCACTCCTCCACCTCCCACTCCCTCAAGATCAGTTGCTTCTCCAAGCAACGAGTTGGTGGTAGATCTTTCTTTGGCTGGGGCTTCTCTCTGGAACAGCCCCCCCCTCCTCTCTGAAACTTGAGGAGAAACATCTACAGTTCCGGAAGCACCTCAAGACCTTCCTCTTTGCTTCTGCCTTCTCTCTTCCTCTCCCCTGCTCATTTGCTGTCTGATACTGCACTGGTCACCTGGCTACCCTCTGATTTCGGGCCCAGGTCCCTGCCTGCCCAGTTGCACACCCGCACTGCCTCCCGGCAACCCTTGCTCTTGGGTCTGTATCTGTAACCCTACAGTCCCCCTACCTGCACTTTTGGACACCTGCTATCTGCACTTCCCCTTGCTCCTGCCACCTGCTGGTCGCACTTCTTGTTACTGTTTTGACCCCATGTACCGCACTGCCCCTCCTCTTTCCCCTGGCACTTTTCCCCTCTATCCTCCCCTGCACTTGCGTGATCTCAATCTCACTTGGACTGGTAAGACCGTTGTCTCTGTCCTCCCTTCCTTGCCTCGTCGCGCCTTGAAACACTTGTGTATAGGCGCGCTACAAATGCCATATCATTTCATACAAGCAGGAGCTGAATCACTCCCAGCTCCACTCAATTTCAAAATCTGTAATGTGTAATGGGAGCCCCTCGTCATAACAGTGACTACAGGGCCTGTACAATGGCGTACAGAGTGGAAGGTTAGGGGGCAGTTTGCACCCCAAGTGTCTCTTTTAGAACCAGACCAGACATTTGGCAGTGGGACACATCAGCAAATAAAAGGGTACTGCACCGGGTGGGTCAGCATGAAATGACACCACGAGTACAGTGACACTGCGTCATTAACACACCCCCACTCTTGAAATGCTGGATACACCCGTGGGCCTGTAGCTTAATATTCACATGGCTGTCTTTGAACTGTAATGTAAACAGATGTGTAACCATAATTGATGCTGCGTGCCATCCTAGCCTGGGTATGAGCATGGTAAATAACACTAAACTTCTCGACTCACTCTTGCGAACCAACGTCACTGTAGAACACAATTTCAGCTGTTGACCACAAGAAACGCACCAGAAGCTTCCTCCCCACATAAAAGCACATTTCCCCTTTAAATTTGATACGCACGCGACGATATGCACGGTCCACTGACCCCACCCTCTGGCACCTCTCCTCAGTCCTCTTTTCCACCTCGACGGGAACTGACCTAATCTCGCAATGCTTGTGGTTCAAGTGTTTATTGCTGGGTAATTCCATTGTGCCTCACTTCCCCCTAATTGTTCTATATTTTTTGATTATTCACCCGCCTTCCGGTGCCTCACCTCCCCCAGCGCATGTCTGGTCCAGGGAGATTTAGCAAGTGTGCTTCCTGCGATGGCTCCTTCCCGGCCTCCGATCCCCATGCGCTCTGTCCTCAGTGCTTGGGAGCCGACCACCGGTGGGACGGCTGCGTCATGTGCAACTCTGACTCGCCGTTTCTTGAAGAACCCACTGAGTAGGTGGAGGGACATTTTTTCCAGATCATCACGGGACCACCTAAAGGACAACATGCATCGGAAAAATAGGCTGGAGAAGTTGTGTAAGAACATTATTCTCAAAAACACCCCACAAGTGGAATTCCTTTCCAGGGAAATCCACTGAGTGGGAGGAATCTTACAGATCTTCACACCAGTCAGGGTCCCGAGGATCACAAAGTGACCCGCCGAGGGGCCTCTAGGATGTACCTGTACCAGGACCAGGACTGATGGACCTTCAGGTAACTCCCAAGGGGCTACATTGCTCTTCCACTGGGCCCAGCCCAGATGGGGCGCCTGCACGCACTGTGACTACTGGGCACAGGGCTGAGGGTGCTAAGCCTACCGGCCAAATACCTGAGGTCTTAGCCAGTACCGAACAATGGATCAAGGGTCACAAGGGACCTGTGCAGCCCGGCGCTGTGCCGAACAGCAATTTCCTTCGCATTCCGACTGAGAGCACAACACACAAAATAGTGTCTCGGGACAAAATAGCCTCAAGCAGAAAGGCCCTATGTGGAAGTAACTCAGGCACCAGACAGTTCAGCTATGTCAGAGGCGACACTAGGGTGGGCTGGTCTTCTTTCCAAATAAGTGCGCTACCTACCCCACATCCTCAACCACATTGAGGTACATGGAGGCAGGTTGTCATCAGACAAGGGCAGGTTTGGGTGGGCCCCCACCGGCCTCGTAAACGCCCACAGCAGCAGCCCAATCAGCCTTGCAGGCAGCGTGCGGGGGAAGATTTTTTGACAGATTCATGTGCCATACGCGGTCCCTGCAAATTACAGGATATTACAATCTCTCTAATCAGGGAGGTAATGCCATTGCCACCATCACAGCAGCCAACACAGGGGCACCCAGTGGGTACCACACAAACCTGGTCCTGTGCTGGCAGTGATAACCACAGCTCCTATACTGGTCCCTATGGTGCTGGTGGGGGATCCCTCTTCTGGTGCAGCAGGGTCATACAGGCCACAATGATAGGGCTCCGCAGCCTGCCACTGCAGCTTTGTCCATACTGCCCTCAACCCCAGCAACCCTGCCTCCTGCACAGGACGATGATCAACAAACTCCAGACAAGCAGGACACACACGATGAAGAGGATATGGATGTCTCTACTTCGGCAAAGGCATTCCATGACTGATTGGAGGGCTTAGCAGAATTCTTGGGGGTTCCCCTATCCCAGTAGGAGCTACCAGAAGCTCTGGCAGAGTGTGCTGGGGGAGCAGTGGGAAAAGGCTCTGTACTGCCCAGTGCTTTCACTGTCATATAAAGTGTGAGCTGGGAAGATTTCGGCTGATCCTGCTTCAGAGGAGAAATGTCAGGCCTTATTCCTGTCCTGAGAGGTGTGCAAGTCATGGGACAGGGCCCATTAAATTGGGACAGTCCTGCAAAATGTGGGATGGCTGGCCACCCTACAGACACACCCAGCCCTGTTCCCCGGCTTTGGGTTTCATCTAGGCTTGTCAAGCTGCCTACCATAACATGGTATAGGTGAACACTGAGCACTCTCACAAAGGGGATTTTCATCATCCATGTGGATCTTTTTGGCCCACTTAAAAACAACCTTATCTAAGTGGCTGTATTTTAATTGTTTCCCTTTTCATGTATCTATTGCAGCTGCAACTGTGTAAAAGTAGGCAGCTAGGGCAAGCGCCTGCTCACCTTGTGTCACAAATATATGCCCCTTTTACTCCTGCTTCCTATTTCTCCCATACACCATTCGTTTTGTCCCCTCTCTTTTCCTTACCAGCAATTTACCCTCTACTATCCTACTCTTTCCTGTTCTTTTTTAACACTGCCGTCCCCAGTTCTTGCCTCATTCCCTTAATCCGTCTGCCTTTTTTCTCCATTTCTGCCAAAGGTTTTTTGTTATCAAGATCCCACTTGCTGTCTAACTTTGCTTCTCTTTGCACACTCGCCTTCCTTCCTAAATGCAATGTTTCCCTCCCTCATTTACCCACGTCACACACCATTTGCCTTTAAATTGCTCCACCTCCACTCCCCATTCCTCACATGTCTCTGTTCTCTCCCTTTCTCCTGCCCTCTCTTCATTTCTCCCTGACTAGACCATCATAATTCTGCATTCTCCTTACACCTGTGGGCCCATTGCTCTCTATTTCCCCTCCCTTTAATCCTTTACCGTGCATTTCTCCTCACTTTTGTGCCTTATTAACTATTGCTCCATTCTCCTACCCTCGTTCATTCTGTGTACCCATTCACCCTTTCACCCTCACCTGGCTCCCTTCAATCCCCTTATCTCCTGCCTTCCCTTCCTCTCAATGTCTCCCTCTCAGTTCTGCCCTCCTTCATTCTCCACTCTCTTGTGCCATCGGTGTCCATCTTACCTGTTCCTTCTCTGCCTTTATCCCTCGTTATCCTGCCCTTAGTTCCTCTCAATTTCCATTCACTGCCCTATAGAGCTGGAGGAGATGAGGTGGTGGGTTGGATTTATGCAGTCTGTCAAGTGCTGCAAGCAGCACCCACAAAAAAGGGGACCCCCTAGTATGTTTTGAGATTAAAAGGTGAACTCCTTTAAGTCTGTGATGTTCAATGACATTTCAAGTGTGTTGGGTAAGAACACCAGGGAAATGCACAAAATAGGTCTGCATGTTGTAGGAATTATCCTGTGATCCTCTAGCTAGACTCAGACCCCCAAACCAAACACAGAAAACTGTAAAAAAAATTAAAAAAAAAAAGATGAAGCATTTGTCCCTAAAGTTCATCATTGTGCAACACTGCCCACTCTATGCTCCACCTCCATGACCCGCCCACCTGAGGCCCTCTGTCATTGTTGCCCTTTGCCTTAAATCTGCCGCTGGCAGAGCGTATGAGTTTTATAGTTGGTACATTACAAAATGAACATCTCCCAAAAACTCACAAGTCAAACGAACTGTACACAGGGTGTATGAGTTTTACTGTTCATACATTACGCAATTAACATCTAAAATCACACCAAAGGCGAGTGACAGCTGACTTTGTTTTAAGTGATGGAATAAATGTACACTTTCAATGTGAAAATGTACACTTTAGAAGGCATACAATGCATGAGCAGAATGGAGGTACATTTTATATTTAAAAACACTACATGCACATTTGTTATATTAACATTGTATATAGGAACACTAATAACTTGTTCCTACAACATGTGCACCTAATACACTTGCGCTTACTATACAACCCTATATATACTATACTATATACTCGATGATACCTGCACAAAGGATAAAGCATGGTGCACTAATATCCAAAATGCACTGTCCAACAAAATCGCCCTCCTCCAAAACAAAATATCTGAAAAAAGGATAAACCTTACCAAAATAGGTACTACTCACAGTCCTATAGACCACACCTCTAAATCCCCTCAGCGTTTTCAATTTGCCCAAGTATCCACGCTAGAGATGGAAAAAATCACTGCCTCCCTTAAGCCCTCAAAATGCCAGGGAGATATTTGCTGAGCCAAAATAATCAAAGAAGCGGCCAGACAC
This sequence comes from Ambystoma mexicanum, assembly GCF_040938575.1. Lineage (NCBI taxonomy): Eukaryota > Metazoa > Chordata > Amphibia > Caudata > Ambystomatidae > Ambystoma > Ambystoma mexicanum. Next base: position 585,661,653 of record NC_090935.1, read on the forward strand.
ATGGCTCCCTTCATCAACAAATTAATCAACACCTCATTTATAACTAGTAATGTCCCTAATAACCTTAAGGATGCATGGGTATTATCACCTACCTTCCTTAGACCCTAGTATCCCAACTAACTATAGGCCGATTACTACAGTCCCATGTTTACTCAAGATAATAGACAAAGCAGCTTACCTCCAGATCCAAGCATACCTGGAGACTAACAATCTCCTAGGGCTCAGGCAATCCGGCTTTAGTCCTCAACATGGCACAAAAACAGCCCTGATGGATTTTAGGAATCAAATGGACCAACTCAAAGACAATAGAAAACTCGCTCTTTTACTATTATTAGATCTATCAGCTGCTTTTGATCTGGTAGATCACAAAGTGCTCTGTAAACATCTGTCCACTGCGGCACATTTCTCCCAAGAAGCCACAACATGGATTCACTCATTTCTGACTAACAGGTCAATGAGAGCTTTTTCTCCTTCCACCTCAGCAGACCCTTCACTCATTACATGTGGAGTACCCCAAGGCTTGTGTGTATCACCTACGATGTACAATGTCTTTACCAAACCACTCTTCGATGACCTCGACCATCTGGGTGTCACCTACACAAATTTTGCAGATGACATACCCCTCATCAGTGACTACGATACTGACCTGGCACTGGTGAATAAAATGTACCTCATCATTCAGGCATGGATGGCATGCCACGGATTATGCTTGAATGATGACAAGACCGAGCTCCTGATCCTAGAAGCCCCAGGCAACCTTAAACTCGGCATCAAATACACAGCCTTCAATATTGACGGCATCAACATTAAAGTGGTAAAAGAGGTAAAAACCTTAGGTTTGTAGCTAGACTCTGCCCTTAGTCTACGCGAACAGGTTAATGCCATTGGCTCTGCCTCAGCTTACACCTGTAAGTTAATACATGCCTGTAACCCGTTCCTTTCCACTGAGAGTTGCATCACATTAGCGAGAGTGCTAATTCTTTAAAAACTCGGTTATTGCAATGCTCTATACATAGGAGCTAGCAAATACGTCATCAACAAACTCCAAATACTGCAAAATAATGCACTTAGAACAGCCCTTAGTATTCCTAGGAGACAACACATCTCGGAAGCCAGGCGAAAGAACAATTGGCTGGCAATTAAGGAGAGAATCCAGTTCAAAACATTTTCCCTTACCCACAAATTCCTTAACAATGCTGCCCCGAAATACTTAAGGGACAAAATTGTAAAAAAAATCTTCAACACGTCCTACCAGGACGACCAATTCCTTTAGCCTTACAGTCCTGAGATTTAATCTGAAAAAAGCAAGCAGTAGCAGCTTCCTAGTTATGGCTGCTCAGTCATGGAACGCCCTCCCATCGGGCTTGCGATCTGAACAGTCTTTCCATATCTTTAGGAAAAACACGAAAAGTTGGTTAGCTATGAATGACAGATGAAGTCTTCTGGACACCCTACAGATGTTCTGCCACCACACACACTTATGATGCACACTTACCACACACTCTTATGACACACACACCTACAGCATGCGCTCCTACAACACATGCTCCTAGGACATGTGCAGCTATTACACACACTCCTATTATGCGCACAAACACACACACTCCTACGACAAATACTCCTACAACATGCACTCTGTGAAGGCATCATGAAGTAAGAGACAGACAACAGATTCAAAGTTCAAAACAGAACGGTTTATTACATTAACTGTCAGGATGGTTGTAGGCCTAACTTGCCCTATGCTAAGGTGGGATTTCCCTATCTGAACAAAACTAAGGAAAGTCTGAGTCAGAAAGTTCAACTTAAAAGTATTTCTGTGTGCAAAACCTATCCTTGCCCACACAACTAAAGCTAAACTATGTGTAGGGATGGCAATAACAAAAGAAACCATGATCAAACAAAGTTCTGAGCTTCTTCCTGCTCGTAGCTTCCTTCTCAGCTCCCCTTCCACAAGTTCAAGAAAGTTCCACAAAAGTCTTGAGATCACATTTCCCAAGTTCACACAGTTCCACAGCTCCTTGGAGTTCCCTTCCCCAAGTTCAAGGCAACATAGTTCCACAGAAAAGGGGTCTTGAGGTTCTGTCCTCAAGACAACATTGTAGTTCATTAACCCTCAGGGTTCCCTTACCCAAGACTCCAATGCATCAACTTATGCTTGGTTTCAAACTTCCAAAGTTCAATGCAACTCCAGATCAACTTGACACTCCTTCTGAATTGTATTAGTGGTTCATGTAAAGTGCTCCTTCTTGGTTTATTTCAGTGTCTTTGTCTTTCGTCATTGGGGGTTCCCTGTTCGAGGCGCAGTTGTAGACCACACGGTCCAGCCATCGCAGGTCACACAACCGGGAACCCTAGGCTCTTCAACCCACACAGGTCCTTCTATATTTGCCCCTGTGTACAGATTCACATTCACTCAGATTCTCCTGCTCGGCCTCTTGGCTGTATGTGCGACAATGTGTTACACCATTTCTGTCAGTCATTGGATTTGCCACATGGTAGTTATTAAAAAAGTTCACTTGGCTTTGCCAATCCACTTTGTGGTGGTCTTATTTATTACCCACCTTTCTCTTAGGCTCCTTCACATTTACGCTCTTTTAAATGGGCACTTTCCCATTTGCCCTTGCTCACAATGTTTTCATTCAGTTTGGTATTTAAAATTTGCTTAATATTTCCTTTTCAAGTGTTCGCTACTTGTTTAATATTCAAAAATTTCACTTCATTATACAGAACTATGTTCAATTACTTGCAGATCATTCAACATTTATAGTTTTCTTATTTCAGTTTGTTTGGCATTTTTACGCAGCATTAGCAGAGTGCTCTGGAAAGAGTGTTCCCTTGATTACACTCACCGGTTATGCGCGACTGTTCTCTGCATCTTCGCTGGTTCTCCTTCAGCGATCCTCCTGTATCCACAAGCTTTGCCTCCTGTTGTGGGCGGCCACTGAGAGCTTCCCTTGCTCTCCCGGTTGCTGCGGTGGCTGTGGGCTGTGGATGGAGAACAGCCTCCTGCTGTTGCTATTGAAAGCCGGAGGTCGGTTAGAGATTTAGACCCTATCACAGCCCGCACTCGGCCTAGGCATCTCTCTCCTTCTCTGGACTCACACAGCTCTCAGTCCTTGCTTCTCTCCAGCCTGTTTTGTCCCCTGCTCTCCTGCTCACACACAGGTCTCTCTTCATGGCGTGCAGCCCAACCTCTTATACTCCCTAGGAGTATTAACAGGTCACAGGTGTGGGTCAGTAAGATCAATTGCCTGAACTCTACTCAACTTATTACTGGGACATGTCTGTCTTCTCCAATGGTATGCATTCACAGTCTTCTTCTTCGTCTCAGTACCAGAGTGGTGAAAAAGCCTATTGGTGTTCACTGCTCGCCTCTTCCTCGTCTCAGTTCCTCGTGTGACAGGTCAAATGAGAGGAGATGTCTTACAATAGCCCATAAAGGCTGGGGTAGGGTTAGGTTGGTTTTCAGAGGGAAAAGAGGGATACCATGTCTCACCTGTCTGTACCCCACTCCCGATCCCCAATGACCTTCCACACAGGTGATCCTCTCTCGCTTCTCCACCCCCAGAGGCAGGATCCAGAAGTGATGCTGTTTCCCTGGCCACCTGTGAAGAGGATCGAGGGGGAGTTGGAGTGAGGATACCCTCAGGTTTCTCAATTCCTACAACACATGGTCCTATGGGACATGTTCTGACATCACATACTATTATCAAACACACATACTATTATCAAACAAACGCCGACAACATGAGCTGCAATCACGTATGCAGAGTGTGTGAGAGTTAGTTATTACTTTACAAAATTAACACCTGAAAACAGACACCAAAGGCAGGTCATACAAACTGTACAGAGTATATGAGTTTTATGGTTTGTACATTACACGAGTAACATCTAAAAACACACATCAAAGTCAAGTGACGGCTGACTTTGTCAATTTTAAAAAGATGGAATAAATGTACATTCAGTACGACAATGTACACTTTTCATAAGAAAATGTGCACTTTAAGAGGCATATATTGCTTGAGCAGAATGACGATGCATTTCATATTAAAACCCTACACGGACATTTGTGATATGAAGATCGTGTATTGTAAGGGTGCAGAAGAAGGCAACTGATCAGGTGGTGTCATGGTGGTTGGCAAAGTCTTTTATTGAATTCAAAAACCTAGCTATCCCAAACTCTGAGAGGGGTTTCCCCGCTTCAAACTAAGAACTAAAGGGTCTGTCAGAATGTCCGTAACTGAAGAAAGCACTGTCCTAAGTCAAAACCTTATCTCTGTCCCTTACACTACAACTAAAGAGTCTTAATCAAAAGTAAAGTTCTCTCGCCAGGAGAATTACTTCCTTCTGCAGGTGTCATAAATAGTCTTTTCAGGACTCCAATCGATACCAGGGGGGAATGACTCCCTTCCCCTGGTCTTGGTTTCGACACAGTTCCATTTTTAACCAGGATGAATGACTCCCGTCCCCTGGCTTTTCTGGTAATGTTCCCCCGGATAATGGTTTCACCAACGTTCCAGTTGTGTCCAGGGGGGATTACTCCCTTCCCCTGGATGTGAGTAGCAACAAAGTTCCAATTGTGTCCAGGGACAATGACTTCCCTTCCCCTGGATGTCGGTTTCAACAAAAGTTCCAGTCAAGGTCACGGGAAATGCCTCCCTTCCCGTCGTCTTAGGTAACCTTTACAACAGTTCCAAGCTTATTCAGAGGTCTTTTCTTTACCACGGTTTGGAGGGTTCCTCCCTCCAATATTCAGCTGGTACTTATTTTGGTCCCAGACCATGCTCGCTCCCCCTTTCTTGTTAGGCCCACTTAGTTCATTTTCCTGCCAAGTACTGCCACAAGGAGGAGAATTTGTATGCTGATATCGGTTACTGTGGTTTGGGTCCCAGACCCTGGTTTCTATTCTTCTTTTATTAGGCTCACTCTGCTCACTCACCTGCCAAGTTTTGCCTCGAGGAGGATGACTCGTATCAATATAGGCTTCAACTAAGTTTGACTTGGATACCCTTGGCTCTCTTCCCTTCTCACTTGGGCCACTTGGTTGACTCTCTTCCCAAGTACTGCCACGAGTGAGATGCTTCTTACCATTATAGATTTCACCTTGGCTTCGGGTCCCAGAGCCTTCCGTCTGACTAAGCCCACTTGGTTGACTCTCTTCCCAAGTACTGCCATGAGGAAGATGCTTCTTATCGTGATTCCTGTGTGGTTTATCTCTCTCCCGCACCTCCAAGCCCCTATCCGTGACGTGCCTGTTACCTTCATTGCCTCCAGGACTCTTGCCTGGTTCTTCCTGGGCGCTTGCGTCTTTTTGCTGGGCTGCACGGGTGTCTCTGGCTTCTGCTGCTCTTGCTCCACATACCTTCTTCCTGGTCTCTTCACCGATAGTGTAGGCACTGTATTGGACCATTCGGTACACCTCGCAGAGGCTGGGTCACCATCTTCCAGGCTCCAGTCAAGTCTTTGACCTGCTCCGTAAAACCGGTCAAAGGACTCCTGTTGTTTGACTCTTGCCTTTTTGAGCGGACTGATCTTGGCTTTTCTACGACCTCTCCTTTGAACTTCAGGGCTGGACTGTCATTCGTGCTGCTCTGTGGCTCTCTTTCTCGAAGTCCTTTGCCAATTTGTATGCATTTCTCAGGAGCAGAAGTATAGATTATTCCTGTATCTTCTCTCTGCCATTCTTCAAGGCTCCCAGTGGCCACCTTGTCTCAGTACTGGCCTTGCTGGTAATCTTCATGCTTTCTGTGATCTTTTTCATGCCAGTACTGGAGTTAGTCATACTATCCATATTGTTAGCAATCTTCTACGTCTCACTAGAAATAACTGTTATAATGTTACAGTAACAAATAAAAGTGCTATCAAGGCATGGTTGGTGGAAATGTGGCAACAGGCGTGAGCGGGTTAGGTTCGGAGTCTTGTTCTGACTTTTACCCAGATGGTCATCCTTATCCCCAGGAAGGGAGTCCCTCCCCATGAAGTCCTCCCGCATTAAACCTCCCCTAGGGGTAATATTGCATGATGGCCTCACCTAACTACCCTCATGAGAAGAAGGTCCCTCCTGGGGAGAAGTGACAACACCTGGTGAATCATACGAGTATATAAACAGTAATAACATGCTCCTATGACATGTGCACCTACTCCACATGCGCTAGCTACACATAACATGAACATGTATGACAACTGCTCTTAAATGCACCGAGGACATATGCACCTTTGCCACGTGCTCATACCGCACATGCCCACCCAAGAAATGTGGTTCTACAATATGTGCTCCTACAACACACTTGTATCATGCATGTTTCAATGATGAGCAAATTTACTACACATGCGCCTGCTACACACAACATGTGGATGTACGGCACATGCTCTTATGACGCTGCAACCACACACGCTCTTATGATGCGCACTTACCATACACACTTACAGTACACGCTCCTACAACACATGCTCCTATGAGACACATTTGTACAACCCATTCTACTACCACACAAGTGCCTACAACATGCGCTCCAACCATGTATGCAGAGCGTATAAGTTTTACAGTTGGTACATTAAAACATTAACATCTCCCGAAAACTCACATCAAAGGCAAATCATACAAACTGTACACAGAGAATATGAGTTTTACTGATCATATATTCCACAATTACCATCTAAGAACTCGCATCAAAGGCGAGTGAAAGCCGACTTCGATGTCAGTTTTAAAGTGATGGAATAAATGTACACTTTCAAAACGAAAATGTAGACTTTCAGAGGCATACAATGCATGAGCAGATGGAAGTAATTTTTTGCTGTAAAACCCTACATATACATTTGTGATATTAACATTGTGTATATGAACACTAATAACATGTTCCTATGACATAGGCACCTAATATATATGCTTAATACAAAACATGTAGACATACGACACATGCTCCCACGGGAGACACTCTTACAACACACACTCTGAAGATGCACACTTCCATAATACACATTCGATGAGAAGCACACCTACTGCACATGTTCCTATTACATATTCTGTGTATGTACGACATGTGCTTTTAAGACACATGGTCCAACCACACACACTTATGATGCACACTGACCACACACTCTTATGACACAAACTCATATGACAAGCATTCCTACAACATATGCTCCTATGCAGCTACACATATATATATTGTAGAAACAAGAGGAGAAAGGGGAAACCGCACTCTCCGCAGATCCTGAGGCAAAAACCACACAAAGAATACATAAGAGCAGCTCACACGAGGAAGGACATAGAAAAGTATTTAATGAAATGAACACAAAATAGTGTGAAAATACGTCTGGGAAAGCAGCAGAAACAGAGGCAGGATGCCCGTGACCACGACCTGCTTACAACGCGTTTCACGTTCAACTGAGCGCTTGGTCACGTAAAGGAAAAAAGGACCAAAGCATAGATATACAAACATGCAGTCCTTTTACTGTATCAGTGGAAGTAAGGGTGCATGAGGGCATGGATTAAATGGCAGCCATGTTGGAATAGAGAAACAAATACATATACCCATAATGAAACCAGGGAAGTAAAGCAAAAATAAGCCAACCAAGGAAGAAAATAGGCAAATAAATGAGGTGCGAAGTGCACACAATACAAGGACAGCACTGGAATCATAAATACAGGGGCAACCAGGCAAGGAGTCTAGGCCACATGAACCATGCCAAATGCACCGCAGCTTCCACTGTGGATTCCTGGTCAAATTTGGAAGGTACACAAAAAATGAGCACGTAGTGCACTGCAAAAGTGGTTAAATTGAGGGTACCACATGAAGTAAAAAGAAATACATTAATGTTGGTAAAAAACCATAATGTGTCCAGTCTGTGTCAGGCTGAAAGACAATAGAAGCATGTATAAAAAAAAGGTTAAAAGCCAGATGGTAGATCATACTGGGGCCAAAGATGAAAATAATAGTATATATGTGTATATATAATATATATATATATATATATATATATATATATATATATATACACATGCTCCTACTAGACACACACACACTCCTATTGCACATGCTCCCACAACATGCATCCGACACTCTTATAACAGACTGTTATGACACACCTCTTTCAACAAATGTTCCTTCAACCTAAAGCACACAATCTTATGACACATGGTCTTACAACACAGAAACGTGCAACACACGCACTTATGACATACACATAAGACTCTTACAGCACTTGCTAATATTACAACAAACACACAATCAATCATGTAATTATAAAAAGTAGAAATTATTTTTACTTTTTTTTAAAGAAAAGAATTGAGGTCAATCTAACAGAACGCAGTCTACAAACACCAGAAATAAGTTACGGTAACAACATAATCAACTTTATTATTCAATGTCATGATAACCTTAACCCTCCCCTATACTTAAAAAGCATACAATATGACCATAACATTCTAACGATTTCACAAACTAAAACAAGTAATCCTATCAAATGTAAAATCCTTCAAAAGTACATGAACTGTAAACCTATAATATATGTTGAGAGTATGAAATATTTTTATGATAACAAGTTACTACATAAACTTAAAATATAACATATTTCAAAAAAGGTAGCAGGAAAAGAACATGGCATGATAACCTGTTCTGAGATGAGAGTTTGCAGCACACGCTTTTTGCTCACTGTACCTTTCACAGATGTAAAATATCCATTTGCATATCAGTCTTTGTCCCGCCCACATAGGCACCAAAATGCTATGGCAATTCCTCTTTGAACAAGAGTACCAACAGCAACCCCATACAAGTGCTTCAGCCTTGTTCGGCCTCATCAGTGAGGTGAAGCTGTGCCTCTCTGAGCACAGTGAGCAGGGAGTCCACGTCTGGTTGACCCCAGGTAACTCAGGGTGACCAACCCCAACTTCCTTGCAAATATTTCAAAAAAGGTAGCAGGCACTCCTCTCCAGAAAGAACATGGCATGATAACCTGTTCTGAGATGAGTTTGTAGCACACGCTTTTTGCTCACTGTACCTTTCACAGATGAGAAAGATCCATTTACATATCAGTCTTTGTCCCGCTCACATAGGCAGTCCAGCACAGAAATGCTATGGCAATTCCTCTCTGAACAAGAGTACCAACAGCAATCCCATACTCGTGTTTCAGCCTTGTTGGGCCTCATCAGCGAGGTGAAGCTGTGCCTCTGTGAGCACAGTGAGCAGGGAGTCCACGTTTGGTTGCCCCCAGGTAACTCGGGGTGATCAACCCCAAGTTCCTTGCAAATATTTCAAAAAAGGTAGCAGGCGCTCCCCTCCAGAAAGAACATGGCCTGATAACCTGTTCTGATATGAGAGTTTGCAGCACACGCTTTTTACGTTTTATAACCTACACAAGTATAATTCCTCCCACAAAATTGAAATTTAAAAATGCACAGAACATTTTAATTAAAAACTCTACAATTAAAGCAATACATAAGTATTCAAGAGTCATACTTTACATATCAAACCATATCAATTAACAAGGTGCATGTTATTGTAAATCTATATTTACTAAACAAACCTAGCATTACAAAATACCATGCACTAAAAATGTACTAAAATATATACAGTAAAAGCTTAGTAAGATTTTCTTCTACAAATAACAATATATACACATTTAAAGTTATTACAGTATGCAGAGAAAATGTCAACATGTAATATGTGCTAAATTAAATTTGGTATATAATGCAACCTGTAAATATTAACAAAAGCAGCGCAAATGTAATAAATATTAAAAACATAAATGAAAACAGTTAACCATTTTTATTAAAAACACATTCACACAACACATTACATTACCTTCACATTAAGCATTATAGCAAAAACTAAATATTGCCAAAAAAGGGTGACTTCATGTTACTATATTTGATTTTAATATTTTTTTTAATGTAGTAATAACGTTTTTTTATGTTATTTTAACATTATTTCTGATGTATGGCAATTAGATCATTACCATTTAAACCAAGTAGGGCGAGTTACACCACCTAGAAAATCAAATACAATACACCATATTAAAAATATGCACATTCTACCATCCCCTATTTATTTCATTTGTACTATTAATGTAAATACACATGATTCTGATAAGTAATCATTGAACCGCTATCTCTGGATGTAATCTCTGTACATACCAGAGAGAGAGATCTGTTTTGGATCAATCCTATTCACATTTCAAAATTAGGAATCAACCTGTCTCATCCCAATTCAAACAATGCAAACAAACAGCACAATTACTCTTAGTTTAAGTTTTCTTTAAAGTCTTAAGCAATTTCCAGTGCTGCAGATACTTACTATTAGACATAAATCGCAGCGTTTTTATTGTTTCTATTTTGTCATTCCAAAATGTTGTTAACAAGTTGAGAGGGGTTCTCCATAGCCCAACTGCATGTTGCCACTTTACACAGGACCCTCATCTTCTTTTATATTGCCTGATATCCAGTAGTAAGGATAATTTATCAGTACAGTTATTTAATGAAGGGAGTCATAACTAAAATTCCTAAAGATATCACAAATACTTACGGCTATGCTCTTTAATAGTAGCTCACATCAAGTCACGTACTGCCTTAGAGGTATTCATAACTTGCACAGTACGTCCTCTGAAAGAGTTATAGTCCTGTAATGACATCAAGAATATACCAATAGAATTAGTCCATAGTATGAATGTATCTTCTTTACTCCATTTGGCTTTTATATGTGTGTAGCATTACGCTACCAAACTCCACTCTGCTATTCTTAAGGGAGTAGTTTCTTTAGGTAAGCGGTCTGCATCCATATACTCAAGCTACATATAAAGCTATTTCTCTCACCCACATTATTAGCAAAGCGTGCTAAGTGGACTGTACTTAGTACACGTGTGACTGATGCAGAATTGCACACGTTATATATCCTTCGTATGTTTAATCAGTACTAAGTTCCAAACATAAATATCGTTTGCCTGTTTAGCCATAGAACGGCATGCTCTAGCAGTATTACACAAAATACAGCTATTTATCTCACCCGCATAATTGTAAAGCGAGCTGGGTGAACTGTAGCTAGTACACGTGTGGCTAATACAAAATTGCACACGTTATATATCCTTTGTATGTTTAATCAGTACTAAGTTCCAAACATGAATGAATTTCGTTTGCCTGTTTAGCCATAGAACGGCATGCTTTAGCAATATTCCACAAAATACACTTGAAAAATAATTACAAAATTGCCGCACGAAGCACATCTGGTTTTTGTTTTAAGCGTGCCTGCTAAAGTCCTTAGGTCTTACACTCAAATACAACCCTGTCGCGGCATTTAAAGACCTGAACTCGATCTCATGTATCTATTATTTCACTTACCTTTATAGCCGCTGACTTCCAGCCGTCTTTCCTCGTCCTATGTTTGCTCTCGCTGCCGTCACACGAGGATAGCGGGAAGGGCGCCTCCCGTCTTTCCCCGTCCTGTATTTACTCACGTTACCATCACACAAAGATTGCAGACAGGGCGCCTCACCACTTGATGACTTTATAAGCCCATATGTGGCACTAGAAAGAGGACTACAGAGTCAACTTTTCACTGACTCCATTAGGGTGCACGGTCCACATCCTTCAACGCTCTAAATTTGTTATTAGCAAAAATGACCACTATCCGACAGTATGACGCTATTTTTCTTTCTATAAGGTATCCTCAAACGCCCATTTAGGGCCATTCATAGATTATCATACAATATCAAGTGTAATAGACCCATTATCCAGGCGGCAGTATGAAATCAATTATGTATAAAAACAGGATTAATAGCAAGATTGCAATTAACCTTCTATTGGAACACATAATCTCAGTTAGCTACATATTACATCTACAAAGAGTCTACTTTTAACACCCGTGTTTAGAATTTAATAAGTGGTCATATAGCGGGTATCAAAATGTTGTGGTAAAAAACCTTTTTGTTGATCAGATCTATGTATAATCCTCAGTCTAGAACATCATCATGTTATCTACTCTGTATTGCCATCCATATACCAACGATCATACAGGTCTATCAGTATAGTAAATACAGGGTATATTTAGGTATTAGGAGGCAATATACCAACATTTATTCCTAGCCCCATCATATAACTAAGCAGTGTTTAGTGGGTAATCGGGGCATTCCACTCCACAGAAATATTAAGACTGTGTTTTTCTGTATCTAGATGGTAAATCCAGCATTAATGTTCCTGTGCACTGTTGGTGACTTGCATCTATTGGATTGGTGTTACCCTACAAAACAATTGCAAACACTTTTTAGCCAATTCTTCTCAGAAAGTGTGCTGTATATTATATTAAAACACATATTTATATCTCACTCCTAGTGCAGTGTGCAGCATATCCCTTCCGCAACAGGTTTGTGTGTATTGCACAAGTGTGATAATCTAGGCCGGCCCAGAGTGTGGCACGACCCTTTATTTGTTGCTGAGTTGGGGGGGGGGCCCTCAGCATGGCTCGCAGGGGAGCCCCCACATTTTGCATTACCCTACTGGTTGCCGCTCTGCGTGCATCCTTGGAGATTCGGGCATTCTCAGCTGGTGTAACAAGATATGTCATCCTGCAGTTTCAGCTTTCCTAATCGAAGTGAAGCTGTGCAGGCCCTGCTCCTATGTTAACAACATAAGGATCACCTGTCGCCACCTGATTGAGGTGACTCCCACTGCAAACCGTCTTCATTGTTTCCTGGAGGTCTCCTGAGGTTACCTGTTAAGTGGGGGTCTGCATTCTATCGTCTCAAGGGTGTCCAATAGTGCAGTCTTCAGAACCGTATCACCGGAACCTAAAACCGCTGACTTGCCAGATTAAATCTCCATGCCAAAAGTGACCTCTGCACCCGTAGCCCCGACCTCCCTTGGCTGGACACAGCACAGAAGTGGGACCCGCAGATTCAGGAAGCCCTGAAGTAGTTGCTGAAAAATCAGACTAAGGAGGGGTAGGGGGAGAGATTGCATAGCATAGCTATTCCTATCCCCCTCCCACCATAGAGTTGCATGGGCGTAAAGCCCTAAATCTATCTCTCCCTTCACTAAGATCGGTGGTGGTCTGGTCAAGGATCCCCCTCCTGAGCTTCCCCTAGGGTGGTGGGAATGGAAGAGAAACTTGAATCTTGTGGAGCATTTACTCTCAATTATGGGCTTTGGCAGTATATAGTCTGGAACCTCAGACTTTTGGGCACTAATTCTTAGCAGGGCTGGACTTTTTAAAAGGACTAGGAACCTTGCATTAGGTTGTTCTGCGAGTGTTCACTTTACTTCCTGTTTAAACTGGATTTTAAATTACTGTTATTCTACTTTTCTCCCTTGCTTTACCAACCAACGTTATTCAGTGTTGATCTGGACATGACCAAATATTGCATAACTGTTTCTAAAGCAAAAGTGTTGGTGTTCTGTTAGCAAAACCCCCAATAGTAAGTGTATATAAGTATATGATAGTAGTTGTGTGATAATACTTGCCTGACGTTTTCATTGCAGAGTGTAGTCAAAAGGCCTAAAAAAATAATTATATATTGTTGTACATCTACCTGGATACAGTGCTGTGTCTCCTTGTTGCCCTAGACCTCTCTCACATCCTCCGTCTACTCTAAGCCTTGCTGCTACTCTACCTTGACTGGGTTTAGCTAGACTTCGGTGTCTTTTCCGTTCACCGTCCATAACAGAGTGGCCTCTCAGAATCCACTGCTAAGGTTACTTCTGAAAATACATCTTAACGGGCACGAAAATAGGCAAATAGCTTTGAAGTGTGAGATATATGAATGGTCACCATTGTTAATATGTAACATAAATATAGTTTAGTAAATAAACCACGAGAGAATATCTTTTAATACCATGCACTGCAAACGGAATAACTTCTAGTGACTCTGATGGTTTGGGAGACAAGGATCATTTCCCCGGGAGCAGACATGTTGCTTAAGGGGTGAAACCAGGATTTTGGCCAGGTCCGCGATTTAAGCACTTGGACACATAGTATGAAATTCTATTATGGCAATGCCTTGAAAAGTGCACGGCTCACATAAGAAACTAACCTGACATTATTTAAATTGTTATAGAACCCGGCCAAGTCAAAAGAACACGATTGTAGCTTTATTTTACCAATCGGCATGGAAGATCCAGTAGCAGCCTGCAAGGGTAGATGAGCCTAAATACATCTTATTTGGGTTTTAAAGCGGTGTTCACAGCGGAAGAAAATACAAAGCAATGCAAGGTAATCTGCTAGTCATTATTGCACACAGCCATGCGCCCCTCCCCACCAACCCAACCCAAGGGCAGACTGTGCGCAGCACACAGCCACTGAAATAGGAGTGTCAGTACAGCAAAATATGGTACGGCTTGCCTTAGATACTAAGTGTCTAAGAATGGGGGCCCCGGGGGGAACGCAAAGCGTTTCCCCCCGGGGAGTTTTTTGGCGCTGCACACGGCCAGCGAGTGGCCGTGGGGGTGCAGAGCGCCTCCCTAGGGGTATTTAAGGGCTCAGGGAAGGTTCGGGAGGCAGGCGACGGTTAGGACTTGGTGATTGTACAGTCCTGTCGCCTGCTCCCGAGCCTTCTCTGAGGTAGCTGGGGCCTTAGTGTGCGAGATCAGAGCAGGTGAGGAAGGGTTGCTGGGGGAATTAATAAGGTGGTTTGAATTTAGTTAGGGATTTCAATAGAGCGTAAAAGTTAATTAAAAAAAAAAAAAAGTTTTCAAATAGTCGGGGGTACCATACATAAGGTACCCCCTCTTACCGGTGCCGCCGCCGGCTTCAACGGTCCCCTTGGTAGGTGGGTTGCGGGTGTTTTGGGTTGACTCGGCCAGCCCAGCTTTCAGTTTCTGGGAGGGTAGGTAGTTGGGTGGAATACAGGTTTCCCTCGCGTCTCTCCGGGTGGGCGTTTGTTTCTATGGGTGCGGGAAGCGTGGGCTCGCGGGTTCAGGCATCAGCGGGAGGTTGGGGTTTTCTGCAGCGGGCCCAGCCGTAGCAGGGCTGCCAGTTTGCTCCCCTGACAATCGGGGCCTGTGGAGGCTGGGGGGAGCTACGCGTCTGGGTACGCGGTAGCGGCCTCTTAGCAGAGGGGGCAGTGCGGTAGCCTTAAAGGGGCCACACTATTTTTCTGAGATCGGTGTGAGTGCTGTTTTCTCCTCGCGAGCCACCAAGGGGCAGCGCGCACACATTTTTTCCCCAACTAAGTGTTTTGGGGTTTGGGTAGGTGTTCTGCTGTGCCCAGGGGACCCTGTTTGGGGGGTCGCCTTAGGCAAAGGGGAAAAGGGGGGGTGTTTAAAAAAGTAAATAAATAATAAAAAAAAAATTATCATAGATGGTAATAACTATTATTGTAGAATCTGAACAGGTCATATAGCGTTTAGGACTCTTTAGGGAGTGCAGTTATTGGGCTTTCTTGTTCTCCACCGGTGGCACGCCTCATTAGTTAAGTGTGGGCCGGGGTTCCTCATTAGCAGAGCTCCCTCTCTTGTTTGCACAAGAGCCATTAGCATTCTTTTGAGCTACGCAGTGCACAGCACAGTAGCTTCTGTCAGACATGGTGAGGAAGTGTGGTCCTCTTAAAGGGAACGCTCTGTTTTTCTTTTTCACTCTGCTGTGTGGCTTTTAAAGGGCCCGTGTATGAGAGACAGCAGTACAGTGCGGTTCTCCATAGGAGCCGATAGGGAGCAGTGTCCACGGGTTTCCTGCTACCAATTTTGAGCCTGTGAGCTCAGTTTTCGAGTTCTTGTGGGTCCGGGGGGCTATTTCTGGTTTAAAGAAGGGGCCCAGCAAGGTTAGGGTAATTTTAGGGGGTACATAAATAAAAAAATAAAAAAAAATATATATATATATATTTTTTCCACGGGTAGGTACCGGCTCGGGGTGTATTTAGCTAGTGAGCGTCAGGGCAAAGTTTAGTGCGCTCTCAGATTAGTAGTGCACGATGGTGGGCCAAAGGGTTAGCAAGAAGGGGCTGGTTGATGCTAGGGCTCTGAGGGAGGCCCTGGAAATCATCAGCAGGGCATCGAAGGCCCAGTTGGGGGGGGCGGTGGGGGAGGTCACGGGTGAGGGGGAGATAAGGGGGGGTAGACCGCAGCGTAGAGCTGCAGCTGATGGGGCGCTCGCGGCAGTGGTGGCTTGCACCCCTACGGCGGGGGGGGGAGGTTTGGGAATCCAGGGGCAGGAAAATGAGGAGGGAGATAGACAGGAGGGCGGACGGGGGAGAAATGATGTTGGGTGGGCAGCCAGGGAGGGGGGAAGGGAATGATAGCCCTAGGGAAGATGGGAATGCTCAAGCGGGTGGGGCTCGAGGGAACAACAGTAGGGGCAGGGATGGGGCACAGAAGGGGGTGTCGGGGAAGAGGGGGTAAATACTGCAGAAGAGTGCAGGTGGGAGAAGGAGGGAGAGGTCCCCTTCAATTGAGGAGGGTAGAGTGGGGCGCGGAACGGCCCCCCCAGGTAGGAGGAGTGAGGGCGGAGGGCACTGCGCAGCCCCCGCTGGTCAGGTTGAGTTTGAGGGTTTCAGTACGGCCCCTCCTCGGTCAACGCAAGGAGAGCCTAGAGGGCGCAGCACAGCCCCTAGCAATGAGGCTTCCAGGGTGGAGGTCGGAACGCCTCGCCCGAGAGAAGAGGACCAGGCAGGGGTTCCCACAACCCCGCCAAGAAGACGTCAAAGGAGTGGCGGGGCGGACGCCCCGGGCTCGCAAGAAGATCATCAACACATCTCGGGCATGAGCTCGCATCCACAATGGTATTTAAGGGTGATGAAGTTGGTTGGGAGGAATATGTGGGGCAATGGGAATTGGAAGATTACAGGGCGGAAAGGGAAAGGGGGGAGGAGAGAAGAAGTTCAAGGTGGGATAGGGAAAGGGAAGTGCAGGGTGGACGGGGTGAAAGGGGTCAAGGGAACTATTGGCTGGGTGAGTGTGCTGACATGTTTTGTCCCCGCAGTAGGAGCCCTCTAAGAATGGAGAGGAGGAGCACCGGTGTGGACGCCAGGCCGCAGGTGGCAGGTGTGGAAAGAGGTGAGCAGGAAAGGGAATGGTCATCTGCATGGCAGAGAGGGGTTACAAATAGGTGGACAGGGGATGAACGGGCTGGTTTTCAAGGTGTAAGGAAGGAAGTTGGTGTGCAGGCCATTGGAGCCGAGGGGGTTGAAAAGAGCATTTGCTCAGTGGAGGTCCAAACGGACAAAGTGGTGGAGCCATTGGGGCTCGAAGTGCAAGCTGGTAAAGATAAGGAGGTGGAAGTGAAAGGAAAGGAGAAAAAATTGCCATACATGGGGATAACAAAACCATTGGGGGCGCACTTGATGGCAGCGACCAGGGAGAAGATCCAGGCAGGGGAATTTGTGGATGTCTTCAAATTGCTCCATAGGGAAGTGAGAGCAAAGGAGGGGTCTAAGGAGGAAGAGAGGGAACTGGCTTCACGCCCAAGGGTCCCGGTGACTATTGAGAATTGGACGTCGGCGTTTATCATTTATGCCAGTGTGTACTGTGAAAAATTCCCGGAGCGTTGCGTGGCCCTGCTTAAATATATGGACGTAATTAGGAAGGCTTTCACGAGTTTTGGGGGTTTTGCCTGGGTACGCTATGATGAGGAATTCAGAGCGAGAATTGCGGAGGACAGTCAGGCGGTCTGGGGGGAGATAGACATGGATCTTTGGCTGCAATGGATGGCTCCAACGAGGCCTGCCCCGACATTGCACACAGCAAGTGGGCTGCCTGTGCCTTACCGGCCCTTTCTTGGTCGCCCCGCCCATGTGCAAATTTAAACACGAGTGCAGCAAGTGTGCGGGTCGGCATCCGGTTGCAGATTGTTTTCAGGCAGGGGACAGTGGGTCAGGACGAGGAGCGGGGCAAGGAGGTGGGGGGGAAGGACCGCATGCCAGGTAAATTGGGGTGTGCTGGTAGGTCGGGCTCAGTTTAACGTAAAAGGAGGGGGGGCACAAGGTTTGATGAAAGGTTTTTGGGGGTGACTTAAAAGGGGTAGGAGAAGGGTGAGGAGGAAGAAGCGTAGGTAGGGGAGGGCCGCAGGGGGGATGTAACTGTGGAAATTGTTAAAGGGTGGTGGGCGGCGTTTGGAGGGCATGGACGACGGTGGCGAAGCCCTCACTCTTGCCGCACGACAAGGTGAGTAAGCTTCAGGCTGCATGGACGGAGGTGCGAGAGCGCCTCTGGTGCAGCAAGGGGAAGTGATGAGCTGGATCTGCATGGACGGGGGTGCACTATGGCCCCTGGTGCAGCTGGGGGAAAGAAGTGGAGCAACGAAGCAAGGTGCTGGAAGAGGAATTTATGTGGAATGGACTGCATGGACTGGGGCACAGGTTTGGCCCCTGGTGCAGCGGTGGAGAGGAGTAAGGCAGAAAAGGGGCCTGCATGGACGGGGGTGCACTAGGGCCCCTGGTGCAGGTGGGAAACAGGTGGTAATGGACGCAAGGATTTTGAAAATTAGTGATAAGGAAGGGACTGCATGGACGGGGGTGCAGGTTTGGCCCCTGGTGCAGTGGCGGGAGGAGCAATAAAGTAAAGGGCCTGCATGGACAGGGGTGCACGTGGGCCCCCGGTGCAGGGGGGGGCAACGCAGGGCCAATATTAATAAGGGATGGAAGGTGGGGGGGGCAAGGAAGAGCAGGGGGGTAATAGTTTAGAGGAAAAAGGGGGTCTAAGTGGGTTTAGGTGTATTGTTTAAAGGTTAGGTGAAAGGGGCGAAATATAGGGGGACGGTAGGAGAAGACCTGAGGTGTTTCCGGAGAGGGTTAAGGAGATGGCCAGAAAGGATAGGGTACTGAGGAGGTGTTACTAGTGGTGTGGGAAAGGTTAGGAGGTTGGAACCATTCATTTAGGAGGGGTGCAGCATCTGAAAGTAGCAGGCTGGGCTATTAAGAGGAGTAGGTGAAAAGGTTGGGACGCTGGGAGTAAGGGAGATACAAAGGGTATGTCGGGGACCTGGGCAAACGGAATGTCTTTATAGAATTTTTTCAGTAGGTGCAGGAGTGTTGCATTTATTAGGATGTTGTTGATTTGTAAGTGATTTTGTAATTTCTTTTTCAGATGCTGCTAGGAGGTCCGGTCAGATGTCACAAATCTGGTTTTTGGGTCATGCTAGGGTTAAGTGGGCGGGGAAAGAAGCTGAGAAAAGGGTTGTTGGCAGGCAACTGGGGTGCAACTATAAAGATGTTGTGGTAAGATGTCCGGGTTTGGGGGGGCTGGGCTGGGATTAGTTGCTTCCTATGTTGGCTGGGGTGAGGGAAAGCTATGGGCCTCCAGATGGGGGGATTAGTTTTGCTGGGAAAAATGATCTGGTAAGGGTTACGGGTGGGGCTCTTCTTAGGTTCTTGGCTGGGAGACTGGGTAAAAAGTTTGAGGTAGAAAAGTTGGGGGGGGTGGTTTGGGGCAGAAAGAACTCCTCAGGGGAGGGTTTTTCTGGTGCCGGGGGCATGGCCCCTTTTGATGTGGGGGGTGGGAAGCACAATGGGGGAATGACACGGGAAAGGAGGGGGTGGCGCTGTTTGCACAAGCAGGTCACCCCGGGGGAACAGGTATTGAGCCTGGAGGGGCATGGCCCCTGGGAGAAAGCGGGACGCCTGGAAAAGGGGCAAGGAGACGGTAGGATCCAAGGGATCATTAGGGAGGAAATTGGTTATTTAATTGTTGGGGGGGAAATGAAAATGAAAATGTTTAAGTTATTTAATTGATTGTTCAAATATCTCTTTAGCTTGTTAGACCATGGAGCCAGTTAAGCGTTTTGATTGTAAGCTTTGGCCTGTCACATTAAAGCGACCTTTTCCACTTTTAAATGAGTCTGGGTTTTTGTGCAGTAAGCCAAAAGGGGGGCCCCAGGGGGAACGCGAAGCGTTTCCCCCCGGGGAGTTTTTTGGAGCTGCACACGGCCAGCGAGTGGCCGTGGGGGTGCAGAGCGCCTCCCTCGGGGTATTTAAGGGCTCAGGGAAGGTTCGGAAGGCAGGCGACGGTTATGACTTGGTGATTGTCCCGCCCTCCCACCCCTTCATTTTTGGTTTTAGGGTAATGTCAGTTATGGAATAGGGGGGGTGCATTGTTCATGGGATTATGCGGGGGGGTTTTCTAGATGTCAGGGGGAGTTTTTTATGGTTTTTGGGGTCTGTTATGAGGGTAGAGTTGGTAGTTTCATGTGACAGGTCAGGGCATTGTGAAAGTTTATGTGTAATATATGTTGCTGATGTGGCAGGTCAGGCTGGCTGCAGGTCATAGGAAGGGGGAGTTTGGTGTAGAGGGGAGTTTAAAAGGGGGTCAAGTGGGCCGGGGCACCGGGGGCATGGCCCCTATTGCACATGCTCCCACAACATGCATCCGACACTCTTATAACAGACTGTTATGACACACCTCTTTCAACAAATGCTCCTTCAACCTAAAGCACACAATCTTATGACACATGGTCTTACAACACAGAAACGTACAACACACGCACTTATGACATACACATAAGACTCTTACAGCACTTGCTAATATTACAACAAACACACAATCAATCATGTAATTATAAAAAGTAGAAATTATTTTTACTTTTTTTTAAAGAAAAGAATTGAGGTCAATCTAACAGAACGCAGTCTACAAACACCAGAAATAAGTTACGGTAACAACATAATCAACTTTATTATTCAATGTCATGATAACCTTAACCCTCCCCTATACTTAAAAAGCATACAATATGACCATAACATTCTAACGATTTCACAAACTAAAACAAGTAATCCTATCAAATGTAAAATCCTTCAAAAGTACATGAACTGTAAACCTATAATATATGTTGAGAGTATGAAATATTTTTATGATAACAAGTTACTACATAAACTTAAAATATAACATATTTCAAAAAAGGTAGCAGGAAAAGAACATGGCATGATAACCTGTTCTGAGATGAGAGTTTGCAGCACACGCTTTTTGCTCACTGTACCTTTCACAGATGTAAAATATCCATTTGCATATCAGTCTTTGTCCCGCCCACATAGGGAGTACAGCACCAAAATGCTATGGCAATTCCTCTTTGAACAAGAGTACCAACAGCAACCCCATACACGTGTTTCAGCCTTGTTGGGCCTCATCAGTGAGGTGAAGCTGTGCCTCTCTGAGCACAGTGAGCAGGGAGTCCACGTCTGGTTGCCCCCAGGTAACTCAGGGTGACCAACCCCAAGTTCCTTGCAAATATTTCAAAAAAGATAGCAGGCGCTCCTCTCCAGAAAGAACATGGCATGATAACCTGTTCTGAGATGAGAGTTTGTAGCACACGCTTTTTGCTCACTGTACCTTTCACAGATGAGAAAGATCCATTTACATATCAGTCTTTGTCCCACTCACATAGGCAGTCCAGCACAGAAATGCTATGGCAATTCCTCTCTGAACAAGAATACCAACAGCAATCCCATACACGTGTTTCAGCCTTGTTGGGCCTCATCAGCGAGGTGAAGCTGTGCCTCTGTGAGCACAGTAAGCAGGGAGTCCACGTCTGGTTGCCCCCAGGTAACTCAGGGTGATCAACCCCAAGTTCCTTGCAAATATTTCAAAAAAGGTAGCAGGCGCTCCCCTCCAGAAAGAACATGGCATGATAACCTGTTCTGATATGAGAGTTTGCAGCACACGCCTTTTACGTTTTATAACCTACACAAGTATAATTCCTCCCACAAAATTGAAATTTAAAAATGCACAGAACATTTTAATTAAAAACTCTACAATTAAAGCAATACATAAGTATTCAAGAGTCATACTTTACATATCAAACCATATCAATTAACAAGGTACATGTTATTGTAAATCTATATTTACTAAACAAACCTAGCATTACAAAATACCATGCACTAAAAATGTACTAAAATATATACAGTAAAAGCTTAGTAAGATTTTCTTCTACAAATAACAATATATACACATTTAAAGTTATTACAGTATGCAGAGAAAATGTCAACATGTAATATGTGCTAAATTAAATTTGGTATATAATGCAACCTGTAAATATTAACAAAAGCAGCGCAAATGTAATAAATATTAAAAACATAAATGAAAACAGTTAACCATTTTTATTAAAAACACATTCACACAACACATTACATTACCTTCACATTAAGCATTATAGCAAAAACTAAATATTGCCAAAAAAGGGTGACTTCATGTTACTATATTTGATTTTAATATTTTTTTTAATGTAGTAATAACGTTTTTTTATGTTATTTTAACATTATTTCTGATGTTTGTAGACTGTTTGTATTGGTTTACCCTTGACAGTTATGCACATATCGGTCTTCAAATATATAAAAGATTCCTTTAGGAACCACCTTTCGAAGGTTAAAAAATAAAACAAAAAAAATAAGCCTCCATGTACTTTACATTTTTCAGTGAAGTAGTTAGATTCAATAAGATTCTCCAACATTCTCATTAGCGTTTTCTACCATGCTAATGGGAATAATGGACAATTGTATACTAGAGAAAAAGAAAGAAGCACAAACAATTTTCTGTCCGAAATTCTTCTCTTGTATACAATAAAGACCTTAATCCATTGCCCTTCATGACTATCCACAGTCTCTGCATTCCCCTGTCTAGCCAATGCCTTATTAGAAAACCTGGATTGCACATGCACACCATCACACAAGAGAGCCCTTCTAATCTTTTTCCTGCTACGTTTGTAATACCCCCTCATTGCCTGGTTTTAACCACCCACACATATATCCACTAATCAGTTAAGAAAAACTCTACAAATAGCCTATCAACATATTGAACTTCCACACATCAACTGCAACTTAACAATGTTCTACAAATCTTTTGCATATGCATTTACTATACTTATACCAAAACATTGTCCACAGTGCTCCTATAAATGCACATATGCATTGTGCAGTCAGGGAAGTACATAAATAAAAGGGGCAGTACGGATGGGCAAGTGCTCATGGGAGCCCCAGAGGGAAGAGCCAAGGGATGCCATGGTGGGAGGCCACTAGTTAAATGCTGGGGCAGAGAAGTCACAAGGGTGGGATACATCTTAAACGTAACATCCCTTTAAAAGTTTTTTCTGTGAATTAAATAGGATTTTATATGTGAAAATATTTCATAATGTTACATCTCTGTATATAAATTATTAATCATTCCTCTTTTATCATATATGAAAGTACTATAAACATAGTTTAACTAACATATTTTTGCAACCCATACTTGTGTGTCATTGTTAGCAGGTCATTGTTCAATTGCCTAGGGCATGAGGCTCAGCCATGACCCCAGCCTCACCAAGCCACCCCGTTATCCACTGCACCTACCCAGCATCCTAGTTGAGTGTCCACTATACCCTCATAATATAACCAATGGCTAGTGCTCATAGCTTGCAT
Source organism: Ambystoma mexicanum (assembly GCF_040938575.1). Classification (NCBI taxonomy): domain Eukaryota; kingdom Metazoa; phylum Chordata; class Amphibia; order Caudata; family Ambystomatidae; genus Ambystoma; species Ambystoma mexicanum. Next base: position 585,684,951 of record NC_090935.1, read on the forward strand.
GGCCAGTCTCCCCAATCCATGGGGCATGGGCTTTGGCTATGCCACATACCCCCAGTTGGCAAATCAGAGTAGACATTTGTCCTTGCCGAGGGCCAGGCCCACTGCAGCAAAGTTATATCACTATTTTTGTACTTACATTTCGACACTTTAAAAAAAGTAAAAAAAAAGTAAAACAGATGGACAGATTTGCCCATGGCCACACTCTATACCTCAGTCACCAAAGGTATATCACTATTTTTTGTTACTTAAATTTTGACACTTTTCAAAAAACAAAACACGGACACATTTGCAAAACCATACTTTCACGTCCTTGCCAATGCTCCTTGCACGAGTTTGCTGTAAATCCGTCCATGTTTTATTTTTGAAAAGTTTCAAAATGTAGGTACATAAAATAATCATATAACTTAGCCCCCACTTGACAAAATCCATTCAGACTTTTCACAAACATCCAATGTTGGGTCTATAATACTTCTAAAATCTTTTGTGCACATTAGTCAAACTGCAACAAAGTTATAAGCCATCTACAAATGTTGAGACCCCCCCTCTAATTTTCCTCCTCTTGCAAAAATCCCACCAAACTGTGCAAAAGCCTTCAAACCTGGGTCTTAAATCTTTTTGCACACATTTCTACAGATTCGTAAGATGGCACCACATTTCTAAGACTTTCAAATAATTTGGGCCCCCCCTCTAATGTTGTTCCCTCTTGACAAAATAGCACCACACATTGCAGGACCATTCAGATCCCGGTCTAGAATAGAATTCCAAAATCGGGTGTGCAGAATGCAGATTCATTGAGTGGTGCCAAAGTTATAAGCCATCCAACCCTGTAATGCAGAACTGGGCATAGATATCCCCAAACATCTGAGATGTCCGTGAACATCACAGGGCTGCCCCGGACATCCGGACTGTTTGCGGACGTCGGAGTTGAAAAGCCACCCGTTTTTGGGGGCCATATCCCATCCCATCCTCATCACCCCTCACCTCCCCAGACATTGTTTCATTAGTTTGACAAGTGCAATGTTTTGTTTTTTAACATGTTTTCACTGCAATGTTCGCAGACAATGGGTGATGTCCGCGAACCCAACATGGCGGGCGTTTCCAAAAATATGACACACCTCATGCTTTCCACCATCCAATCAGCGGGTGCGTCCGATGTCCGCGGACCTCACGCTACCCTCTGGGCCAATCAGGGAAGTGAGTCTGCAGACTGAACCCAGATATCACTAATTTCTTCTGACCTACTTTTTGGTTGTTTCAAAAAAAAACTTCTGGGAAGATTTAGACCAAATTTACAAAAGCACGCTTTTGGGACCAAGCTGCCACTCCTGCCACGATTTTGGTGGAAATCCGTCCAGCGGTTTGGGCTGTAGGCATGAAGCAAATAGTTGTTTCTATTGCGTCTATGGAAAAATAAAACACACATTTTGGGCCCCCCTATAACTTTGCGCCCTCCCCTCTTCCCCTGCACAAAACCTCACCACTGTGCACTGCTAAGACTAACACCCAGGACATCAAAGATTACATCACAAATGTCATTGAAGACATCACTGATATCACATTTCTGGCCCCCTTTTTTCCTTTACTGACATATATAGGCCAGTAACAGTCCGGAACTAAAAATTAAAAGAGTACTATATTTGTAGACTTATACTTCAAATATGTTCTTACAGTAATTCACTTGGGGTTCACTCACAGCATATGAAACATATACATACGGGAAAACACAGACTTGGAAGACAGCAATGCTTTGTATGTATGAAGATGATCAGTAAGGTTATCATTACTTTTTTTATAATTCTGCTGTTTTTTTTATTACTGTACTTTCCCTGGATATGCTCATATTTGTATAGATTCTATTCACACTACTTTCCTTAGGGTCCAGTCACATTATGTGATACTTGTACATAGGGAAGTAGTAGCTTTAAAGCAGAGCAATCATTTCTGTGCATGAAGATAATCAGTTAGGTTATGAAGATTATCTGGTAATACTGCTGTTTTTTTTTGTTTACTTCATTTTCCCTGTATATGCTCATATTTGTATGTGTTTTCTGTTTTGTTTGCAATAATGCAATTATGTAATAACTGGGTTTTATTAGCTACTTATTAAATAAATGTTTTACAGTACGCAAAACTCTAATAAGAAAGAATTTATCATTTTACTATTCAACATGGCAAGATTATTAACATTGCACCTCCATTATGTATGCTCCACAAAATGCCTATGTTTCTACATGAGTATCTTAGTATACTAATGGACTTCATAATAGAATGCTATTTGTATCACTGCATTGCTTAATGCACTACGTACCTCATGATATTTCTTCCAATGACCCTTGACACTTTTTTTATCAACATTACAATGAGAACCCCTTGAACAGCCTTTCATGAAAAGTAAATGCACATGTGATGTCATCAGTGATGTCATCAATGACATTTGTGATGTCATCATTGATGTCCTGGGTGTTAGTCTTAGCACTGCACAGTGGTGGCGCGAGTTATGGTAGCTTAGCTTACCATAACTGGCAAATTTCAGGGGGTTTTTTTCGGTTTTACTTGGAACCATAACATCCCTTTAACAACGTTTTTTTACTGAATATAGATATAGACATTATAAATTTGATAAATATTTCCTAGGATTCCCTTACTTTATATACATATAACATAGAACATACTGAAGCCCCTACCTGCGCTAGTGGGTCCAATGTTTGCGTACCATGCATATGTTCACGGATGGACTCGGTTAACATAAGCACTATCCTAAAACTCAGGGGGGTATCTTACATTGTTGTATCATGCAATAGAAATAAATCAGAGAAGGGGACCAGAGGGCTAGGGAATGGTATACATCAAGCATTTATCTTTTCATAAATAACAATAAATGTCACTCTTTCAATTCCAAATTATTTTATTATCATAGAAACATAAAATATAAATTCTAAAAAATCTCAACACATTATCACAATTCAAATCACGCACAATCATTCATTCCTACCATCCATTCAATATCTTAAAACATGTATCAGTTATATTTGATGTGTTGACTACCTTGGTCAACATATAATTTTGATCCACAGTGCAAGTGTCCTCCACCTCAACAGTCGATGGTACCATCTGTGTTTATTCAATTCCACAGATTCAAAAAGTCTACATATGTTTCCGTTGACTATTTGGACTGCCATAAATTCGTCCTCTCGTTAAAGCAACCTTCTTCAGGACCACATATGGCAATTAGATCATTACCATTTAAACCAAGTAGGGCGAGTTACACCACCTAGAAAATCAAATACAATACACCATATTAAAAATATGCACATTCTACCATCCCCTATTTATTCCATTTGTACTATTAATGTAAATACACATGATTCTGATAAGTAATCATTGAACCGCTATCTCTGGATGTAATCTCTGTACATACCAGAGAGAGAGATCTGTTTTGGATCAATCCTATTCACATTTCAAAATTAGGAATCATCCTGTCTCATCCCAATTCAAACAATGCAAACAAACAGCACAATTACTCTTAGTTTAAGTTTTCTTTAAAGTCCTAAGCAATTTCCAGTGCTGCAGATACTTACTATTAGACATAAATCGCAGCGTTTTTATTGTTTCTATTTTGTCATTCCAAAATGTTGTTAACAAGTTGAGAGGGGTTCTCCATAGCCCAACTGCATGTTGCCACTTTACACAGGACCCTCATCTTCTTTTATATTGCCTGATATCCAGTAGTAAGGATAATTTATCAGTACAGTTATTTAATGAAGGGAGTCATAACTAAAATTCCTAAAGATATCACAAATACTTACGGCTATGCTCTTTAATAGTAGCTCACATCAAGTCACGTACTGCCTTAGAGGTATTCATAACTTGCACAGTACGTCCTCTGAAAGAGTTATTTATAGTCCTGTAATGACATCAAGAATATACCAATAGAATTAGTCCATAGTATGAATGTATCTTCTTTACTCCATTTGGCTTTTATATGTGTGTAGCATTACGCTACCAAACTCCACTCCGCTATTCTTAAGGGAGTAGTTTCTTTAGGTAAGCGGTCTGCATCCATATACTCAAGCTGCATATAAAGCTATTTCTCTCACCCACATTATTAGCAAAGCGTGCTAAGTGGACTGTACTTAGTACACGTGTGACTGATGCAGAATTGCACACGTTATATATCCTTCGTATGTTTAATCAGTACTAAGTTCCAAACATAAATATCGTTTGCCTGTTTAGCCATAGAACGGCATGCTCTAGCAGTATTACACAAAATACAGCTATTTATCTCACCCGCATAATTGTAAAGCGAGCTGGGTGAACTGTAGCTAGTACACGTGTGGCTAATACAAAATTGCACACGTTATATATCCTTCGTATGTTTATTGGCAAACCTCAGACATGTCATCACAATCCCCAACACACATGTCATTGCAACTCGCACACATGAGCCATACCACAGCCATATCGCAACTGCCACCACCATCCATACACATACAACAGCATGAGCAGCCAAAGGTGAGCCAGACATCACATGCAACACAGGAAGTGCACCACACATGTACACACACCACCACACTTGCATGCATGTGTATACCTCTGCCAAGTGTCGCACTGTTCAGCCGGGCATCCATGTCACATCTGCGAAACAGGCTTCCACATACCACTGTCACATGCATCCATGTTGCATCACTGTTGCACCCTTGTCAAATACACACACATGCACATGTACACAGAGCTCATACATGCAGCCGAAAACAACATACATGTGTGACATCACGGACATGTCTACTTACATACACATTCATCCAAACATGTGTGCACACACAACTGCATTTGGCATGCAAGCCTACACACACAAGCACCATCCATGTCTCACACATTACAGCCCTCGCATGTATCAGCCCCACGGCCCTGGACACCCCCACCCATACTCGACCCCATACAAACAGATGTGCAACCTGCACACTACCAAATAATCACCACACGCACTGCTCACAATCAGGATGCATGTACACTCACCACTCGACTCCAGACGGGTCTGCTTCTCCAGGACCTGGACTTGGAGCGCTGGGGATATGCGTTCCAGGACCCTCATCTGTTCTTCCAACAAGTGGCCCCGGCGCCCCTTGGCATCCGCTGCCTTCAAGAGGCGCCGGGCCTTGTTCAGGGTCCTGCACCTGTAGTCCTCCCAGCGCTTCCTGACATGTTGTAAGTCGCGGACTTCCACCCCCTCCGCGTTGATGGCAGTCACGATGTCAGTCCAGATCCGAGTCCGTCCTTCCTTGTCGGCACGGGAACTTCCGAAGAGGGCATCATACTGCCCCAGGACTTGCTCCACCAGGACACCAACTTCGGTGGCACTGAAGCTGGTGCCCCTCTGCCTCTGGCTGGGGGTTGTCAGTGGTCACAGATGGTGTTTGCCCCGACATGACAACCCCAGAGGCAGGAGTGGGTGGGCAACTGGGTCCTGGGGCTGGGCTGTGGAGCGATGGAATACCAGTCGGGAGTCTTCGGTTCCAGCAGGGGTGGTCACAGCAACAGCACCCCTGGCTGATGTGCAGGCAGCAAATGGCAGTGCACGTGGGCAGCAGGCAGTCAGGCAGCAGCAGATGGCAGGTGGGAGCGTGCTCGGGGCTCTAGGGGGCATTAGTTTGGCCTTCTGGGCAGGAGCGTGGTGTTCCGTGTGCATACGCGTGGCCAGCTTGATACGGAGTGATTTGGCACGTGAAAAGTCTGCACGTCAGCGTGAAATTCGAGGAAAGGCCCTTAGCGCGTAAGCGCGTCAGCACGCATACGCGATTCTATTGGACCAAAGGCCCTCAGCGCGTAAGCGCGTCTGTGACGTGACCCGCACGGGTGTTTCCCACACAGCACGTGATGACAGAGCACACGTGGAAAGACTGCACCTCAGAGTGTCATCGCGTGTAATTGGACAGCACGTCAGAGTGTCATCGCGTGTAATTGGACAAAAGTGCGCGTACACGCGATTGGCCTATGTACGTGTATATCAGGGGTGCGCGGGCACTTACACACGCAAGTACGTCAGCGCACCTGTATCCCGGGGTGCGCGGGAATTTCCACACGCTATTGGACTGGGTACTGGATTTCAGGGGTGCGCGGGTCACACGCTCGCCTACAACACGTGCAACGCATTAATTTGCGCGCTAACAAAATAACAAGCTCAGACCCAGGATGAACATACCGTTCCTAGCAGCAGTGGGCGTGGGCTACCAAAGGAGGAGGAGGAGGATAGTCAGGGCCAGAATATTCACACCCAGAACCAGCCTTTTCGGGATGCCTGATGACCAGGTGCATGGGAGGTACAGGTTTCCACCACACATTATACTGGACATGGTGAGTGAGTGGGAGGATGACCTCACATCACCCACCCTGTGCTCCCAAGCACTCAGCCCCCTGGAGAAGGTCCTCAATGTACTGCACTTCTTGGCCACAGGATCATTTCAGCGGACAAGTGCCATTGTGGGTGGGGTATCACAGGCCACCCAGTCACGCTGCCTACACCAGGTCTTGAACATCATCACTGCACGCCCATCAGTCCGCAGGCACATATACCTGCCCAGAACACCTGCAGAAAGGCATGCTGCCGCCCTGGATTTTTACGGTGTGGCACGATTCCCCAAAGTGCTAGGTGCCATTGACTGCACCCATGTGGCTCTACGTCCCCCCAGGGCATCGGAGCACATCTATAGGAACCGCAAGCACTGGCATTCCATCAACGTGCAGGTAGTATGTAATGCCAAGGGAATCATCACCTCAGTATTTGCCAACTATCCCGGGTCAACCCACGACAGCTTCATTTACCGAATGTCCACCCTAAGCCGGGACCTAGAAGCTGGGCGGCATGGCGATACATGGCTGCTTGGTGAGTATGAATGCCACTGCACATGCATGCATGTCAGATACTGAGCAAGGTCACAACCCCACCAATGATACCAATCACCACCTCCACAGGGGACAGTGCCTACCCTCTCAGCCCCCACATGATGACGCCAATTCGGAACCCCACCACGCCACCCCAGGTAAGATATAACACAGCCCACATTACAACCCGGGGCATAGTGGAGCGCAAATTCGGAGTGCTAAAGTCACGCTTTCGCTCCCTTGACCGTTCTGGCGGGCAGCTGTTGTACGCTCCCCCAGTAGTGTGCAGGATCATAGTGGCCGCATGTGTCCTGCACAACGTTGCAACACGCCGGGGCCTGGCCGTGGACATGGTGGTGGCCCCACATCCCCAACCACATGCACAGCCGCTGCGCATGGGAGGGGAAAGGGCACGGGGGGAGGCAGCCCGTACACAGCTAGTGGCTAATTACTTCACATAGAAATCACACCCCTGTGGAGTGCACACTGCCCTGGCACATTCCATCTGACAATCAATGATGACTCAACCTGACACTTATCCTGAATGTCTGGAGAATGAACCGTGAAAACCATATCAGCCTGAGATTGTTCACCTGGAAGTGTCACAATGTGTGCATCCCTACCCACACAGACACCACCAATGGAGTTTTGTGAAGTAACGCATTCAAGAAGCGAAAATGAATACCCACTTGCAAAATGCAACAAGAGGACAGTGCCATGTCAGCCAACCCATCCCCAGCACCGCCACACGACACACCGTGCCATGTCATGCTATTTGCAGGTAAACAAAGTAATCCCCACAACATGACACTAGTGTCACAATGTAGAGTGTCCCTAATTGAAACTTGCAACACCTGAAATGCTCACAGTAATGCAGGACCAACAACAAACTTGAGCAGGTACTACCATTAACATGACATCACAAATGTTATATATTAGTAGTCTCACCACCTGGAAATGCCTGCACTCCCACCACTACCAACTGTGCAGTGTTGGCGCCATGTAGAGTTGTAGGTGCACTGCTGCCAACATGGACCCCATCTCCAAACTAGAGGGCCTTGTGTAGACATGAGGAAGGGACCTGCAAATTGGGAGGTAGACACAGATGATGAGTTACACCTCAATGCAACATGCAGTGTACAACACAACAGCAATATGCACTAGGAATGTATACCCAGTATTGACTAGACTACCCACACATGTAGTGGGAGTCCAATGTCACCATGTACGTCAATGTCACTTGGGCACACCCTTTGCAAGCCCATGGAAACGGGAAGCAGGAGGGGTGTGTGTGACTCTAACCCAAGCATCTGAACCAAATACATGACAAGCCTGCATGTGCCCAGCCACAATGCAGCGTATGCCCACAGGAACCACGGAAGCCAACAAATTGTCCCAAAAAAATTGGGAAAAAAATAATTAAAAATAAAAATAAAAATAAAAATAAAAAAAATCAAAAATGGCCATTGATGGGCCCGGGGGGGTTGGGGAGGCCACCCAGGAGGTCCGAGGACAGGATGCACACCAGAACCCACCTGCATGGATCCTGGGAAAAAAAAACACCTCCATGGGCTCATGGCCCACACGGCTACCCTATTGTGGGAGTATCACTGCTGTCGCTATTATCACCCTGTGCAGCTGCATCCGGAGGTGGTTGCACTATGGGAGGCAGCCCACGCAAGGCCCTAGTCTGCTCCTCCATGGCTGCAAGCATGCGGGTGTGGTAGGTCTGGTTCTGGAGGATGAGTGTGCGGAGGTCCCCATGCAACAACTCACGGGATGCCCGGACCTCCGCCCTCGTTGCCTGCATCTCAGCTGAGAGCGTACGGGTGAGACGCTCCAGCTGCTGTTCTGTCCTTTGGTGTGTTGAAGCCTCAAGCTCAACAAGAGTCGTCCTGAGGTGAAGGAGCTCCTGCCTCAGGGCTTCCCTGTGGCCCTGGGACTCTATGGAGATGGCCTCCTGCAGAGTCTCCATTGCCGCCCGCCTGTCCCTGTTGGACGCCAACATGTCCTCCCTGTGTGACTGGCAGATGGAGTCGGTTGCCTGCTGTAGTCGCTCCATCAGCCTTTCAGGGGGGACAATGGAAGTGGCCTCCCTATCCATGGCCTGAGCCATCATCTCGGATGATGCTGCCTGTTGGGTTGCCATACCGTAAATGGATTGCTCCCATGCAGTATTGCCAGGTGGCGTACGGCCACCACGTCGGCGGGCACCACACCTGTCTGGGGCAAGGCGAACTGCGCCTTGCTGTGCCGGCACTGCCTGAGGCTGCAGGACTCCATTCCCCCTCTGATCTGCTGGCCCAGGAACAGGATCAGATGTCGCGGAGTGTGACCCTGCATCCGTAACCACCAAAGGCGTAGCTGCCAACACTGACATCCCCATTGAGGGTTCTGACCCTGGTGCAGGTGGGTGGGACAGAACAGAATCCCTCCCTGGAACACTCACCTGCGACGGCACGTAGGTCTCATCCGAATCAACACCTGAGTACAGCTCGGGGGAGGTGCAGCCAGAGACACCCCTTGAGAGCACGACCTGCAGCAGTTGTGGGTTCTCACCCACCACCACACCACGTCCCTCACTGGTGGTTGGTCGGCCCTCTGACCCCTCCTGGGTCTGCACCATCTCCACAACCCCAGCAGTATCAGGTGCGTCTTCCCCTGCAAAGACATAAAAACAAAGAAATGGAAACAGGCATTAGCACCATGGCACACAATGAGGGCTGAGAAGCAAGAGAACCAGTACTTGATTGACACATGTCCCACATGACTAAAACCCTCCCATGCATGCACCCTCACTGCATATGAAGGGCAGGCAAATGGCACACACTGATGACACCAAGATGGAAGATGAACACATTTTCTGCATGCTGCCTGGCAGTGGCATCACACATTGGCCTGTGATTGCCAGGTGAAACACACATGCCATCACACAGATGGCATGTACCATTGCTATTGAGTGAAGATGGAGAGGAGGGCAGCACCTATTCATTCAGTCCAGTTCCCGCATGTAATAGCTTTTCTAATTCAAACAGGTCAGATTTTTCACCTGGAGCTGCCAGTCCGAAATGGTCCAATTGCACAGGGACATGTGTGAACAAATGATATCCAGGTAACAAAGTCACTCCACTTTACCATAGCCATGTCAGACATGTGACTAGAGGACTGCGAAATGCCTAGTAAAAGTGGTGGAATGCAAACAATCTGACTGAATGAACAGTGAAAAATAAGCAACAATGTTGTGGCAAGGTGACACTTCAAGGGCAACTGGCGTGCAGTTGGGCTAGATGTCTACTGTTGGCAGAAGGGATACTGCTATGGCCAAATGCAGCTGCGCAGGATGTATTGCATGAAGCACATGGCTGACCCATACGACTCAGGCGCACACACTCTCACCTGGCACACAAACAGAAGCCCTCACACACACCATGCACATGGATGACACACACATGCATGTGCACTCACCGGACAATGCCTCGTAATCAGGCAGATCTCCCACGCCTTGGATCTGTTCCTCCGTGACGTAGGTCCCAGCGACTGACTCATGTGGAGTGAGTTCCATGTCTACTACTGGAGACCCACCTCCAGTCACTAGAGTTGCGGCATGACTTGAGCTTACTCTTTGCCCTGCGCTTTAGGTCATTCCAGCGCTTATAGCAATCATTGGCTGTGCGCCTCACGATTCCAAGGGCACTTACGATGTCCGCAACGGTCTGCCAGTGTGCCTGGCGTTGTGCAGGTGTGGTCTTGGATCCTGCAACAATGACCATCTCGTTGTCATGTGCAGACACATACTCGACAAGTGCATTCAGTTCGTCATCCGTGAAGCTGGGCTTCCTCGACGGGCCGGACTGTGTAGCCGTGTCTGGGGCATCAGCCTGTGCCGGACGAGCACTCTTCCTCTTCCGCTTGGAAGGTGGTGGTGATCCTGAGTGTCCTGCGCCGCTCTGGACACTAGGGGCAGGAGCCCTGGTGGACTCTGTATCAGGAGTGTGGGATTGCACACTCAGCATGGGAGTTGGTGCAGGCATTGGCTCAAGTGTGATGGTGTCAGGGGGAATGTCAGCAGGATGGACTAGGACCGACACTGTCCTGGCTGGGTGTGTGAGGGCTGGGGTGGATGGAGCCGCAGCTGCCCCTGCAGCCTCTCCGCCCTGCCTACTTGGGGCAACAGATGTCCTTGCTGCCCCAGATGCATGTGGCATGGTGACATCAACGTGCACCAGCGCACGTGTCATAGGCCTGCTGACCTGGAAGTCAGCCATGGAGTCAGCCAGGTCTGGTGCCACAATGGGCTGGTCCAACAAGGGCTGAGCATGGATGGTGTCAGCCACATCAGCCTCAACGGGAGGGGGGGGGGGATTATGGGTGCCCTTGACTGGTCCTCCACACATGGGGGGACAGGCTCACCCTGCAAGTAACGACCACGTCCCCTACCGGATCCACCACGGCCACCACTTGTGGCTCTTCCACCTTTGCCACCCTTACGGAATCCTCGCCTCCCAGCCATGGCACTGATGTAAATGTGCGTAAGGGAGTGGCTGTAAACTATTGTCCTGGGCAATTGGGGGTCAAAGGGGTTGGGTACCAGATGGTAATTGTACCCTAGTGCTCTTGCAAGGCTGAATGTAACCCCTGGGAAAGATGATGGGTCACGCTACGCACAGGAGCCCCAAAAAAGGGAGATGACATGCACGCAACCCCTCCTAGACCACGTGTGCAGAAAGAAAAACCTGCACTACGCTGTGGCACCCAGTAACACAAGAATGAACGTATGCGTGTCACACGCAGCCTAGAATGACCTCTGAAGGGGTAGGCTACACACGGGGCAAGCACAGATGTTAGATTCGTGCGTGACTCACCGTCTGCCAGGTAAAAGAGCGTGAAAAAGGAGCGCGTTTGGTTGGCAACACCCCCGCCAAAAGAAGATTTGTACGCTGTCTGAGGAGACAGGACAACAGTAGAAGGGAACACTGTTTGAAGGAACAGGCCCAGGTAAACCAGTAAAAGAGAAAAAAGAGAAAAAGCTGTCAGAGGTAACAGGGAATACGAACTTGAAACGCCGTGAAGTAAATCGCGTGTGAAACGACAAGAAGTACAGAATTCACCCACTCGCTCTCCACGAAAAGCACGTACAAGGAAATGGTGTTCTACACATACCTTTTATACAGGCCCACACGGCCAGCGTCACTTACGCGGCGTGTACGCGCTAGGGCCATTTCCACCAATTACACGCTTTGTCACTTCTGCGTGTAGGGCCATTTCCACCAATTACACGCTTTGTCACTGCCGCGTGTACGCGCTAGGCCCATTCCCACCAATTACACGCGATGACACTCTGACGTGCTGTCCAATTACACGCGATGACACTTTGACGTGCAGTCTTTCCACGTGTGCTCTGTCATCACGTGCTGTGTGGGAAACACCCGTGCGGGTCACGTCACAGACGCGCTTACGCGCTGAGTTCCTTTGGTCCAATAGAATCGCGTATGCGTGCTGACGCGCTTAGGGCCTTTCCTCGAATTTCACGCTGACGTGCAGACTTTTCACGTGCCAAATCACTCCGTATCAAGCTGGCCACACGTATGCACACGGAAGACCACGCTCCTGCCCAGAAGGCCGAACTACTGCCCCCCAGAGCCACGAGCACGCTCCCACCTGCCATCTGCTGCTGCCTGACTGCCTGCTGCCCACGTGCACTGCCATTTGCTGCCTGCACATCAGCCAGGGGTGCTGTTGCTGTGACCACCCCTGCTGGAACTGAAGACTCCCGACTGGTATTCCATCGCTCCACAGCCCAGCCCCAGGACCCAGTTGCCCACCCACTCCTGCCTCTGGGGTTGTCATGTAGGGGCAAACACCATCTGTGACCACTGACAACCCCCGGCCAGAGAGGCAGAGGGGCACCAGCTTCAGTGCCACCGAAGTTGGTGTCCTGGTGGAGCAAGTCCTGGGGCAGTATGATGCCCTCTTCGGAAGTTCCCGCGCCGACAAGGAAGGACGGACTCGGATCTGGACTGACATCGTGACTGCCATCAACGCGGAGGGGGTGGCAGTCCGCGACTTCCAACATGTCAGGAAGCGCTGGGAGGACTTCAGGTCCAGGACCCTGAACAAGGCCCGGCGCCTCTTGAAGGCAGCGGATGCCAAGGGGTGCCGGGGCCACTTGTCGGAAGAACAGATGAGGGTCCTGGAACGCATATCCCCAGCGCTCCACGTCCAGGTCCTAGAGAAGCAGACCCGTCTGGAGTGGAGCGGTGAGTGTACATGCATCCTGATTGTGAGCAGTGCGTGTGGTGATTATTCGGTAGTGTGCAGGTTGCACATCTGTTTGTATGGGGTCGAGTATGGGTGGGGGTGTCCAGGGCCGTGGGGCTGACACATGCGAGGGCTGTAATGTGTGAGACATGGATGGTGCTTGTGTGTGTAGGCTTGCATGCCAAATGCAGTTGTGTGTGCACACATGTTTGGATGAATGTGTATTTAAGTAGACATGTCCGTGATGTCACGCATGTATGTTGTTTTCGGCTGCATGTATGAGCACTGTGTACATGTGCATGTGTGTGTATTTGACAAGGGTGCAACAGTGATGCAACATGGATGCATGTGACAGCGGTATGTGGAAGCCTGATTGGCAGATGTGACATGGATGCCCGTCTGAACAGTGCGACACTTGGCAGAGGTGTACACATGCATGCAAGTGTGGTGGTGTGTGTACATGTGTGGTGCACTTCCTGTGTTGCATGTGATGTCTGGCTCACCTTTGGCTGCTCATGCTGTTGTATGTGTATGGATGATGGTGGCAGTTGCGATATGGCTGTGGTATGGCTCATGTGTGCGAGTTGCAATGACATGTGTGTTGGGGATTGTGATGACATGTCTGAGGTTTGCCAATGCCACTCATGTGCAACTTTCATGTGTGTATGTGTCCATTGTACAGTGCCCTGATGCCTGTGTTTTGTTTCTCCCTGTCTGCAGCGTCAACTGAAGAAGAGGGCGGAGAAGGTGCTGTGGAGCACAGCGGCGGGGATCCCACCGCCAGCCGGAGACGCAAGGCCCGGCTCCCCTCCCGTGTTGTCATCTCGTTGGGGAGTGAGGAGTCCGGTGCCGCGTCCCAGGCCGCAGCTGCCGGGGGGAGTTCCAAGAGGCAGAGGTTGGAGTTGGACTCCTCGGCAGCAGAAGGGGCAGCTGGGACCCCACAGGGCCCAACAGGGGAAGATGGCACGGAGTCATCCAGGTTGGTGGGGGGTTTGGTGGAGGAGGAGGCTGTGCAAGCACCAGAGACGAGGTCTGGAGGTGGGGATCCCACTGGTGCTAGTGGTGCAGTCCAGGACCAGGACCAGGGACAGGAGGCAGCACAGGCCACCGCGGAGGTGCCTGTGTGCAATCCTGTCCCCGATCCTGTCCCTGCATCATCTTGCACCAGCAGGGATGCCTACGTCCAGACCCGTTTTCAGGCAGGGGATGAGCTGACGTCAACTGGCCTTCCTCTGCCTGCGGACGTGGCTATCCAGGTCCGGGTTGAGCCTGTCCTGGCTGGTGTGGCGTTGCGTCAACGGGCCATGCGAGGTGACCTGCAGTCTTTTCATGGAGAGACTGCACGTCATCTCGAATGGCTCGTTGACCACGTCAGCCTGCTGGGACAGGTCACCCAGACCGGATTCCTCCGTCTGATGGGGCTTGCTCCGACCCCCTCCTCAACTGGACCCCCTACGCGCCAGTCGTCCTCTGTGCCATCTTCCCACCCATCAGTCACCTGGGTGCCCTGTGGAGCTGCCTCTGACAGTGCGGCCAGGCTGGTGGAGGAGGCATCCCTGCCACAGTCGGGAGTCGGACGTCCAGCAGGGGTGGCCACATCAAGAACTGCACCCCAGCCGGCGGAGGATGTGCAGGCAGCAGGAGGCAGTGCACGGGCAGAGGCAGAGCAGCAGCAGCAACATGGTGGGAGCCATGAAGGCTCGGGGCCTTCGACATCGGAGGGGCAGGCATCGGCCGGAGGGCAGGAGGACCCAGGACAGAGAGTGTCTTCCCTGTGGCAGCGGTTGGGCCACGCCATAGGTGCGGAGCGGCGGCGGGCGGAAGAGGCGCGGCTCACAATGGTCAGGGCGGAGAACTCCATGCGGAGGGCCCTGAGGCGGGCAGAGTGCCTCGAGGCAATCCGCAGGGGGTTGGAGGAGGACACGGCGTTGTCCCTGCGGACCCTCGGGGCCATGGAACTGGACCGCCTCCGGGACATCGAACAGGAGTTCGATGATGCCCTGGCCCGGAACACCACGGAGTGAGCCGCTGGACTTGCCCGCCGCCTTTGTATATAGTTCTTTAGTTTTAGGTTTCCTTTGTTTGTTCTTATGATTTGGAGTCGACGAACACTGCTCCACTTTTTGTATATAGTTGCTTTTTAGTTAGTTTTTTTTTTAGGTCTCCTTTGTTCAGTTGGGCTCATGGACCCTTTCGAGTTTTTTACATAGTTCTTAATTTGATAGATATTTTTTTACATTTGACTTTGGACGACATTTTTTTGGATTATGATTTGCAGTTCTTTATTTTTATACGGACATGCAGCTTAATTTTTTTTACTTCCCATTGTAGTTTGTTTCATTTCTTTAGCATTCTTTCTTTTTTTCAATACAATTTTGTTTTCATACTTCACTGTGTGGTATCATCTCATTGGTTTCATGCATGTCATGTTGGGTGTTTTCCCATTCAATTGCAAACATTGTGTGTGACGGACATGGGTTCATTAGCTTCATGAACATTGGGAGTGTGACATGTAATTTCCATTTCCATGTGGGTGAATGGGTTACTTGGTAGGGCTTTTTGGCTGTGGAGGCTGACCATAACGCACATGATTGGGGATTGTGAGGACCTGGTCGAGGGTGCCCCTGGTGGCTGGGGGGTGGTGGGAGACATGGGTGGGGGCCTGGTGGAGGGTGCCCCTGCACTGCTGGGGGGTGGGGGTGGGGGTGGTGGGAGACATGAGTGGGGGCCTGGTGGAGGGTGCCCCTACACTGTTGGGGGTTGGGGGTGGTGGGAGACATGAGTGGGGGCCTGGTGGAGGCTGCCCCTGGTGGCTGGGGGGTGGGGGTGGTGGGAGACATGAGTGGGGGCCTGGTGGAGGCTGCCCCTGCACTGCTGGGGGGTGGGGGTGGTGGGAGACATGAGTGGGGGCCTGGTGGAGGGTGCCCCTGGATGCTGGGGGTGCAGGGGGACATGAGTGGGGGCCTGGTGGTGCTGCCCCTGCACTGCTGGGGGGTGAGGGTGGTGGGAGACATGAGTGGGGGCCTGGTGGAGGGTGCCCCTGCACTGCTGGGGGGTGGGGGTGGTGGGAGACATGAGTGGGGGCCTGGTGGAGGGTGCCCCTGGTGGCTGGGGGGTGGTGGGAGACATGAGTGGGGGCGTGGTGGAGGCTGCCCCTGCACTGCTGGGGGGTGGGGGGAGACATGGGTGGGGGCCTGGTGGAGGGTGCCCCTGGATGCTGGGGGGTGGGGGTGCAGGGGGACATGAGTGGGGGCCTGGTGGTGCTGCCCCTGCACTGCTGGGGGGTGGGGTGGTGGGAGACATGGTGGGGGCCTGGTGGAGGCTGCCCCTGCACTGCTGGGGGGTGGGGGTGGTGGGAGACATGAGTGGGGGCCTGGTGGAGGCTGCCCCTGCACTGCTGGGGGGTGGGGGTGGTGGGAGACATGAGTGGGGGCCTGGTGGAGGCTGCCCCTGCACTGCTGGGGGGTGGGGGTGGTGGGAGACACGAGTGGGGGCCTGGTGGAGGCTGCCCCTGCACTGCTGGGGGGTGGGGGTGGTGGGAGACATGAGTGGGGGCCTGGTGGAGGGTGCCCCTGGTGGCTGGGGTGGTGATAGACATGAGTGGGGGCCTGGTGGAGGGTGCCCCTGCACTGCTGAGGGGTGGGGGTGGTGGGAGACATGAGTGGGGGCCTGGTGGAGGCTGCCCCTGGTGGCTGGGGGTGGTGGGAGACATGAGTGGGGGCCTGGTGGAGGCTACCCCTGCACTGCTGGGGGGTGTGGGAGACATGAGTGGGGGCCTGGTGGAGGCTGCCCCTGCACTGCTGGGGGGTGGGGGTGGTGGGAGACATGAGTGGGGGCCTAGTGGAGGGTGCCCCTGGTGGCTGGGGGTGGTGGGAGACATGAGTGGGGGCCTGGTGGAGGGTGCCCCTGGTGGCTGGGGTGGTGGGAGACATGAGTGGGGCCTGGTGGAGGCTGCCCCTGCACTGCTGGGGGGTGGGGGTGGTGGGAGACATGAGTGGGGGCCTGGTGGAGGCTGCCCCTGCACAGCTGGGGGGTGGGGTGGTGGGAGACATGAGTGGGGGCCTGGTGGAGGGTGCCCCTGGATGGTGGGGGGTGGGGATGGTGGGAGACATGAGTGGGGGCCTTGTGGAGGCTGCCCCTGGTGGCTGGGGGTGGTGGGAGACATGAGTGGGGGCCTGGTGGAGGCTGCCCCTGCACTGCTGGGGGGTGGTGGGAGACATGAGTGGGGGCCTGGTGGAGGCTGCCCCTGTACTGCTGGGGGGGTGGGGGTGGTGGGAGACATGAGTGGGGGCCTGGTGGAGGCTGCCCCTGCACTGCTGGGGGGTGGGGGTGGTGGGAGACATGAGTGGGGGCCTGGTGGAGGGTGCCCCTGGTGGCTGGGTGGTGAGAGACATGAGTGGGGGCTGCCCCTGCACTGCTGGGGGGTGGGGGTGGTGGGAGACATGAGTGGGGGCCTGGTGGAGGCTGCCCCTGCACTGCTGGGGGGTGGGGGTGGTGGGAGACATGAGTGGGGGCCTGGTGGAGGGTGCCCCTGGATGCTGGGGGGTGGGGGTGCAGGGGGACATGAGTGGGGGCCTGGTGGTGCTGCCCCTGCACTGCTGGGGGGTGGGGGTGGTGGGAGACATGAGTGGGGGCCTGGTGGAGGGTGCCACTGGATGGTGGGGATGGTGGGAGACATGAGTGGGGGCCTGGTGGAGGCTGCCCCTGGGGGGTGGGGGTGGTGGGAGACATGAGTGGGGGCCTGGTGGAGGCTGCCCCTGCACTGCTGGGGGGTGGGGGTGGTGGGAGACATGAGTGGGGGCCTGGTGGAGGCTGCCCCTGCACTGCTGGGGGGTGGGGGTGGTGGGAGACATGAGTGGGGGCCTGGTGGAGGCTGCCCCTGCACTGCTGGGGGGTGGGGGTGGTGGGAGACATGAGTGGGGGCCTGGTGGAGGCTGCCCCTGCAATGCTGGGGGGTGGGGGTGGTGGGAGACATGAGTGGGGGCCTGGTGGAGGCTGCCCCTGCACTGCCGGGGGGTGGGGGTGGTGGGAGACATGAGTGGGGGCCTGGTGGAGGCTGCCCCTGGTGGCTGGGGGTGGTGGGAGACATGAGTGGGGGCCTGGTGGGGGCTGTCCCTGCACTGCTGGGGGGTGGGGGTGGTGGGAGACATGAGTGGGGGCCTGGTGGAGGCTGCCCCTGGTGGCTGGTGGGAGACATGAGTGGGGGCCTGGTGGAGGGTGCCCCTGCACTGCTGGGGGGTGGGGGTGGTGGGAGACATGAGTGGGGGCCTGGTGGAGGGTGCCCCTGGTGGCTGGGGGGTGGGAGACATGAGTGGGGGCCTGGTGGAGGGTGCCCCTGGTGGCTGGGGGTGGTGGGAGACATGAGTGGGGCCTGGTGGTGGGTGCCCCTGGTGGCTGGGGGTGGTGGGAGACATGAGTGGGGGCCTGGTGGAGGCTGCCCCTGCACTGCTGGGGGGTGGGGGTGGTGGGAGACATGAGTGGGGGCCTGGTGGAGGCTGCCCCTGCACTGCTGGGGGGTGGGGGTGGTGGGAGACATGAGTGGGGGCCTGGTGGGGGCTGGCCATGGTGGCTGGGGGTGGTGGGAGACATGCATTGTTGATCAGTAGTGCAAGGTGACTTGTGGGTTGGCTGGGGGGCATGCCCATGGTGGATGGGCTGCCTGCGGGACATGAGCAGGGGTGCAGGGTAGTCCCCCGTGGTGTGGGCTGCCTGCAGGGGCCTTGGAGGTTGTGGAGCGTACACCTGGGAGGACCCACACGGCCAATTCACGTGTAGTACTCCCCAGAACCCCTGAAATAAACATACCCTGCTGAAATCGCGTGTGGAACTTCCCGCGCACCCCTGAAATACACGTACCCTGCTGAAATCGCGTGTGGAACTTCCTGCGCACCCCTGAAATACACGTACCCTGCTGAAATCGCGTGTGGAACTTCCCGTGCACCCCTGAAATACACGTACCCTGCTGAAATCGTGTGTGGAACTTCCCGCGCACCCCTGAAATACACGTACCCTGCTCAAATCGCGTGTGGTACTTCCCGCGCACCCCTGAAATACACGTACCCTGCTGAAATCGCATGTGGAACTTCCCGCGCACCCCTGAAATACACGTACCCTGCTCGCACTGGGCCAATCGCGTGTGGAACTTCCCACGCACCCCTGAAATCCACCTACCCTGCTGAAATCGCGTGTGGAACTTCCCGCGCACCCCTGGAATACACATACCCTGCTGAAATCGCGTGTGGCACTTCCCGCGCACCCCTGAAATACACGTACCCTGCTGAAATCGCGTGTGGAACTTCCCGCGCACCCATGGAATACACGTACCCTGCTGAAATCGCGTGTGGAACTTCCCGCGCACCCATGGAATACATGTACCCTGCTCGCACTGGGCCAATCGCGTGTGGAACTTCCCGCGCACCCCTGAAATACACGTACCCTGCCGAAATCGCGTGTGAGACTTCCCGCGCACCCCGGTATACACGCACACGTAATTTTTTGTCAGCGGGTGTCCGTGTTTGTGGGTACCCCTTTGCACGTCATTTGTCCTGGAGGGCCACAGTATAGGACATTCTTCATGGCTGTATATAGGTGCTATTTGTTGGCGCACCTTTTGGCGCACATTTCTTCCAGGCGCAGAGACGCTACCGCCTGCTTTCTTGTGGCGGTCGTGTTTGTGCCTGTGCGCTGGTTTGAGCGTGCGCTTTTTTGCCCTATTCTATTCCATGAATACGTGTTGTAGGCGAGCGTGTGGGCGTTCCGCGCACTTGTACCCTGTACTTCCCCGTGATGCCCACGTTTTGGTAAGTTGTTCCCCATTCCGAGTGTTACGCCCCGTGTTCCGCCTACTTTTGTTGCGTGCGCCGCGCTATGTGCGATTTTCGCTGTGGCCTGTGCGATTTTCGCTGTGACCTGGCGCACGCTGTTAGATGGCCTGTGCGCCAACGTGCGCCGCGCACTTTTTTTTCGCACATCCGATGGTTTTCTCGCGCACGGCCTTCCATGAATCGATGTGCGCTGCTTTTCGTGCGATTTTCGCACTTGCACTGCGATTATCGCTATTCCACTGCGATTCGCACGTTTTTGCCCACTTGCGCCGCGCTAATTATTCCATGAATCGGCCTGTAAGTGTCTAAGAAGGGGCGAATCCGAAACTGAAATAATAGGTATCTGTGACCAACGTACATGTGAGTTATTCGGGAGAATCTTCAAAGTGAAAAGAAGAGATTTAAAAAAAACGTAATTTGATCGCCTTCTCCCGATCCATCATGAGTGGTTGCCCTGATTTCATTCGCACTGAATATAGGCAATAAATGGTGTGGTGCTTCTCGGCAAAGGAAGCTCCCGGTGTTGTATTCAGTGAAAGGCTCAAGGGAACTAATGGCAAGGTTAAGGGGGTGGTCGGAGTGTGCCACCACCCCTGCTGTTTTTTCGCCATGCACTTCGCCTGCACAGGGTTCTATACCCAGGGTGATAATCGCTAGGTTTAGGACTCAAGTGATCGGGCGATCATGGAAGGAGCCTATTCCGCCAATTTGATTCCGAGTAGGACGGCCGGGGGCGGTCTCAGCAGTAAGCTTTACTCTCGAGTTCCTGTTTATAAGCAGTCCGTTGCAGGCGCAGTATACACACTAGCAGCAACGTTGCATTTTCCTCGTTCGTGTATTTCCTGGCACCCATGTTCCTGCCCTGTGTAATATGCCTGCTTCTCCAGCTGCTCCCTTGCTTCCCACCAGCCGCTGGCGTCCGGGTCGCGCAGTCTCCTCCTCACATCGTCTTCATTCTGGCCGACGACCTGGGCTGGAACGATGTGGGCTTTCACGGTTCTGAGATCCGTACCCCCAACCTCGACGAGCTGTCCGCCCAGGGAGTCCGGTTGGACAGCTACTATGTACAGCCCATCTGCACCCCGTCCCGAAGCCAGCTTCTGACCGGCCGTTACCAGGTAAGCCCCGCGTAGGACCTGCACCTCCACTGGAGCAGCTGCCGCCTCCTATGCGGACACTTTAAACCTCTCTGTGATGCTCCAGGGCGTGAATCAAACGTCAAAACAAAGGTCCTGAGAAGTGGCAGTAATACCGCACTACTCACAAGAAAAGAGTGGGGGCCAGCTAAGAAGTCCCCCTCTTGTGAACTATCCCCTTTATGCCTTGAAATGTACACGGAGACTTCGCGGGCACCTTACGTGCAGACAATTGAAACACACTTCCTCTGAATTATACAAGCTACGGTCCGGATAGGAAGGAAAATGTACGTAAACTTGTCACATGAGACGTCACGTGACATACCCGCTTAAAGCAGACGGCCCGGGGGCTAACGCCGCCCAGCTTTGTTATTTTTTTTTTATTTAATACATTCCACACACGGCGTAGGAAAAGCATAGCTTTCAACTCACACGCTTTTGGCGGGTGTCACCGCCTTCTAAATAGCTGACTCACCCGCCAAGCCTCCTGCACGCCCATTCATTTCAATGGGCCTCTCACCCGCCAAAAATAAAATCGGGTGTTTTCACCCGCCTTTGTGACACAAATGGTTGAGAGCTATGGGAAAAGTAAAATTTGACAGTAGGGCACTGCAGGGGAGAGATCATATCTTCCATTTGTGCAATTCACGCCATACCACTCTCCCCTACCTTACAAGTGTCCGGCAAATGGAGACTTCTCCTCTGCTGCCTATGTAGGGCCCCTCTAGTATTGCTATTGTCGCATGATCGTTTTCACTGAGGCCTTACCCAAGTGTATGAATCTTTTCTTGTCATCACTTTTTATAGAGGAAGCATGCTTGTTATTCCAAAACAGAAGATACCGATATCTCAAAGGGCGTTTTAGATTTTTAGCTTTGTGGTGATCTCGCTTGTCATAGCGGGCCTGCTGCGATAAAGGAAAACTCAGGACACGGAGCGTTTCAAATGCACGTCCTCTTTATTCTCCTCCTTCCTCGAACTCCCCGATCCCGCCCCCGTTACATCACTTCCCTTCCTCATTCCCTCCCGCCCCGCGTTACTAAGGGAACGTCAACGTGACATCTCCCCCCTTTTTAAACGGTTACCAGTCTTCTCGCAACAGGCGAGAGTCCGGTGGGCTTCTAGTCCATTTCCTCTATCCATTGACGAGGTCTGTTCCGAACCCTCTGTGGACGGGCCTGACTCGGCCCAGGCAAACGTCCGCTTCCCGCTCTGGGGCTTTCTCTTTCCATCTCTGTGTCCTCCGAGTCCCCCGACTCATAGTCTAGATGCATCTGCACCCTACCACTTAGCCTCCTGGCTCCCCTGAGCGGAAGCTCTTTGAAGTGAGATGAGTTTCTCGTGACGGATCCCTCGGGCCCCTGGGCTGTGATCATAGACCCTTTTTTCTGGGTGACAAGTAAAGGTTCTTCCCAGAAGGGGGCCGTGTGCTTGTGTGCCGTCGGTTGTCGCACGGCTACCACATCTCCAACTCCAATCGTGGAGGGCTGAGCTCGCCTGCGAGCATCGGTGTATTCCTTCATGCGTGCTTTCGCTGCTTCGTCTCTTTCTCGCGCGTCTTGATCTAGAGCAGGTGATAGTGTTATGCCATCGGCCTGTGGAAGGCGTGTCTGGGTATTGCGTACAAACATCAGTTCGGCAGGTGTCCTTCCTGTGGTGCTGTGAGGGGTACCTCTATAGTCTCTCATCACTTGATTTAACACCTGCTCATAGGGCTGACCGGTGAGACGGGCGATTTGAAGGGCTCTCTTCAAGTTGGCCATGAATCGCTCTATCATTCCATTCGCCTGAGGCCACAGTGGCGTGACCTTTCTGTGATGGAAACCCATGTAGTTTGCAAATTGAGTAAACTGATGTCCACAGAAGGGGGCCCCGTTGTCGGTCTTG
The DNA here is from genome assembly GCF_040938575.1 of Ambystoma mexicanum. Taxonomy (NCBI): domain Eukaryota; kingdom Metazoa; phylum Chordata; class Amphibia; order Caudata; family Ambystomatidae; genus Ambystoma; species Ambystoma mexicanum. Next base: position 585,707,935 of record NC_090935.1, read on the forward strand.
AGTACTCGTGGTACCCCATAAGCTGAGAACATGTGATCCAGAACTGGGATGACATGATGCGCGGCAGAGGATGGTATAATCCTTACGTCGGCATACCGTGAGTATTCATCCATTATTGCCAGGACGTATTTCCCTCCTTCAATAGGCCCGAAAAAATCTGCCGCCACTGCTTCCCATACTCTCTGGGGGAGGTCTGACATGACGAGTGGCTCGGGGTGCCGGTTTGGCGTGATAAGGCAACAAGTGGGGCATGCTCTCAAGGCGGCCTCCACTAGCTCATCCATGTGGGGAAACCACACCTTCTGCCTGAGCATGAGTTTGGTGGAAACCATGCCTCGGTGTGTCTCGTGGGCCAGTTCCACGACTTTGGCCCTCATTGCTTCTGGAATGTATAGCTTGCTGTCCTTTAGGATCATGTAATCCTCTGACCTTGCGAGTACGTCTTTTACTTGTAGTAGTCGTTCCACGTCCTCCTGTACCTTACCGCCGGCAGCTCTCCCCTTTCCTTTTGCTCTCCACCACTGTCCTGACTCCAGGCCTTCACAAATGATGCGGCACGCTGGATAGTTTTCCGTTTCCCTGGCTAGTGTTTCCATGTTGATTCCCTCCGGGGCAGCCTGGTGCACCAGATATCGCAAGTATCTGTCAGCCACGGATGGTTCTGTTTATTATTCTCATTCCTGCTTGATTGAAGGCGGTAACTGGACTAGAAGGGAGTTCCTATACGTAGTGTAATAAATACCAGGGCATTATTTCAAGCTATGGTCTGTGTTCATGTTGACAAATGGTGGTTGGAGGCGTGACCACACATGCTTGCATCCCTTTAATTTCTTTGGTTTGGCTGGGGCCCAGAATTGATTTGTGCCCTGGGCCCCAACATTCCTTAAATGGTCCTGGTTGAAGGATGTACACGGGGACCACAGAGGTACAGGGGAAGGGTCCATCAAAGTATGAGAGGCGAGGTCCGGCCTTGTGCAAAGCACTTTCTCCTCTTGGTCTCCTGGATAGAAAATCACCACTTTCTCCTCTTGGTCTCCTGGATAGAAAATCAGCCGGGTTTTCACCTTTCCCAGGTCTGTGGACGATTTCGAAAGCATAGTCTTGGAGTCTCAGACCCCATCGGGCGATTCGCGGGGGCATCTTGGCCTGCAGGTTGCCATATAGGAACAGGAGTGCCTGATGGTTGGTGACAACTTGAAAGGGTTTGCCATAAAGGAATAGATGGAAGTGTTCACACGCCAATACTACAGCAATCCCCTCCTTTACCGCTTGAGAATACGCTGTTTCCGTGGAGGACAGGCTGCGGCTGGCGTAGGCTACTACGTGTTTCCTTGACGGGTCTTTCGGGTCCTTTTGTGCCAATATCGCACCCAGTCCAACCGGGCTGGCGTCAACCGTGAGTTCCGTCTGTCTGCTTGGGTCGTAGTAGGACATATTTTCTGCTTTTGCTACTCTTTCCCTTATTAGTTTGAACGCCCTTTGGCACTCTTGTGTCCACTCAAACTTGGTGTACTGATGTGTTAGTTGTCTGAGTGGCTCGCTGACCGATGCGAAATCTCTAATGTATCGGCTACAATAACTGGCAAGACCCAAGAATGACCGAAGCTCTGACACATTGGCGGGGGCTGCCGTGTCGTTGAGTGCTGCCACTTTGTCCGGGTCCGGGGTCATGCCTGCTTCAGAGAAGATGTGTCCAAAGAATTTCAGTGTGTTCTTCCGAAATTCGCATTTTTCTCTGTTAAGCGTGAGATTGGCATCATGTAGCGCTTTGCACACCAGCATCAGGGTCTCATCATGCTCGTTAGCATCTGTTCCGAATACCAGGATGTCTTCCGAATAATTTAAGCAGTTCGGAATGTGCTTTATAACGTTGTGGACCTCAGCCTGGAATGTTTCTGCGGCCGATGACACCCCAAAGCTTAGTCTCTTGTATCTGAAGAGACCAACATGGGTGACAAACGTTGTGATGTTTCTGCTGTCTGGGTGTAGGACTAGTTGATGGTATCCCTTCTGGAGGTCTAGTTTGGAGAACACTTTCGCTCCATTCAGCAAATGTATCATGTCTGTGATTCTCGGAGCCGGGTATCTTTCCCTTTTGATGGCCTGATTCGGGCGTCGCATGTCTACACAGAGTCTTATGGCCTCCAAGCCTTTTTTGGGAACCGGGACAATCGGTGAGACCCATGTTGTGGGACCAGTGGCCCTCTCGATGATGTCTTGTTCAAGTAGCTTCTTGAGCTCATCCTCCACCTTTTTCTGGATGTTAACTGGGATCCCTCGATATGGCTGTGCTACGGGGCGAATGGAGTCGTCCACATGAAGCCGTATTTGTCTGTTGCAAAGCTTCCCTATTCCTTTGAAGATTTTGGGGTATAAGTTGTTCACCATTTCAACGGGGTCTATATATTTGTGCACCATGATGGTGTACAGAATGTGAATGAGGCCCATGTCCGCGGCTGCCTTAAAACTAAGGACACAACCACTGTCAGTCTCGGTGGCTAGTACGTGTATGGGTACCTTCATTTCATGGCCCTTGTACCTGCAGAGGCCATTGAATTGTCCCAAACATTTCAGAGGTGTCTTGCCCCCGTATGCATAAATGTTCACGGTTGCCGGGTGTAATTTGGGTTTTTGAGGGAGATCGTTGTAAATCTTTTCGCTTACCACATTGACGGTGGCCCCAGTGTCTATGAGAAATTCGGTGGGCTTTTCTTGGAGTTTAATGATGAGCGTTGGGCTGTGGGTGGTTGCTGTGGGGTTTCCTAGTGCATATACGTATGCTTTCCTCTTCTGATCGCTCCCTGATGAGCTGAGGTTAGAATCTGTGGGGGACTGTTCCACCAGGTATCGCACGTGTCGGCGGGACCGGCGGTCCGTTCTTGGACGCATGGCTTGCCTTCTCCTTTCCCTTCTTCTTTGCCGGTCTTCTCCTGACTCTCTGTCTCGCTGATCCACTGCCGGTTGATTTGGGGTGGTCCCTGTGGCGGAGATCTGATTGTTGCCTGTGGACCCTCCGTGTTTGCTTCTTGGGCGGGAGGTGTTTTCCCTGGGTCTGTCTCTACCTCTGTCGCGGAACAGTCTGCACACCTCCTTGAAGTGACCCTCTTCACCGCACGAGGTGCACCTTTGGCCTATGGCTGGACATGTACCCTCATGTGGATATTCGAAGCCACATTTATAGCAGAAGAGTTCTTCGGGTTTTCTTTCCATTTGCAATTTGTTGACGTTCTCGCCTATGGTGGTTTTGCCGAAACTTTCGACCTGGGAGTCGATGGCTCTCTCTACCCTCGCCAGTGCTAGAATTTCCTCCAGCGTGCAAGATTTCTGCAGCAGCTTCCGTCGAAAAGTCTGTGATTCGCACCCCGAGATGATTTGCGATCTTAGTGCTTCGGTATTTGAATAATTTGCAAAGTCACAGTGCTTTAGTTTGGTGCGTAGTCGCATCACATAGGCGTCCACGGACTCCCCTTTGATCTGATTGGTGCTATGGAATAGATGTCTTTCGTAATCTACATTGGTATGGGGTGCAAAATATGCCGCTAGTGCTTCTTTGAGGCCTTGGATCGAGTCTATAGAATCCTGTGGCATTTCATCAATTATGTCTCGGGTTGCAGGGCCTACGGCTAGTTTTAGCAGACAAACCTGTCGTGCATCTGCGACAGAGCCTGTAGCTCCCATGTACAGGTCGAAGTCTCGGATCCATTTGGTCCACCGAGGGCCCATGTTGCTGGTGTCCGTCACATCAAATGCTCCCGGCATTTGGGCAGCCAACGTGTCTGGCAGTTGATAGGGCACATGATCTGGTGCGTGTGTACCCTGCGCTGGGGGCGCGATCGCCTGTGCCTGCCCCCCTTGGCCATCGTCTTGTCCTGACATGGTGGTGGTGGGGTTTCTGTTGCCGCCTCTGGCCCTCGCTTGTGTGGCGTACCTTTGGGAGGGCGGGTTCAGGCCTTGCTTCTAGGGCGCGGCCCCGCCTTCTGTCGGTGTGGGACGGCCGCCTCACGGGGCACGAGCACCGTCTGCAGAGTGGGGGGGGCACCCTGCTCAAGTTCCTCCAGGGGGGGCCTTTGGCATTCCTCGCGGCACCCTGTGAGCTCCGGAATGGCCTGCAGGGCCTTTCTCCTGGCTTTGCGCACCTGGGGCCTTCTGCGGGCTTCCTGAGCCTGCGTCGCTACGTGGCGCTTCTCCGGGCGCGGGCGTTCGGCGCGGATGTCGGGCCTCGCCCGCGGCACTGGCGCGTCGCTGTGGGTGTGTTCTCACCGCCGCGGCCCGGGCCGCGCGTAGATTGCGCTAGCTGGCAGGGCCCGCTGCTGCGAGCTTCTTCGCTGCGTTCGGCGGGGGCAGGCTTCTAGGAGCATTGCCCTGCCCCCGATCCCACCTTCGTCGCCATTGTGGTGATCTCGCTTGTCATAGCAGGCCTGCTGCGATAAAGGAAAACTCAGGACACGGAGCGTTTCAAATGCACGTCCTCTTTATTCTCCTCCTTCCCCGAACTCCCCGATCCCGCCCCCCGTTACATCACTTCCCTTCCTCACTCCCTCCCGTCCCCTCGTTACTAAGGGAACGTCAACGTGACAAGCTTGGCATTAAAACCTCATGCCTGCTCTCTGTAAACTTTGCCATTTCCAGTTAAAATGTAATGTCTTGACCGTTGCAATAAGGTTGACAAACCTAATAAAATGATCTCACTAACAAAGGTAACCTTAATAATGACACTCGTGCGTGCATTAGTTGTTATATTATTGGGTTTTGCAGAACCTTCTGTCATTCAGGGATGGCATCTGGGCCTTTACACTTTTTCATTTGAAATGGGCCCCTTGATTCAACAGGTCCAGAGCAGCTGCCTCCATATTGGCAGTCTTATGACACAGCAACATCGTTTTTTAATTCAGGACGTTAATCCCGTTACAGACTGCCTTTGCTAACGCCTTCAGGCTGTCGCCTCTCTTGGTCTTTGCTGTATCCAGTAATCCAGATCACCTCGTTAACCTTTTACTTCTGCTTGTCTACATCACCCCTTGTCTACAAATAGTAATGAATGTATGACTGCATTCGACCAACTACATGGTTGCTGGGAGCGCATGTTACAGAAACGCAAGAAAAAGAAAAGAAACATTATATTCCTGATGCAAGCGGGACACCAGCTGTTCTTCACTCCGCTGCTGTCACACTTAAAAAAATAATGCATTACAGGGTCAACAAAGACCATGTGCATCAGCCTTCGGCTGTTCCAAACATTTTAAAGCCCACCCTGTTTATGAATTCCGGATGTGTTATAAAATGCACAGAAAAGCCCCCAATTTGAAGAAGTCGGTGCCACAATCCCCCCATCCCCACCCCCTTGTTGAAAGCGAGCTCTATAAATGCGTTATCTTATATAACGTTATCATATAGTTTCTTTTGTTGAATGCATTCAAATCTTTGAAATACACTTGCCAGATTAGATTTTGGCTCATATCCACTACTATTCTGGTACTTGTAGAAGTCCATTTATGATGAAGAAAATATAGATACTTTAGCAAAACAATTTATTTTTAAAAAAATATTGTGTTTATCATGTGATTTTTGTACTTTCCAAGTCTGTTCTATAAAACAGTATTCTTTTATTTCATAAAAATCAAAGATTCACCAATAATTGCAACTTGCTCTCCAAGAACTGTGAAACAATGTGGTCTTGCCCCAATATAGAAGACCTGAGCCCAAATGCCAGATTCACCACGTTCCTTAAGTGTATTGTCCTGGGCAACTCATGTGATCTCTTACTGCCTACACTGTCAACATTGCTGGACCCTAAACTTTCAAAATTGCCACAGTGGTATCGTTCTCGGAACGCTCTTCAAAAAGCGTCCCTCATGGTTTAACTATCCCTATAAGTTAGTGACCACTGATGTATTGCACACCACAAAATCATTTGTTCTTGGCTCAAACATGGGAACAACACTTGAAAGCTGTGGCCCTCTTCTAATCTAAATGTATGTGTATTTGCACCGTTCTCTTCTCTCAGACTGATACTGCTGCGTTTCTATTTGGGCTCACCCCCCTGCCTTTCCTCACAATCCTTGTCCCTCCTCTTTCATCCACCTAGTTGATCCTTTTCTTCTCCCCAGTTTAACCACTCTCGCCAATCTATCTCCTGCAACAGCTTCCTTTCCTTTGGTTTTCAAGCATGCTATTATTCTCTCTTAAGTAAACCATCCCTTGACACTGCTCTTCCTGCTAACCTCTGCCCTATCTCTCATCTCCCCTTTCTCTGTAAAACCTTTGAGCATGCAGTCTATGCTCACGTCTCTACATTATGGCCCAACGCTCTTTCCCTCTTCTCTACCATCCTGGATTATGACCACCTCAGTCTACTGAAACCTCTGTTCTCAACGTCTCTAGTACATTGTTCTCCAATCATCTGTCTTGGTTCCACTCGATATACCTGCTGCTTCTGACACCGTTGATCACCGTAGTCTTCTTTCTTGTCTTTCCATACTTGGGTTTTAGAGCTCTGTTCTCCAGTGGTTCTGCTCCTATCTACACAATCGGTGTTACTCTGTCTCTTGGGCTGATAAACTCTCTAACCCTTCACTTCGGCGTCCCCTCAGGGTGCTCTTCTTGGCACTTTTCTGCTTCCCTTTTACACTATTCTTATCCCAGCACGTATACCTCTTTTGCTCTTTCCTGTCACTTCTATGCTGACTCCCCCAGTCTTCTTCTCCCTTTCCCCCTTTTCTGATTCTCTTAATGTAAAATTGTTAGTCTACTTGCCACCCAGTCCGGATGCACTCCCACTTCCTCCACTATAACCCTGCCAAAATGGAGCTTATCCCCCCGCCCCCTCTCTCCTGCTCTTTACTTCTCCTTCATCTTTGTCATTTCCCATATCTGCTATCTGGGCGTCATTTACCCTTCTTTCTTTTTCACCACACAACATGCAGTATTTATGCCATGGTATGTGTACCTTTATTGTTACTTCCAATATCTATTCCATATCCACGCTTAAGCACGTGTACATTCTGTGATGTTGCTAATCCGAGCTCTCTTTGCTGTTTTTCTTTATACCACTATTAATGTGTGTTCTGCATCTATGCTGCCGCCTCTAACATGCTTGTGGCTGCTTTAGATAAAATGTGTCTGCTGTGCTATTGCACACGTACCCACCATATGAGCTGCTATTGTTGCCACTTGTTTATTATTCTCATTCCTGCTTGATTGAAGGCGGTAACTGGACTAGAAGGGAGTTCCTATGCGTATTGTAATAAATACCAGGGCATTATATCAAGCTATGGTCTGTGTTCATGTTGACAAATGGTGGTTGGGGGCGTGACCACACATGCTTGCATCCCTTTAATTTCTTTGGTTTGGCTGGGGCCCCAAATTGATTTGTGCCCTGGGCCCCAACATTCCTTAAATGGTCCTGGTTGAAGGATGTACACGGGGACCACAGAGGTACAGGGGAAGGGTCCATCAAAGTATGAGAGGCGAGGTCCGGCCTTGTGCAAAGCAGACGGGGCGTGAAGCTAGATGCCAGGGTGGAAGGAGAAGAGTGCAGTCTAGGCCATATTTGCTATCGGGGGAATTGACTCATTTCGCCATAGGAGCCTCGCAAAGTCACGCCAAAATGATCCGTCAACATTTCCAATGATAACCGCACTACTGTGTTGCCATTTTGGTTCATCTGATGCAGAACCCTGAAGACGAAGCTAGCATTTCCTTCATCACAGATTACAGCTAAAATGCTTCTAACCTGTTTCATATTGCAGCTTGTGTTTCCTTCCTATCTTGTAATGGCATGATTTTTAATAATTGCACTTTCGGGATTGGAATTATGTTCCTATCGTCTTTGTCCTTTTAACAACTTTATCATATCAGCAGGGATTGCTGTTGAGGTTATATCAGGACCCCCAGGCTACCATTAGACCACTGAGGAGTTCTGCAGCCAGAACCATTGCTAACCTATGTCACCTTGCAGTCTTAGTCTGTGATGCAATGCTTCTCTTGCCCCCAGATCCACACAGGGCTGCAGCATGATTTAATCTGGCCTTGCCAGCCTCACTGTGTGCCACTGGACGAGAGGCTGCTGCCAGAACTGCTGAAAGAAGCGGGCTATGCCACACACATGGTGGGCAAGTGGCATCTGGGCATGTACAAAAAAGACTGCTTACCCACCCGAAGAGGATTCGACACATATTTTGGTAAATTGAACAGTTACATTTTGCTTTCATTTTGCGTTTTTTTTTATAGAATATATGTGATTTCTTAACTGTCTCCCGTGTGACATGAGTTCCAGAATATGTTTGCTTATAGCTTTTGTTTAATGATAATAATTATAATAATATTGGGCTTCCATATAGCACTTCATGCCGGGTTACCCATGCTTTTAAACACTGCAGTTGTGGCTGCTATTATCTAGTTTAAAGGTACTCAATTTATCAACATCTGGACGACCAATGACTGGGTCGGCCCTTCCAAGATTTGAATTTGCGAGGTGCAGGCTTGCCCCGTGTTGGAAACGAGCATGCACCCCACAGGCCATCCACACTGTTAGTTTGCTAGGTTTTGCTATTATGTGCCCAAGTGTTTCCATTGTTTCAGTAATTGCTATCATATGCTCAGGTACTACCATCATTTCGCAAGCGTTGCTCGGGTGTGCTGAAGTCCTCAAATCACAGGACAAGTACTGACGTCATCTACCAGGTATTGTCCGCATATGCCCAGATACTCACATTATTGCAATGTATTGCCATCACATTTCAGTTTTTACCATCACATGCCCAGTTATTAACACTAGGTGCAAGGTCTTGCCATTGGCTTCACAGTAACCCTGACATGGATCTTTATCATGTGCCCAGATATTCCAGTTGGTTCCTAGATAATGCCATGATATGCCAAGTACTTTCATCATATGGTCTTCATTCAAGTATTGTCATTAGGTGCCCATGTACTTACACTGTTTGCTAGGTAATGCGTAATATGACCAGGTACTGCTATTGGTGTCATCTGTTCAATTGCTCACTATATTTGCCTGCTATTTTAATCATATGCCCAGGCATTCCATTTTCCAGAATTTGCACTCATATGCCCAGTTACCACAATATTCCCAGTTGCCCACATCATATACCTCGTTACTTGCACCATTTACCAGGTGCATGCATCATATATGTATATAGGTACTCATACTATTTTCCTGCCATTGCCATCAGGTGTCCAGGAACAAACAATACCACTTATCAGATATTGCTATTGGATGCTTAGGGGGCACACTACGTAACATTGTGTATGTACTGTCGGACTCAAGGGACCAGTTCGCTCTTCATCCTTCTTGATACAGAGGAATGGATGACCCCTCACTGTTGCCACCTCCAACGCCTCTGAAGAAAAAAAAAGTTATGCGAAGCGACCAGGGAGCGATCATTTTAGGTAACGGTAAAAGCTCCAGATAAAAAACTCCAGTCTGCAGGCATCTGTGTGTACACATTAGCCCGACCAATCTAGAATACAACATGAATTGAAGCAATTATTAAGGCTAAGCAACAGGAAGGTTTATCATGTAATTTCTTTGTCGGACTGCACCCTTATATACTGCCAGGTTAACACCTAACAGAAAGGAAGTGCACAGCAGCCAAGAAGGTTTGAAATAGTTTAGGGACATACTGCAGTAAATAAGCACACTTAAGGGAGAGAAGTTATCTTAAGAAGGTAGAGAAACATGTAATAGAATGGTTCTCGTCCAAGAGACTATTGTGGATGCCAAACGCCACTGTGAACCTCAGAAAAATAAAGCTTGACTGCAGAACTGAGGACCAGATACACCCCTCCAAGTCTGACGCATTTGTTTGTGAACTGAGTGTGAAGGCTGCCCCTACGAGCGTGTTCTTCTTCTTTGCAGAACATAAAATGAAGTGGTGACTGGTGGAATACAAACATTTAACCATGGTTGTTGTGAACATACAGAGCTAGCAAGCTTGTGCCCTCCCATAGCCATGCAAGTGGGTGAGTGGACCTTTCTCCTACCAAGAAAGTATTTTACAAAATGTACCAAGTGTTGCCCAGACCAGGCTGCCCACCCATGCCTCCAGTCGGCCTGCCTCGTGGCTAATGAGGTGGGCCCCTTATAAAAGTCCTCCCTTGCTGCGTATGTCAGGTGCAGCCTGGGAGTTGAAGAATGGGAAGTCGTCTCCGACTTTGGGGGCAGAGTGTGGAAGAAAGTTCCGGGCTAGCTCGCTGGCTAGCCCGGGTGAAGAGAAGTGTTATAGCGTCAGGGGCTCTATACCAGTCACCCCAATTACCAGCAGAGACACCCCCGGGCCCATCAAAAACTCCCCACCTCAAGAACGGAAGACTCTGCCATGGGGAAAGGTTTATTGTCTTTATTATATAACTAAACGACAGGGATCACACTAGGAAAGCTTGAATTCTCCAGGGTTCTTGTCTTCTGAACGTGTGACATCACAAAACCAAGCTCCATCCCTGAAACCTATCGGACATACACATTGGTCAGTTTAGGCAAACTATGTTTATGTCCTAAAGGGGTTAATTTACTATTGGATGGCCATATCTGGTGTCTCCTTCTGGGATCACCTCTACATGTTTCAATCTACAATGATGCAGGGTCGCAGGAAGACCACTGGCTCCTACAAGATATTATATCTTCACGTGAAAGGTGACTCTGGATTGGGCAGAATGGATCCCCCCAGCCCTGGGACCCTGGACGTTGACCAGGCTTGATGTACCATCTCAAGGCAATGAAAATGAACATGGAGGGGCTGTGTGTTCCCAATGTGCCATCTCTGATCACCTAAGCCTGGGAGAGTGTATTCAGTTGGCAGTTCGTGAGCAAAACATGTATCTTTCCACCTCTGATTTGGTGGGAGCAGCTTCTCTCTGTCCGCCTCGAATGAATGGGCATTGTCTTGTTCTGCTGGGTCACGTGTTTTGGGACCATGAAATGGAGCTCTCTTGCCTGTAATTATGAGGATTTAAGTCTGATTTTTCTCACAGGTGACCAAGAACATTCCATCTTCACTCGTCCTTGGCTGGGTGCATTGTTTCTGCTTGCCTCTGGCTGCAGCGATCATGCAAGCCCTTCCATGTACTCTAAGCCTGTCTCCCCTCATTCATTCTAGTGGGCCTGTGGCATCCACATTTGTCCTTATGGCTTTTCCATGTTAGTGGCAGTCAAGCATATGCAAGCTTGGTATATGTATGCTTTGCCGTCTTGCGGTTTCAGCTTTGGCGAAGAGTGTGAGTATATACAGAGATATGTATGTGTGTCTGTCATCTACCTGGCCAAGGGCTGACTGAACAAGAAAGAACAGTGACTTAAGCCACACATTATTGCAATGTAACCAGCAGCCCCCTAGGATGTGGACACAGAAATTGGTCCACGTCACGTCTGTCACCCCAAGGTTTCCAGGACACACCCAAGGTTAGTGCCTTCCCTCTCATGAGGAAAAGAGACACTTATCCAAGTCACTTTTTTAAAATTGCACACATTCCCCTAGTGATCTCTTTCTCTAGGTTTTGGTCTATTAACACTCCTAAAACACTGCATATATGTGTTTTCCCCCTTAGAAAGACACTATCTGAGGCCCGGAAGAAGGCGCACTCACCAAGGGCTGAAACGCCATTAGACAAAGCACCTTTGTTGCTGAGAAGTCCACTAGACACAGAGGGCGCACCCCCCAGGCGTATGAATTTTTGTTTGCAAATGTTAATAATGCACAAATTAGACCATATTCAATTTGAATTGACAGTCTTTCTACTTTATACGGTATTGTCTGGTTTTCACTAAATATTTGTGTGTGTGTATATATGCATCTTTGTACCAAGAAACACAACAGTCTGTACATGTATTGTACTGTGTATGTGTTAAATAAAAAAGACAAAGTAAAAAGTAAAAAAAGTAAGAGGTCAAGTAACAGCCAATTAAAGAAAACTGCTTAGAAATAAACAAAATGTTTCCTTGTATGCTTGCAGGCTGCTCCTGCAAACACAAAACAGCTTTGAGACTAGGTGACAAGAGCAAATTGTTTGAATCTAATATACTCTCCATAAATGTTAAGTGGTAGGACATCCCCTCGAATTCATATGTCATCTACCTGCATTATAAGCATATGTTTCATGTCTTTATGCCATAAACGAATGCATGTTCGTGTAACTTTGTGAATGGATGGCTATGTACTTCATGTCTAAGTGCAGCTACGTCATGATATCAGTGATAATGTCAGTGATTTCTTGATTTTCGGTCAGTCGACTTGTTCGATTGATGGCATCTCCATCTCCTCCAGATCATTGACTGGGTATGGCCTGAATGGCTGTATGAGAGAGTAACGTTTCTCACATCTGTGATACTTTGACAATGGTGGTGAAGAACCTAAGAGTGAGGTGCATCTTTCATGTCTCAGTCTTCGGGCTGAGAGTCGTGTGGGGGACATGAGGGCCATACTTGGACCTCCGTCTTCAATCCGCCCTCTGGTTGATAAGTCAACCACATTACCAACTCTCTCTGTTCACGTATGATTTTGGGAACCAAACCTTTGTTATTCCTCCGAGATGTCCATGGTACTTTGCATGGTCATCCAAAATCCATGTCCGGTAACTGCAGTCTCCACCAGGGTTGCAGCAAACCAACTTCCCCCAAAAGTCACAGGTGTTGAATGGGAACTTGAACACCGTTCCTGGTGGTAACAGAGGACACTGTGTCAGTTGTGATTGCAGCGTATTCCGTATCTTTGTCTTTACATCTTCTTTAGTCTCTAAGTCTAACAATACTTTCATCCTTATGGCCTTTTCAGTGGTCTTTTTGCAATGCGTGATGGCTATTCTGATGACACAAAAGACAAACAACACTAGTACCAGGGCTGCCACCAGTACCTTCAGTGTGATGGCTATCCATGTTGGTATCCATGAAAAGATATATGACAGCCAGCCTTCGTCCTTTCCTGCAGTATTCGTCTCTGCCTCCATTTTAGCGTGCAGCACTGATAATTGGGTAATGGCCTCTGTCAGTGTCCCATTGTCTTCATCATGGGGAGGAATTAATGTACAGCAAGAAGATCTGATCTTGGCACAAATGCCTCCCTCCATGGCTGTGAGGAGGTCTAAAACAAATCTGTTCTGGAGAGCCATTAACCTCACTGCTTTCAGCTGTTCCTTGATGGCATTGAACTCTTTGACGGTTGAATTTATCATCTGCATCAGCTCCAAACACGTTATATGGAGCCATTTGACATGTGTACTAGTTTGGACTGCTGGAACGATGGACGTGATGAACATTTCCATTCTACTGAACAGTCTGTTCTCTGGTGGTATCACATCCAGTACCTCTTCCATTTTTGATGATGCATAGTTCCCTCTTTTCACTCTGGTCATCCCAACAGATCTCTTTTTCCTTTGGCGAGTATTCATTTTGAGGAATCCATCTGCTTTTATGTGCTTCCGGGCACTACCAATGCTGGTGTGTTCAACTGTACGAGTGAACATATTCCTCCCCATGTGGGTGGCAGTTGCAGGTATGCCCTTGACCCGCAGGCCCAGTAGTGGTCCATAAGCACTGCGGTTCTGACCTTCATGCCTGGCACCTCAGAGATCTGCTTACTCCCCTTATTCTCTCCAACCTTTACTGGACCATCATTCTGGAAACATAAAGAAGTGCCTTCATGTGGTATGATAGGCATGGGTCCTGCTTTGTTTTCCATGCATGTGAGCAGTTTCGCACGTGCTTCTCATTCCTTGAGGCAATTGTTGTTTTCCCTTTGCACTACTTCCACTGGAACTGTCAGGAGCGCACATGCTTTGCTGCTGTGTACACTTGTCCATACACAGCATCTGCAGTTGTTCCCAGCATCCTGGCATTCCTACTATCTCCCTTGTTCCTGTCTTGGGGAACTGTAAATGCTTTTGTGTCACTCCCCTTGTTTGACCCTTTTGCAGACCTTCAGTGACATATTCTATGGTCTTGTCTGTACTCCAGTCATCGTCCATCATTTCTTGAGTCTTGATGTAACTATCTTCATAAAGGAACGTCTTTCTGGACATCCATCTTAGTGTGGCTCGTCTCCCCTGGAATTGTCCTCTTGTGGTGCAGAGTGATAAATGCATGGCCTTTGGAATTTCAGTTGCTATGAATGTCCTGGATGCACTTGTGGCATAGGGGACGAGAGACCAGTCATAACAGCTCTCTCTGGTGGTTTGTTTCCCCACCCTGGCCATGTGTGTATACCACATGTTGTTTTAAATACTTGCAGAATTAGTTAGATAGGAATTTACCTGACTCTATTCTATGACTGCACTGCGCCTAAGTTAACAGTGCTTATTGCCTGGCCAGATATGTCTTCCGTGATGGCATGGATAGGGTTTTATGTTAGTAGGAGTTAAAGCATGTGCATGTGGAAATAACAGTCTTCACAGAACAAGGAGGATACAGAGGTAGAGACAGCAGAAGACACAAAACATTATCACATTTTGAATTACATTTCCCATGTCGTTATTACTGAGCATATTCTTGCATTGCTCAAAGGGCCTTTAAAACTCGCCTGAAAAGCCCAAAAAATGCAAAGCTATGAGATTATTGTATGTTAGGTTAAGCTCTATGTCTATAGTATTGGGCGAGCGCTGCATCGAACAATCGCTCCCATACTATACAGATTCTCGAATCACTGAGGAGGTCAATGATGGATGGGTTGCCGGGGGTCAACTGTGGGTAGGTCTGAAATATATAAAGCAGAAAAGCATGAAAAAAACGATTGTGAAGGAATCATCCGCTTTGTTTCAGACTGTATCACAAATCTAATGAAATACTCTTGAAAGGACATATGTCGATTGGGGACCATATATCTCGAACAGTCTGTACTTTCTCAATCGAACACCTATTGTAAGAAAAAGATATTGGGCCTCATTACGAGTCTGGTGGTAAACGTGCCGGAAAAAAACAGCAGGCTACCGCTGGACCAGTAATACCTTTCCGCCTCCCTGATTCCCAGAATCACCGGGGCATTATGACCCCGGTACCCAGGAATTCCGGAGGCGGAATTCTGTAAGTCCCCATTCCCATGGAGTCCCACAGGACTCCATGGGGATGGGGACAATGGAAACACTGGTTCCATCTATGACAGAGCCGGTGTTTCCATTTGCGCCTGCAGACGGGTGGCTTTACTCATGCCAGGTCAGACCTGGCGCGAGTGACCCCTCCCACTTGCAGGACTCTGAATCAGCCGGTCCGGAACGAACAGTGGCAGCGTTTTTTCGCCTCCACCGCTCTTTCCGGACCGGCAGGGTTGTAATGAGGTCCATTTTGCCTAATCGAGGTGTGAGTATTGTCCTTTCTTTACTCTTTGGTCCTTCCAGGGGAAAGCCACGGTTGTGGTTCTTCTTATTCGTCTTGTTCTTCTTCTTGCATCAAATCATCTTCGTTTGGGTGGGAGGGGGCCTCACCTTGGCAGGGCTTAACGTCTCCAATGTAGTTCCAAACCTTCTTACCGCTCGGGTTAACTGCACGGTCTGTGGTATTCTCTACGACCTTTTGCCCTTCGAACCTGGTCTTATACCAAGGCCGGATGAAGTTTCTAAAAAGGACAATTTGTGCGGCAAGTACATCCTTACCCAGATGAGAAGGATAGTGGAATTACGTGAGCACAATCTGAAATAGTGCTGTTGGATTCACTAGCCTGTCTGTGCTCTCCTGTCGCCACAAAGCATCTGTGGGGGGATATTTAACATCCCCTTCTCACCCATAATTGTTTCTCCTCTATCGGTGCCCTTGCATGAAATTCCATTATCTGCGTGGCTGGCAAGGTATTATAGCCTTCCTTTAGATTCATATTGCATACACAGATACGTGTGTTCGATGGGGTATCAAAGTCTGTGATTTCAGGGAAATATGTTTCACGCTTCACTTCCATGTCTGTGGCTTTGTTGCCCCAGGAGAAAGGTCTGGTGTGCCGTCAGCACTTCAGAAGCCCCTCCACTGCCATTGTGACAGCCCAGAGTGTACTGTAGACTTCACATTGGCCGAATTGGAATACACTGTGACTTCCTGGTCCCTGCGCGCCTCCAATGCTATTATGAGAGCCACTAGTTCTGCTGCTTGCACTGAAAAATGTGAAGTCAATCTCATGCCTGCTATTACTTCGGCTGTCACGTCCATCTCGCCCATCCTCATTCTCACCAACTCCTTCCCTGTATGTCTTTGTCCCGTTGTCTGGTTTATTGTTCAAGACCCATCAATATAAAGCACTTCTCCCCCCTCAAGTGGTTTCTCCCTCACTTTGGGAAGGTCATCTATGTACGTAGTATAGTCGTGTACATAGTCTCCCATCTCCACTGGTTCAGTTAGAAATGTCATTGGGGTTTACAGTTCTGTACCTCACTACCTGGATTTGAGATAATTACCTTGTATCCGGAAGCTCTCTGTGTGTTCAATGTACTCTTGGGTCTTTCGAGGACTGTAAAGAGCGCATGCTCCACGTAAAGCATGGTGCTGCACCCTATCGTAATACTAGCTGACTTTTCTACCATGAATGTGGAAGCAGCCAGAGCTTGGTTGCATGGATAACGTTCTCTCATCACCGGGTCTAAATGTCCACTATAATAGGCCAGTGGCTTGTGCCATAGGGTAGTCTTCTGTGTGAGTACCACTGTCATCACTACTCCATTGGAGTGTGAGAACAATTGGAATTCGTCATGGTAGTCTGGGATCCCTAACACTGAAGCTGTGCATATTGCTTTTTTCAGATGCTCGAATGCTTCAGTCATTTCATGTGGCAATAGCAATTTGCCATCCCCTCTCTGTGCCTCCCTGTGTCCATCTAACAAGGGTCTCATATATGTACTATAGTCAAACACCCAGGCTCTGCAATTGTTGCATAGGCCCAAGAACTGATGCATTTCTTTCACTGTCTTTGGCATCAGCATTCTGCAGATCAACGCTGCCCTTTCTGGAGTCACTTTTCACCCTTTCTGCGATATCAGTTGCCCGATATATAGCAGTTCTTTCTGACAATATTGTAATTTTGCCTTGTCTACCTTGTCACTCTTTTCTGCCAATACTGTCAACAAGTATACATAGTCATTTCGACACTGTGCCTCTGACTTGCTACAAATCCAAATGTCGTCCACATACTGTATGACAGTGCTCCCCATTTGTATGTTGCCAAGATCCATCTGGAGGACCCTATTGGAGATAGAAGGTGACTCACAGTACCCTTGTGGTAATCCTGTGTGTTTCCACTTCTAGTTGCTATATAGAAATGAGGTCAAGTCCTGTGACTCTTCATGGAGCAGTATAGAGAAGAAGGCCTTCTTCAAGTGTATTACCGTGAAGTGGATAGCTTCCGTTGGGATGCTACACAGAATTGTCACCGGATTAGGAACTAACAGCAATTCTGCTTCAGCGATTTGGTTCAAGGGACGCAAATCATGAATAAAATGCCACAATCCCCGGTTGCCTTTTTTACAGCGTGCACCACGTTGTTGGACTTTGATTCTGAGGATACCAGAATGCCTTGCTTCACTAGTGTGGCGATCATCTCCTAAATACCTTCTTCTGCTTCCTTTGATAGGGGATACTGTCTCGCCCTTGCTAAAATAGCCCATGGTTTGATCTTTATCTTGAATGCCACTATCCCTTTTAGGAGACCCACGTCAAAGGGACCACTGGTCCATAAGATGCTGAGGACTCGCCCCAAGTCTTCCACGAGAAATGGCGATGGTGCTTTTCGCAACACAGGAGTGAGGTGCATCGCTTATGTGCAGCAGGGGTTGCTACGTTACTAAACGGAGACATATTCCCGTCGTCCTGTTACCATGGGAGGACCAGACGTGAGGCCCCGACACGTCATCACGTCTGCTGACGTGCCATGACTCCTCAGATGATAGTCATAGCAACCACATATACATTTCGGTACCAAGTGCGCCCTCGTAGGCGGCTTCGGCTTAGAAAAGAAATGCTGAAGGAGTCAGGTAAGACAATATCAGCGTTTTATAAGAATATGAATGTGCACATAGATAGGGTTCTTATGCTAATGGAGGTTTACACTATTATTACTTTCACAGCCCATATAATTTATTAGAAGATTAAGATCGAAGTTCCTAAGGTAAGGTTTTTATTTAGCACACGGTTGATGTTCTAAGGTACATAGCACAGTGGTTTGAACCTTATGTGCTGACTTTACTTTATTTTTATTTGGTCCACAGCGACAAGCCTCGTACATTAAGGTATGAAGTAACAATTTGTTTGCCCAGATATAATACGCATGAGAAATCATGCATTATATGTTTGAAGTTCACTACGATATTTCTTTTCTTTTTATGTTTTAATGTTACTTTACATGGAAACTGACAATGGCTGATTTTGGTATGTATAATACACACATTGTAATATCTTGTATTCTTCTGTGATTTAGGGTTTGATTTAAGCCCTGAGGATGGAGCGAGTCCCTGAAATGCATCGGCTTTTGGGCCATATCTTGACCTTGGAACTGTTTTGCTGTACACAAACCGATCTGAATATTAGTTGACGTTGGATTAAAATATGTTTTCAACTTAATTTGAAAGTTGTGTGAATGACTTACCATATTTTAAGAAAAACAGAACATTCATGAATGAATTTATTTACCTACATAAAAGAAATTGGACTACCAGAACGATCATAAATGTGAAGCTCGATTTTGAGCAATATGAGAGCATTGGGCATTGCTGGATGGTAACACCCAACATTTTTTTTCTTGGGCTTTTCGCAACACAGCCATTCTCTGTTGCACTTCCCTGTAATGTATTCTCACTCATTATGTAATGCTTATGTCAAACACCACCCCGTGGTCTTATCGATCGTCTTGAAATTGTTCCTCATCTGTCATGACAGTCAACCGGTATCCTTCCCCGAACTGCAATCAGCGTTCTCTATGATCATCCTGTGTCGTCAGTCCCATTCAAGGCTATTCTCTCGGCTTTCACTATAATTGTCTCGAGTTCTATTGGGATCACCTTTCCTTCCTTCTCATCTAGGCGAATCTCTGGTCTAAATAAGAACTTGTTGTTATGCGTAACAGCCTGCCTTGTATCCCTGGGTGCCACGCTATCAATACTTCCACTTCATATTGAATCAACTCAATGTCTGCTGGCACCCGACTCTGTACCATCTGCCCGCAATATGCCTGAATGAATTCCCTCACATTCATGTAATTCATTCCTGTTGTCAAGCACACTATCCCCTGGTCTGTGAATGAAATGTTCATGTGAAGTCGGCTTGTCATGTCTCTACCCATTATGTTCACTGGTGTCTGTCGAAAATATAACAGTGGCATGGTCAGGTCATGCTCTCCTATGGAAAGTGGAAGTTTGTTGGCAAGAGGACCAAATCCATTCCCCCAGAGTATCCCTGCACATTCATTGCAATGCCCGACATTGGGTATCTTCCTTCCCTAATACAGGACTGAGTCACCCCCATATCCACGAGAAAGGAAAATGTCTTGTTACCTATTGTCAACCCTATACGTGGTTCCTCAGCCAGAGTGGGTCAGGTCTGTCTGTGGGCTGTCCTATTGTCTTTATAATGACATTCCCATCCCTGTAAATGGATTGCTCCCTACAAATGTCGCTCCCCCAAGCTTTCACATGGGAGTCGGCATCATGGAGTCTGCATGTGTTGTGGTTATGATGATCTGCTGTGCTGGTGCTTGCTGTGCTGGTTGTGATGGCTGCATGTGCATGTCCTGTGTGTGCGTTTGTCGCGGAGCATATTTCTGTGCTTGCATGTTATCCTGGCCGCAATATTTAATCTCTGTCTGATATGTGGGTTGGTACTGCATTCCCCAATTCAGGTGCATCCCACCCCTGTTTCTACACACTTGAGATATGTGGCCCATTTGCCCATATAGCCAACATTGTACGGGACCCCCATTGGTCTTTGCTATCCCTCATGAAACCCCTCTGTGTCCTGTGTCATTTGATACCAAAACCCTCTCCCCTGAGGTGCCCCTCCTTGTCCCCATGGCCACAGATTCATATCCCCTTGCCCTGCGAAGCCTCCCCCTGCTATTTGTGGTCTGCACTGCGTATGTGGGGCAACTACTCCCTCCCCACTCGTTAGCTTTGCCCCTTCCATTGTGTACTTGGATAATTTATTCTGCACTAACTTCACTTCTTCCTGTTTTCTTTCTCGCTTTCTCTTGCATTAGTCTACAATAGTGCACTATGGTTAGCTAAATTTCTGACCACGGATTAGCCTCCATCACCACTAGATCCATAAACTGTTTTTGCACTTGCTTGGGCAACCCTTAACATAATAATATGTGGTAAAATAACCCCACTGTTTTGTCCAACGGCTCGCTCGTCTCAAGACACCATTGCTCTTGAATCTGTTGAATATATTACTCATGCATTTTGCGTGCCATAATTGCACTTATATTCGAGGCGCATGGGTATTGCAGCCTTAGAGCTTGCCATAAGGCTGCTCGGCAGTTATTGAATGGTGTGACATTGTGTGCCATGTTCTGTGCAGCCACTCCCTGCCCTTTTCCATACATCATCTGCTACCTCCCCAAGAATGGCTGAAAGTAAACTCTATGTCACCCACCGCTAATGTCACCCCTGCTGTTAATCTTTCAAGCTCATAAATCAATTTTCTTGCCCCAGCAGTCAATGACGGTAGCTTGCATCTTAAATTGTCCTTGTCCGTTTGCTGCCACAAAATATACTGAGGCCCCCACCACCCTTTTCCAATAATGGGAACTGTGTCATTCCCGTCCCTCCACGCTGTCACCCATGTCGTTAGTGGCAGTGAACACCCTCACTATCTCTATCCATTTCCACTCTGGCAGGGCCCTGAGCCTCTGCGCATACGGAGTGGTATCGTCTGCGGTGTGCGATCCGCCCTTAGGAGGCGGAAATCGCCCTTCAATGGCATTATCAGCTCTGTCCATGTCTTCTTCGCCTCCCCCGTACTGTGTCTCTCTCAGGGCTTGCTTCCCTGGAGCAGCAGGAGGGTCTTCCTTCTTTGTCGTCCTCACTCCCCTTTGGATCCTCGTCTGACCCCATGGTCCTGATACTACTGTCACTGTCCCCTTCTCTTTCGTCCTTGAAGATAAGCCTCCTTAACGTTGGGTTTTCCCACTGCTTTCCCTTTGCCCGATTTGTAATCCTGCATTCCCCCCCTCACTGAGGGTCCAGTTGTGCTCCTATCTGCCCATAGGGCAGCAGTTCTGTTTCCCCTACTCCTGTAGAGTTCCTCTAACCTTCCCTGTATCCCTTCCCAATCCTCATCATCTAAACGTGCCAAGTCCATCTTATTATCCACCGCCTTCAAAGAGCGCATCTCTCTGCTCTCATCCCTGTCTTGTTCGGGTCTCAGCTCCTTTTCTTCCCTGCATCGGTGTTCTTTAACTAGCTACTCAACTTGTAACCTCCTTTTCTCTTTCTTTATTTTCAATTGCTTTTCCCGCTCTTCTTCCGCTTTCTTCCTTTCTATGTCCTCAAGCTCTCTGTTTTCTTTTCTCTTTTCTTCTCTTTCCCGTGCTTGCTCCATCTCTTTTTGCAACTTTTTGCTTTCCTCCTTCTCTTCCCTTTCTCTTCAATGTACTTCCTCCAGTATCTAGGCTCATTCTTTAGCTTCCTCCTATGTATCTTTACTACTCTGTAGTTCCTTCCCCGCATGCTCTGTCTCACTTGTGACTTTGCTGTCCAGTTTGAGCAATATTTGTCTGCCTAACCATTCATTCGGGACTATCAATTCTTGGCCCTCACTAAGCCCTGTCTTCCCCAAGTCATTCTCCTTTATCTTCGCTGGCAACTCGCTGCACTCCTTACATTCACTGTTGATTTCTTGCGTTACTTTACTCAATTGCCTTGTGCCACAAAGTGCATCTCCGCCACTATACGCTGGAGGTGTGAAAGTGGGATTTGTGTATCCCGCCACTGCTTTTAACTCATTTACGGGGTAGAATACCTTATTTCTGCTGCTATATCTACATCTGCGGTTTGAGGAGGAGGCGGGGATTTGTGGGCCGAACACCCTCAATATCCCACTGACTCAGCATCTAATGCCGCTGGATCGAGTCCCCATCCTCGTCCTGAAACATTTTCCATAACTCTAATATGCCCAGTCGCTTGCTTAATTTGTTCCCCTTGTAAGCTGCATGTAAATAAGTGTTTTTTTTTGTTGTTCCAAACATTTGGAAAAGTTCCCGTCTTTGGGCCATGGCTTTGTCAACTTGCCACGAGAGGGACTTGCATATGTGTTGAAGGGGTGTATCCCTCATTTCGTCACCTTATGCAATTCACAATCTCAATACTGTCTGTCAAATACCATGTATCCAAATCATAACAGTGCAACAAAATCTTTTCCTTAGCCTCTCTGGCTCACCACCATCACTACGGGCGTGCTTTGCGCACTGCCCCACTACGGCCTTTCGCCATGAAGAATCAAATCACAATTCCACTTGTGCGCTTCTAAAGCTCCGCCCCAATGGCACAACCCTAGTTCTCGAACTCAATCAACAGTCTAACCACTGAAATCATTTTGTAGAGTGTTGTACTCATGTGTTGCGCCAGACACCTCCAAAACAAATTCCAAATCTCAATATTTTTGAGTCAAAATAATTTTTGGGGAATTTATTATTTTTGTAATTAAGGTCTATGAGACCGTATTCAGTTTATTGTATGTGCCCGTTTAGGTTGACATGTGTTTCGGCCATCAATGCCCTTCTCAAAACTGTTCTCGATTGTTTTTGCAGAACAGTGCATTTCCTCCAAATATATCACATTCCACAGAACATACTCTGTGCTTTCTGAAGATAGCTTCAACTTTAGTATAAGGGTTAAATCCCTAGCACCAATTTTTCATTTGGATCTACAATAATGAAACATGCAGACCCTTTGGGCACACCTTTTGCTTGGTTTTTGAAGATATGTATGTCGCAGGCCGACGTTTTTTTGTGGTGAAATAACCACCTAAATCGACCACTTCCAGTGCACCTCAACTCCCATTAAACAACATCGCTGGTGACGTCACCAATACCTTAGAGGAAAGATTTGCGATATCTGACCGTTTAACATATATATATATATATATATATATATCTGCTTATTAACTACCAAAACACAACGACAAACATGACGTAACACATACATGGCCATCTTCCTGCCTCAGTAACAGGGTAAACCATTAAGTCACATGGTCTTTTCAATGTAGCGTCGCCATATAGGAATACACCTCAGAGAGATAAAATCATTTTTTTTTCTTTTTCAAAGTTTCTTTTTGCATCCACAAGCTAAGCTGACCGCCCACACTGACTGCCTAAAGAACGGGTATTCCTTAAACAGAACAAAAACCGGAACATTTCCCCCCCCACCTTTGCCATATAGCTGAGTCCATACTTACACTCTGTGGTTCACTGAAGCCCCTCGGACACCGACTCTCCCACAACCTGCCACTCTGCCAGGCGTCCCGCGGGAAGCGGACAGGAATTTCCTCCAAAGGCAGCTCCTGTCGCCCTCTTCTCTTTTTGACCACGCATGGTTTTAGGCGTCGGTTTCCACAGGTTGCCGCGCAGCCCCTCGGACATGCTTCAGGATGAGGCAGCTTACTGCCGAAAGGTCCTAGTGTCCATCCTCTGTTACCACTTGTAGCAGCAGGGGCTCTATAGAAGTCGCCCCAATTACCAGCAGAGAGGCACTTGGGCCCATCAAAAACTCCCCACCG
The DNA here is from genome assembly GCF_040938575.1 of Ambystoma mexicanum. Taxonomy (NCBI): domain Eukaryota; kingdom Metazoa; phylum Chordata; class Amphibia; order Caudata; family Ambystomatidae; genus Ambystoma; species Ambystoma mexicanum. The sequence continues at coordinate 585,731,618 of NC_090935.1, forward strand.
CAAGAACGGAAGATTCAGCCATGGGGCAAAGTTTGCTGTCTTGATTTTCTAACAAAACGGCAGGGATCACACTAGGAAAACATGAATTCTCCAGGGTTCTCGTCTTCTAAGCATGTGTCACCCGGTTTTATCCAAGTGTGATGTCACAAAACCAAGCTCCGTCCCCGAAACCTATCGGGCATTCACATTGGTCAGTTTAGACGATCTATGCATATGTCCTATAGGGGTTAATTCTACTATTAGATGGCCATTTCTCGTGGCTCCTCCTGGGACCACCTCAACATGTTTCAATTTATAATGTTGCAGGGTCGCAGGAAGACCACTGGCTCCTACAATATATTATATCTTCACCCTGGATTGGGCAGAATGGATCCTCCCAGGCCTAGGACCCTGGACGGTTACCGGGCTGGATGTACCTTCTTAAGGCAATGAGCATGAACGTGGAGGGACTGTGTGTTCCCTCATGTGACCATCTCTGATCCCCTACGCCTGGAAGAGTGCATTCAGTTGGCAGTTCATGAGCAACACTTGTGTCTTTCCACCTCTGATTTGGTGGGAACAGCTTATCTCTGTCCACCTCGATTGAATGGGCATTGGGCCTCATTACAACCCTGGCGTTGGACCATGGTGCTATTAGCGGATGGTCCATGCCGGATTCTGCCATGGTGGATGGCGGATTTACCGCCACATTCCAAGGTTGGCGGGGCGGTAAATCCCCATTCACCATGGCCCCTTCCCCATTCCCATTTTTGGCCCATAGGGCTCAATGGGAATGGGGAAGGCGCTAATTACGGCACCGTAAATTACGGTGCCGTAATTAGCACCAAGGTCCCTTAGCGGGTTGGACTTTAACGCCTGCAAAAAGCAGGCGTTAAAGTGTGAATCGGGCGTTAAGGGTTTAACGGCGCTGCAGCCTTTTATGGCGCTGTTAACCCCTTAACGCCAGGGTTGTAATGAGGCCCATTGTCTTGTTCTGCTGGATCACGTATATGTTGAGACCACGAAATGGAGCTCTCTTGCCTGTAATTATTAGGATGTTAGTCTGAATTTCTTGCAGGTGGCTTATCGTCTTGGTAACCAGGAACTTTCTGTCTCCACTCATCCTTGGATGTGTGCATTGTTTCTGCTTGCCTCTGGCTGCAGTGATCATGCAAGCCCTTCCATGTACTTGAAGCCTGTCTCCCCTTCCTCATTAATTCCAGTGGGCCTGTGGCTTCCACATTTGTCCTTATGACTATTCAATGTTAGTGGCAGTCAAGCATATGCAAGCTTTGTAGACGTATGCTTTGGCGTCTTGTGGTTTAGCTTTGGTGTAGAGTGTGACTATATACAGAGATATGTATGTTTGTCTGTCATCTACATGCGTGAGTCATAAGCTTGTGTTTCATGTCTGTATGCAATAAACTAATGCATGTTTGTGTAACTTCGTGAATGGATGGCTATGTACTTCATTAAATGTGGCTATGTCGTGATGTCCGTGATTGACGTCATTGTTTTCTTGATTTGCGGTCGACTTGTTCAATTGGTGGATCTCCATCTCCTCCATTGGGTGTGTGGCCTGAATGGCTGTCTGAGAGAGTAACGTTTCTCAGATCTGCGATACATTGACGATGGACCTAAGAGTGAGGTGCATCTGTCGTGTCTGTCTTTGGGCTGACAGTCGTGTGGGGGTCATGAGGGCCATACTTGGACCTCTGTCTTCAGGAGGATGGAGGAAGTCCCAGGCGGTGATGACCACAGGCCTGCCCTCTCAGCAATGCGTCGTGAAGCTACACAGGCCGCAGACATTCAGCTGGGATTGTTGGTGATGTCCCCATTGCCATAGGGACACTGCCGAAACTAAGATGTCGCCTGTGAGCGCAGCGCTGATGCAGCGGCTTGTGCACAGCACAGGGTACGCCGCCTGGAGCTAATAGGTCAATGGGGGCCTTGCGATGTCGTGGGGGCCTCCCCCAAGATTTTAATTTGAGCCGCTGGTGTGGCTTTGATTGTGGGTGGGCTCCCAACCTACGGGGCCAAGCCAGGAGATTAGAAAAGGCTGCGGGTGCAGTGGTGATCGTGTGTGGCTCCAAAACCAATGAGGCTGCTCAGAAGAGCTCAAGAAGACTGTGGGGTGTAGCAGTGACGGTGGGCGGACCTCCACTCGTGCTAGGGGCCGCCTAGAAGTCAGTAAACAGAGCGTGGGTTGCATAGTGAGTGCGGGTCGCCCCATGTGGTGGACGGGGCGTTGTTTGATTGCCCCCTAAATTTCCCCAGGGCAGTCCCATTTCTCACAACAATATCCCATGCCCATTTATATTGCTTCAGAACTGCCCCATTGCCAGATCACCACCCACCCTTTTTATTCCCAAGATCCCTCACACACTTTTCTGAGTTGTGGCTTTCACTTTCCCTTGATGTCTTCTGTTTCCAGTATCATGAAAAGACACTCGTAGGCTGTAATGAGGGAAGGGTCTGTGACCATAAGGTGCAAGGTGAGATGAAGGAGCTTCTTTCTCTGTGCATGGTGGGGCAATCGCTTCTTTCCACCAAGAATGGGGCTGCTGACATCCTCGTTTGGGAGTCTTGGGCTCACTGACACCCTGACCTGTGGAGCACATCTATTTGCAGTGATAGTGCACTGCAGTGTGTCCCAGCCAATGCTTTCTTTAGTGCATGGGGTTGGGGATATCAGTATTGCATTTCAAATTGAGACTGCAAAGACTTCACACTGCAATTTAACCCTCGTTAATTAGCGAGTGTAAGGCATACATTTTGGCCAATGTCAGCAATGTTAAACCCACCGTGAGTATAACTCTCCCACTTGACCTGATCTCCCTCGGCAGATCACGCTTGGTATCCTTGCCTTTAGAGATCGAGGTGGGAGAAATGCTTTTTTTTTTTTTTTGCTGAAATCATGCATTAATGTAGAATGAATGATGTGTTTTAAATTGAGCTCTGGGGTGTTGCTTTATTATTTCTGTGTTCCAGCTGGAAATAGAATTCAAAAGGTTGCCTTGTTCCCATCGCCCCGTATGGTGATACACGAAAGAGGAAAAAAATATTGATTACTTCCGTTTCCTAGCTGAGGTCGTTATTAAATTATTGTTTCTCAGTGACGTCATTTCACCAAAATGTAGTGGAAGTGACATCACAGTGCCAAGCCCCCAAGAGTGATATCACAGGAAGTGATGTCATTTGACCACACCCATGTGACATTACAGGGAGTGATGTCATTTGACCATGCCCCCGCGTGACATCACAGGAAGTGTCATGATAAAGCATTATCCCTCAGTACACTAAGAAAATATGGTTACGATATCACTGTATTGTGACATTTCATACAAGAATGGATCAACATATGTAGCAGTATGTCAAGGTCCATGTTGACATGGGAAGTGTATGAACCCAAATCCCCTCTTTATGTGGATCTGCCCTGTTATTTCAACAGGACTACAGAGCAGAATCACATTCTAGGGGGACAGGGGCGGATAGGTGGGTGTGGGGATAGGGGCAAGCCAAGATAAAAGGGGAGAGGAAGAATATTAGAGAGGGAAAATATTTCACCAGAGTACATGTATTCTTCTAGTCGATGGTATCCACAGTCTTTAATGATTTTGGCACTAACCCCATTTTCTTCTGATTTGACAAGTTACCTTCAGTGTTGTGTTGTACTGTTTGCAGTTGTTTCATGGACTTCATTACTCCTGCACAAAACAGCCAGACGTCTCTGATTTTCATCTCCTTCGGAACCTCGAGCTAAGTTTTAAATGGGTTTGATTAGTGCATTGGCAAATACTGCTACCTGATCTTCTTCCTGTATCTCTTCAAAGTGCTTGCATAAGTCTAGAGGAAAACACATTTCAAGTTCTTGTTTCTATATATTACTACCATCACACTCTCACACTTTCAAAACAAGTATAGTTTGTTTTTTTTCTTCAGGTATACATCCTACCATACAAGGTCTGCAGAAGTTTGGTGCTTTACAAAACCTGATTACCAACATTGTTATTCCACTTATGCAGTGCTTCTGCATTGCCATTCTAGTGCTGCATCATTACCCAAAATCTGAAAAGGAGAGTACTTGGAGTACTCTGCGTGCAGACATGCCGTGTCCATCACACATTTGAAGGATGGGTAGGTATTATACTCGCATCCAGACAACAGAGATCAAGACTCCATCACGGGGCGTGGGGTGAAGAGGGTCGGTGGGGGGCAACAAACACGTTCACGGAGGCCATTGGGGTGGGTGAGGCGTTCGCAAACAGTCAAGCCGACACCTTAGTTTCTTCTTATGCAGTAAAGTTAGTTACAGTCACAAGTCAGCTGCCTGCCATCCATCACATCTGTCACCATGGGGACTCGGGTGTGCTCAGGGAAATCAGTGTGCGCTCACAGGGCGCAGTGCCTGTCCTTGCAGGTGATCTGTGTAAACCCATATCCATAGGGATGTATGTGTACCCAGCGCCCACATTGGCGTGTTCGTGTGTGTGATGAAAGCCATATGTGATCCTGCATGGCTCTAATCTGCCGCTTTAGGATTCTGGGGTCATTGAGTTTTGTGTGAGTTGGTGAGGGTCTGCGTGTTATTTTCCTCTGCCTTTCTGTCTGATCTGCCTTCCTGAGGGCATGGGTAGATGGACAGGAGAACTGTCACCATCGGGTTTACCCTTTGAGTCTCTCCAGGACTATGTACTTTACATAGACCAGTCAAGTGAGTATTTAGGCATAGGGCTCTGCGTATGTTTGCATGGCATCCTGAAAGCCTGTGCATGTTTGCATGGGATCCCGAAGGCCTGTGCATGTTTACATATTGGTATTTGTTAACTTGTTTTGTTCTGTAATATAGTGTTTTAGTCATTCTGAATAACTTTTGTAAAGGTTTCTTTTTAACCGTATAAAAAAAACATGTTTACATATGCATGCATGGGATCTTGCAGTTTAGGATATACAGGGATGCTTGAGGTCACTGTTTACATAGGCATCCGTGCCATCCAACATGTCTGTGTCTGCTTACATAAATTATAATCGTTTTTTAATAACACGCTTAATACTATGGACCAGTTTCTAACCGCGAGCCCTGGATTCGAACCTATGTTTCTATGCGTTGCCTTGCTTTCCAAGATAAACGCATTGCACCTGAGCTATCCTCCCTGCCTAAAAGGCATGCATGGTATCCCCAGAATCCGAGATATCTGTCTATTTAGTTGACATCATTGGGATGCTATATATCTGTTTTACATAGACATCCACAGGATCTGAGCAATCAATGTTTATTTGTCTTCCATGGGATGTGACACATGTGGCCGGAGGTCTGTGTCGGGTTACACAGGTGTCCATCAGATCTGACAGGTCTGTTTGGCCTCAAGGATGTGCATGTGCTCATAGGCTTTGGTAGGCTCGTTAGCATCCGCCTCCCTCTTCTAGGGCATATGTGTGTAGTGACCAAAAGGATCTTCGCCCCACCATTTGAATCTGTTTGGCACCATGGGGATCTGTGTGGGCGACGTATAACCTGTGGTATAGGAATGTGCGTTTATCTTGCACGCACAGCCTTTGTGCATAATGGGGTCGCATCCGGTTTGCACTGTGTCTGCTTCTTGCTTGGCATTATTCCCGAAATCTGGCCTTTATGCAGATGTGGGGTCTGACTCGGACCTGTGCACAGGAAGTGGCCATGCCGGGCCCTGGTCTGTGTGTGCGCGGGTGATGGGGGTTGCCACAGATTTTTCTAGCGCGTGTACACGATGAATGCACACCACAATGCTGGGTGGCGTGCCTTCTGCACTGTGGCCCTCTCTGTGCGTGCACAGTATGGAATCTCGCTGCGATCTAGTTTTGGATCTCATTGTCGTGTCTGTGCACATGTTGTGTTCATCCTATATCAGGGCTGGCCCATGTGGGCATAGCCTACTATTCCGCTGGATAATGGGACTGGTGCATGCATGTGATGTGCACACATATTACATCATGCTGGGTTGTTTCTATATTTTACATTGTAGATGTAGATGCTGTGTGGTGGTCTGGGCTGTGCATGGGCAGCATAAGAACTGCTCCCTACGGCTCTGCTGATGCACTCTCCCTTTTGGTTGTGTACACACATAGGGTTTTGCGCGGCTGCGTGGCAGGCTGACCTGTGTGCTTCAACTGAACTCGCTCAATTGAAGCACACAGGTCAGCCTGGGCCTTCCGCAGGCGTGTTGCACTCGCCTGCGCAGTGCGCCCTGCGGCTGACTTGCATGACTGGAACTGCCTGTGGGCCAGAGGCCTGCAGCAGCACTGCGGCCGCTGCATGCGAGTAACGAGTTCCGGTGGTGTGAAGCTGAGTTCCATAAAACAGACATTCTGGAAATGGTGTTCCCAAATCATCTCACGCGCCGCAGCGTCAGCCTGGGTTAAGATGGAAATAGAGGCTGCTGACATCTTCTAAAGAGCCGGTGGCACAGCTAATCGCCCTCCCTCTCCCCTGGAAACCCTTCACCCCTCCCCCCAGTGTGCAGCCCCGTAGTTGGAAGACCACCGCTCCGCAGTAGGCGAAGCACACACACACCTGACCTCAGCCTGGGCCTGCGGCGGGACCACAGCCGTGAACGGGGGCACCGACCACACACACGTGCCGCAGCAACCCACCCAGCAGCAGCTCATACACCCGCCCCCAACCTCAGTCAGACTCGAGTCACACACATAGCCACTACTCACTGTGTTTTTCTGGAAAAACAGGTGGACAGGTAGCATGTCTTGCAAGAGAAACCACACGTGCACATGGAAGACCACCAAGCACGCAGCACTGATAGCTGTGGCCACGCTCCCTCCTCTGAATGGACGAAATGCCACAGGTCGCAAGAGATTGACAGAGGGCGCTGGCCAACCAGCAGCGGTCGCTCTTGCGACCTCTGGCGACCCCTAAATTACATCCCTGTTGTTTCTTTGTGAAAATTGGCAGTGTTCATTAACTCAAAAGATCTTGAAAAAAATTAGACACTAACTCATTAATCCAACTTAATTATAGTATGTATCTTTTTTTACTAACCTAATGGGATTGCTATGATGTTTTGATGACTAACTTTAATAGCGGTTGATGGTTTATTAATTTTGCATTAAATGAGTCTTAAAAAACTCTGCCTCATAGTGTTACAATTTTAAACAAATGAAAAAGTCAAGACCCCTAAGTGCGCTGCATTATACCCTTGTGCTATTGCACAGCTCACACCTAGTTATTTTAAATATGGCTTTATTAGTGTGTTCCATGAAATAATATAGCCATCACTTCCAGGTTTGGGGGTGTACAGTGCTGGTAACTGCCTGCCAGCTCGATCCTATGTAGACCGGAGGGAAGTGAGGGCCTTGGCAAGGGCTCAGGGCAGTTACCAACCTTTTACAGACTCAAACGTAGGGGTGATAGCTATTTGCACCCTGGGGCTTCCTCTGGAGTGAGAATAGTGACAAGGCTTTTTTGATTGGGATTTTGCAATATGTATGGAGTAGTTCACCAATCTCCTGTCAAAGAAGAAAAACAAAGATAGTCTCCGCCATAGAAAATATATATGGGACTAAGTCCCTTTTCTATTTCTATGGCCGGCACAGACAGGGAAGGAGCATGGCGGATGGAACAAGAAGCCCTAACAGGGAGGAGGAGTGATGGTGCATGGGATATTGTTAGGGGTTGGGGACGGGTAGAGGGAGATTAGTGAAGGGGATGACGAGGGGCCGGGTCCGGAGAACACCAAAAATGGTGACACCCTGGAAGGGATATCTGTGGCTTCAAGAACACGGGCAGCCACTGCCAGTGTCTGCTTGAGTTCCCAGCCACCCGATTGATTGAGCGTCTTTCCTTGGGTGCGAATATACATGTCAAAATAATAATTTCAATTGGTCTCATAAATATGATACAAGTTCAGTGACTTCACAAGAATTCTTGTATAATATAATGCTCGTAAGGGTCTTGACATTTTCATTTGTTTAATTTCAGCATGCCTGGATAACAACAGTTATTTTAAAATGTGGGCAGAGGTCCCCTGCCACCTATTGAAGGCCTGCCACTGAAAACACCTGGCAAATGATGGGAATGCATGTTGTCATCATATGGCCCAGCACTTCTGCCATATGCCAGGTTTTGCCACCATATTTCCACCTACGATAATCTTTTGACAATTAAATCATATGCCATGTACCTACGCCATAATAGAGGTTTTGCCATCATATACCCACTAGGCACTCTCACCATTTGTGACAGATGGCAGGGATCTTAGCATTCGCGCACTACTGGCATATATCCTAGATATCGGGAGCTGAAAAGAGATTTATGCAACTCGAAGTTCGACAACCACAGTGGAGCACAATGTTAGGTTGGAACCTCTCAAGTCTGAAACCCAAGAAATTGAGCCAGGAAGTGGATAGGGCTACTTTAAAATCCTGAACTGTGAGTTCTTCAGAGACATATTCCTGGGCATAATCACACCAGAAATATTGTTGGGGATTGGACTTAAGAAACCAGGTGCTCATAGACTTTGTTATGTGCTGTGTGTTTATTGCTCCATTCCTTCTACTCCACTATTTCCTTAGAACTTCCCTCTTTTCTTGTTTCCTTCTCTTATTTAGCCAATCTTCTATTCCTTTCTGGTTTGTGAAAAGGTGTTGAAACTGCCCTGCTTGTATGTGTGTGTTCCTTGCATTCCAAGTTGTGAAAAGGGAAGGAAGAGGATGAGTAAGACTCCTTGTAATGAAGATTACCTGCAAGCAGTAAACTGGACATTGTGTCATAGACACAATGGGGGGTCATTACAAGTTTGCCGGTCTGGGAACTATGGTACCGGTAAACTTGCCGGTACCGGCAAACTACAAGTTCTGCTCGCGGGTGCGATTACGGCCACCAGGTTTGTCCTGATGGCTGTACTGGCACCTGCGAGCAGAGTATGTTGGATGCTCCGGCACCATTCTCAATTGTGCCGGTGCATCTGACCTCCCCATTCCCGCTGAGCTCTATGGGGCTCATATGGGAATGGGGAGTAATGCAGTCTGGCACCCACGGATGGGCAATTACTGGGTCCGGCTGGGCCGTAATGAACCGGTAATTTCCCATTCGCAGGTACCGGAAAAAAATTGCAAGTTTGACTGCAGTCTGCCAGTTTTACCGGCAAGGCTACCGCCAAACTTGTAATGCGACCCACTGTCCAGTTTAGTGCAAAGCCAATTTAGTGCAAAACAAGCATATAGAATTAAAAAAAAGCATACAAACTCTTCAGTTGGTAAAATAAAACAGATAAAAAAGGTATTAGACTTAACATCTACTTTGCTGAAGTTATGCTTTTGCCTTCCCACAAATAGTATGCAGTGTGTACAAAATTAAGAGTCATCATAAAAAAAAGCAAACAAATTTCGGACATGGACACCCTCTTCAGTTCACCCAGGAGGCGGCCATGCCTCGTGTGGAGAGTCCCTGAATGACCAAGGGTTGTGAAAATCACCCTAGCTCTTGGTGGCTGCACAGATGCATAACTTGATCCATTTACTAAAAGTAGGGATTGACTGCTCGTTCCCCTTAAATTCTGGCCCAAATGCCAGAAAGAGGGAACTGTGGTAGGTCAGATGAAGGAGGTGGACAAAGAAGCTGCATTTCTACCTGTGATTTTATTCAAATAATAAACAAAAGGTCTATCTATCTCTATCCCTACCAAACAGGGATTTCCCTACCTAACAGAAAGAGCAGTCGTGGTCAGTGAGGTAGTCCAAATAAAAATATTCCGTCCTATGTCCAAAACCTACCCTACGCTGACCCCACCATTAAGGGTTGTATCAACCAACAAAACAAAAAGAGGTTCCAGGACAATGACTCCCTTCTCCTGGACAGGCCTTCTCAGCCTTAAAGGTCTGTCTTGAGATAGTTCATGTGACTTGTGACATAGTCAATCAGTTCCTGTAATTCCTCAAGGCGTCTCTTTCACCTTCTCTCAGGTATCCTGTCTTGTCTTCACTTATTTACAGTTCCTTGGTTCCCTGCTCAAGGTTCTTGGCCTCTACTCTGGATTTACTTTGTAGCACTATCTCTCTCACTTGTAATTGTTTCACAGTCTCTCATTATCCTCTAAGTATTTCTGGGAATCAACATGTAGGTTCTTATGCTCCTCTTTACTTATGACTTCACAACCACTGAGACCAGTATTACCAGTCTTTTGAATTTCTTCACTATATTTACTGTTTTTGTAATCCCTGGGATGAGTGTCAGGAGTCCCTCTGTATTCGTTATATACTCTGGTGTTTTCACCGTTACTGGGATGAGTATGATGAGTCCCTTGGTATTTGTTATGCTCTTTGCTGCGGTCACAACTACTGAGACGAGTATGATGGATCTCTCGGTATTCGCTATATTCTCTGCTGTTTTCACTGTTACTGGAATGAGTATGATGAGTCCCTTTGTATTCGTTATAATCTGCTGCTGTCCCAATTACTGCGTCGCGTATGACAAGTCTCTCAGTATTCATTATACTTGTTGCTACTGGTACATTTACTGGGATGAGTATGATGAATCTCTCGGTATTCATGATACTCTCTGCTGATTAGTGCCTGCCTGTGGCCCCTCCAGGGTCTTCTGCCATTCCCGATACCTGTAGCTCATTGGGCTGGCATCACAGGTTCTTCCTGTGGCTTTGGGATCACACTGTGTCGCTAAACGCTTCTAGCATCTTCCTTTCCTTCTCTGCTTCACCAAATGTGTATTTACTTCCGATTTAAATTCTCACATAAATATCATACTTGTATGCTTACTCTGATCATTTTCAGTGTGTGTTCGGCAGTTAAAATGACCACCACTCCTAACAAAAGTGCAAATAATAAGTGTAAGCATACAAATATGACATTAATGTGAGAAGTTAAATCGGAGATAAATAAAAATGTGGTGTTCAATTAATTAGTGAAATTAACATGTATCGCGTTTTTCCTTTGTGGCAAACAACAAGATTTGTTCATCTTTTTCAGTGGAATATGAAAACAAATCTGAGAATGGACATCCCGGGCGAAGCCGGGTACTTAAGCTAGTTGAGTATAAATGTCATTCTGCTCAAATTTGAAATCTGCTGTCATTCTGGTTTCTTTTGTTTTGTGACTGTGCTGAAGGAGTCTATTATTTTTCAAAATGGCCACCATCACTCAGTGCGTGTCTCTAATGTCAGGCTCGAACAATGTGTTTTTTTTTTTGGCAGAGGGCGATGTGTACCTGTGTGGAGGATTACCATGTTGCACCATGTTGCAGGTGATGGTTGATCTCGGCCAAACTACATTGTAGAGAGATAGAGTAGAGTTAATTGATGAAAGAGGGAAACTGTACTAATTCTGGTCGATGGCTGAAGTGAATAAAGTGACTTTATGTCACCAGGGGATTACTTCTGCTGAAAATGTTGTTTGAGGCATGATATACAAATGGGAGGGATATGTCAGAGAATAGGACCTGGTGAAGGAGTGGGCAATCTCTCCAGAATATTTTAGAGTAAATGTTTGGAGCAATGCCTTTTCAAGTGAACGTTAAGAGAAGGAACTTAAGTTGCATCATGCATCATTTTCTTTTTAAAACATTGAAGTAATCATCAGTGGCTCATTGAAGAAAAACAAGACTATATGTAAATGAGCCCTCAAATTGATTGTCTAGTTCATTGATTGAGGGTTTTGTATCACGCACCATGAGGAACTTAATCGAATCTAGGCGCAGGTAGCAAAAGATGTTTGGATAACGGATAGACTGGTGGAAGGACAAGGAAAAAGATGTGTTAATTCCTCTGCTTATTTAAACAGTTACATTTTTAACACCTTCAGTAAATGTGGGAGAGACTCCAACTTCCGAATCTCCCATGGGAGACTTTTCCATACTTTGGGCCTGAACACAGAGAATCTACGGTCGCCTCTACAGACACAGGATGAAGAAGGAATAGCCAAAAATAGCTTGTCTTGTGATCGGAGTGCCCGTGTTGGCTGATGAAAATAACATTTTTCAGTCAAGTAAGCTGGTGCCAGATTTTTAAGGCTTTTGTATAGCATACAGAAGATCTTGAACTTTATCCTGTTCTCCCATGTTAGCCAGTGAAGAGGCCGCCGTACCCCACAGATAGGTGTGGATTTTCTATCTCCAAACACCAGTGGGATGTCAGTGTTCTGTGCCTTTTGAAGTCGCTGAACTTGTTTGGCCGGACCGCTGGCTGAAAGGCTATTCAATAAATAGTCCAGCTGTGAATTTACCAGCACTCACACCACTGTCGCATGATCATTCACAGGGACAAAAGGAAGTGCTTGACTGAGCAGACGCAAAGAATAAAATACGGCCTGCACGTTGGCTCTGATTTGGCCTTCACAGCCCAGATCATTCTACCATATATAACCAAGGTTTTTAAACCTAGATGCATACTTTAATTCGATACCCAGCAAAACTTTGGGCACTGGGCATCTGTCCTCTTTAAGAAGATGTTTTGGTCCAAAAAAGGCAATCTCTGTCTTATTAGAATGAAGTTGAAGAGAGTTAGCAGACATCCAGCTGCGGGTTACACCCAAACTGATGGTTACTCTTGTAAATGACTACTCTACATTGTCCAATCTAAGGAACACCTGACTTGACTTTTTTGGTGAGCTGCGGGGGTCAATTGTAGCACGGCTCTTTGCTACACTGCGGACACTTTTCAAAGCAAAAATAATAGATTGATGATCACTGGAAGGCTGTCATTGTTCAGGTGATGGTACATCTGCTCTCAAATGAAACACAGGGCCACTGCTTGTCACGACGCTATTCAGTATACAGTATAACTCAAAATGAAATTTCCGAGGCCAGTAACAATGACCCAAAATTAACTGAGTTCTAAGTCCAAAGAAAGCAGATTTTTAACAAGTACGGCAGATAGAAAACCTGCAAATTCAGGGAACACAAGAAGACATTTGGATGGACACAACCAGAGAAAAAGTAGCACAAAAGGCACAAACAAAACGCAATACATCCTTTGTGGTTTCATCTGGCTGTGTAGAAAGATGTACATCAGATCTACAATTGCCCTATAACAACTAGAAATGTGCATCACTAGAGGGCAGTCAGGAAAAGAGACCAGAACAAACCAGCTGCAGTTCAACACTCACAGAAACATAGATCAGACTCCACTAAATGGGATCTATTTTGGATTTGATTAGGTTCAAGATCTTTCCACATATAGGAACCAGATGGAATCAAAATGGTCCATTAATGAGAGACCTACAACCTGCCGAAGCACAACATCAATGGAGATATACACATGTTTCTCCAAGACTGCTCCCTTCTCTCAGAGCACATAAGAAGCATGGACCCACTTGAGTGGCACTAACTTGAAACAAGAAGGTCACTGTGAGGAATCTAGCAATATCGTCAATGATTCTCTGGAGGGAAGCCTCTCTTAACTGGCCAGGGAAAGGCAGAAGCTACCTGACTCTGACCCTGGTGGTGGCTATCTATAGAAGGACAATTTAGGGAAGGGCAAACTGCAGAGAGGCAGAAAAATACTGAATCAAAATAATCCATCAGATGTCATTTTTAATGATTCTTATGTGCCTATAAACATCCCTGGCAGGAGAGTAAACCAGGCACTGTGCGAGTCTGGGGCCTGCACCCAAGAAACATTGTTGTGATATCGAAGCAGGAGAGTAAAACGGGCACTGTACGAGTATGGGACCCGCACCCAAGAAACAGAGTTGTGATATCCTGGTAGAAGAGTAAACCAGTAGTAAGAGGAGATGTAAACCTGAAACCGTGGAACAATGAGAATGAATACAAAAGGGAAGACCCATACCCCTTTTAAGGATCAATAATAAAGTTGCAATACCCTGGCAGGAGAGTACACCAGGGGTAAAAAAGGAACAGTCAAAGGAAAAGGGAAGAATCATACCCCTTTAAGGTTAATGGAGATACACAGTGAGATAAACTGAATATTCAAGAGTACTATATGTTTAAAGGAGACTCAATGGAAGGCTGGAATAGCCTCTTTTCTGCACCTTGAAACTTTATTTTTGGAACTTTGAAAGAAAGCTACAAGTGCATAGGTTCCAGAAATCCCCTTGTACACATTATTTTGAGTTTAACATGTAAGGGTAATAAAAAAAATAAAAAGAATTAAAGGGTCACTGTAGGGTTTTTGGACACAGGACGGAGGACGCTCTTTCTTTTAACATCCTGACACAGATGTTCATTAGTTTTGTTGAGGCAGGGGAACGCCTCATAGACCCAGGGACAGGTAGGTTTTCCACAACCCCTCTTATTATTTTGACAATAAAGAACCTACTTAACATTGAAACTTGTTACTGTGTTCGAGTCTTACTCTTGATAACTTACATCACCCTGTTCTATAAATGTATGCACTGGAGAATCCCTTTCACCATGTCAGTTGCATGGGCTGATCGAAGGCTGTCTCTCTTTTAAAAAAAAAAATGTGTTACTACTTGTTTATTTATGTAGATGAACTGAAAATCGGGGAGTCTCAAAATAACCCCACTTATTTCCATGCTATTTACTTCTAACTTCATGATGGGTTGGGAAGAGGAGATGTACAAAAGATTTCATTTCTATTTTGTGACACCTATGACAAACCACGCAAGGGCAAAACATGTCCCAACAGGCATTCCACAAACCTTCCTCGAGCACCTAAATAAACATTTGCACCAGGACCCGAGTGCCAGAAATGTTTTGTCCCTCATGTATGCTCTAGACAGAAGAACAGGATACATTAATCAGAATACATTGATTAGTAAGGCTGGCTTAGGCGTGCCCTCCAGTGACAGTGCCCACAGTGTGTAGCGTGTGACGAGAAGCTCCATGGCTGTTTCTGCATGTCGAGAGTTTTTTGTGTGGAAGTGATGCCTAGGTTTGGGAATAGGTCTGAAAGTCAGTTTCCATATTTCTATTCCGTGTTCATAGTTTTTTGTGGTGCATCTGTGTTATTTTCATATCGTGTTGTGAATTTTTACATATGTTTATTTATCTTTGTTTCCTGAATAGGCCTGGAATTTTCTATATTCGTGTATTGTCTATATGTTGTGCTTATGCCCGCATTATAAGAGGTCTTTAATGGTTTGGTGTGTGCATTTTCTACTACTGTTTTTGGGGGTTTGTGCATTTGTGTTTTTTGGGTCTGCTTCTCTGTGCAGAACCCATTTGGGAGCTAATTGTTTTTATACTGCTCAATGCTGGAGTCCCCTTGCTTCTGAGCACTAACAGCTGTTACTATAACCCAGCAAATAGCATGTGGGGTTCTAGAACCTGGTGGGCAGGGTTCTGCAACCTTTTACATCCCCCAACATATTTTGAAAGACATTGGACTATCGGAAAATGACATTTTGGAAGTTTTCTAACTTTCACCATCATGGATGGAATTGAATGAAAGTGCTATGACATGTTCCTCTCCTGCCATGGGAGGTGTGCAGAGGTCCTCTGAACACCCTCCGTTGGTCCCAGACATGTGGAAGAGGACAGTCGCAGTGCCCCTTGCAACAAACCCTCTTCTCAAAAGAGAGAGCCTCCAGGCAGATGCAAATCCCTAGAAAAGAAAAACTCATGCTTTGCTTTAATCTGAGTCCATTGCATTAACATACCAGTAGCTTTTGTTCTGATACTTTTTCAGCTTAGTCCATAGTATCAGAGAAGTCACTTCATAGCCCCAGCAAGACTTTAAGCTTCACAGATCCACACCATATATGATATTATTGTGGGTTTCTGCCCGCAGTTTTCCCAGTGCATAATATCTGGGGACCCACCATTGACACAATGTTGCATGCTCACAGTTTTTCAACTGTACATTTTACTGTGTATGTGTGTGTGATAAAGTTACCAAATTCATTGGGCTTCATTACGAGTATGTTGGTCCACAAAAAGTGCTGGTAACAACGTGTACCAGCACCTTTTCTGGACCGGCATACTCCGAGTCTGCCGGTAGAGGCAGTGAACTACCGGCATGCCTGACCTGCCGGTAGTTCCGGCCCCTACCGTCAGATAAATCAGTGAAGCACCGGCACCATTAACAACGATGCCAGTGCTTCAGTGGTTCCCATCCCATGCATGAAGTCCTGTGGGTCTCCACGTGAATGACCCCAATTGCCACCTGGCTGAGTTTCTCACACCGATCATACAAAGTTGCAATTTCACTGTGAGATAGCCTTTTCTGTATATTCTGGGGATTTAAAGGCTTACCAAAAGTGTTTCCAACAGCAGTTACCACGCTGAGGAAATGGGAAACCTACACAGGCAGCGCTAGAGATGGACAAAAGTGGAAAGTCCAATCCAATATGTGGGACAGTTCGGAGGAAGGCTTGTTCCAGCCTGGTAAGCCCAAAGCGGGGTCAGGTGTACCCAGGAGCTGCAGTCAATCCCAAACCAGAGAGCTAATGTAGGTTGTTGGATAAGGTTGTGGCAGGTGGCTTGAGAGAGTTGGAGCGTGACACAGGGAGTGCTAAGGAAGTGCTGTAGAAAAGAGAGGGGAGAAGGAACAGGAAGAGACGGTAACATCAGAAGAGGAGATGGTAACCGAGGAAGAGGTGGTAATAGCAGAAGAATAGGAAGCAGAGAGGGAGGTGGTGGTAATAGCAGAAGAGGAGGTGTAAACATCATGAGCGGAGGCGGTAATAACATGTAGAGAGAACATGTTTAAAGGAAAGGAGGAGCACAAACACTTAACCGGACAGAATAGGAAGGTGCGAGGAAGCCCAGCAGGCCTAAGGCAGGCTTAGTAGGTGGGAGGATGAACTCGATCCAGGAATGGATGCCAGAAGAACAATAGTGAGAGAGAACAATGGTGAAAAGTACTGAGATTTCTGGTTGATGGAATCTAGCAATAGGCGGGATGTTAGGAAGAGGAGGTGGCAACTTCTGGCTCCCCACCAACCCTAATGAGAAGCAACATTGTACCTTCGTCTGGCAGAAGAGACGGCAATTCTTAGGAGTATTGTGGGACCCGTACTGGAAACAGGATTGGGGAACACAATATGACCCACAATGACCAGCTAAAATACTTTAAAGGATTTGGGAGCCCCTAGGAGAACTGTAACACCACTGGGAGAGGGCATCACACCCAGTTGGGGGACATGGGTCTTTATTTCTATTTTGGTTATCCCACTTGTATTTAAATAAATCCTGTGAGCCTGACTTCTTTTGTGCATCCTGTGTGGGCCTTCTGACAGTTTCCAAAAAACATTGCGACGATTCACAGTAATTCGTCCCTTCTCCCCAAGGAGGAGTCCCCCCTGTGAGGCTAGGGAGGTGTGCCCACTAAAAGGAACTGCCTAAAAATCCTCTTCATCATACCTCTGAGAACCTTTATGGTGGAGTCATGAACGAGGAAGAAACCAATATCTGCTATTGTAACTCAGAAAGCATAGATATCTCTTTGAAATATCCCAATCTACTGGGACGAAGAAACCAAGTGAGAGTAATACAGAACGTCCCAGATGTATGCCAGGGAAGTCCCAAGCATATGTCAGAGAGAAGGCGGGAGGAGATTGGCAAGAGAAAAAGCCCACGAGTTACAAACCAGAGCTGTTGCTGATCACAGACCGAGAAAGAGACGCATGGTGTCTGATGAGAGAGAGACGTGCAGAGTCTAAGCAATGAGAACGAGAAGGAGACGAACAGTATTTGAGTTGAAGGAGAAGAGTTAGACGCTTAGCGTGGATGCAAGGATTAAGTGCAATACCCTCTGCATTGTCCACAGGTCTTTCTGGGGCCTGGGTCCAAAATATCTTCAACTCTCCCTCTGCAAATACCTTCCCTTACAAGCGTTTCACTCCTCCACCTTTAACTCCCTCAGGGTCAGTCATTTCTCAAAGAAACATGCTGGGGGTATATCTCTGTCTTCGGCTGGGGCCTCCATCTGGAATAGTCTCCCTGCCACTCTGAACCTTGAGGAGAACCATCTCTGGTTATGGAAGCACCTCAAGACTTTACTCTTTGCTTATGCCTTCTCTCCCCTGTTGATCTGTTCTGCTTAGGCATTGTGCACCTGGTTACCCTCTGATTCCGGGCCCAGGTACTTGCCCACCCTGCCACGTACGCGCACTGCCTCATGGAAACTTTTGCACTTTGGGGTCTGTATCTGTAATCCTACAGTCCACCCCCCTTTCCAAGGTCTGTACCTTTAACCTAGCTCTTGCCACTTGCTAGCTGCACTGCCATTCGTTGTTTGTTGTTGTTTTTCATTCCTATGCTCAGCACTTTCCACTTCCCACTTTCCCCTCTGTACTTGCCCCTCTCTCTCCCCCGCACTTGCGGATTCTCAGTGTCACTGGGCCTAGTAAGATCGTTGTTTTTGTTCTCCCTTGTTCCCCTTCCTTGCCTTGTCGCGCTCTGAAACACGTGTATGAGCGCGATACAAATGCAAAATCAGTATCAATATCAATGAGTCTAAACCTGGAGTTCAGAGAACGTTGCGAGAACACATGTTCCTCCACTGTAAATCAGAGATTTCTGACCCCAGGTCGTCAACCCACTTATTCCTGATTGTTTGGGCTGTACGGGGAGCTTTGTGCAGGACCATTTTATATAGGGGGAAAGGACACCACGACAGGTACTAGAGTTAGCAATGTACACCAGTTCTAAATTTTCCGTGTTTCAGACAGGTGATTGGGCCCTTGCACGGTAATCGCTGCTCTTAGTCTATAAGATTGCATCAGTTCCAGGGCCGTGCCTTTGTGTTCCTGACGCCAGGTTTGTGGGGGAGATGAAGGATCCATCTGGGAATAGGTCTGCCAGTGCGTGATATCCCAGGACCGCCCAATGTCTGCTCACAGCCTTGTCCCATTTGGGGCCTAAACCCGGGAATTTCCATAATGGGAACAACTTGTAATATGGGTGAAGTGCCCCGGTCTGAAGGAAGATTAAGCTCCATGCTAGTAATGTTGTATGTAATGGGTCAAATGGGCAGCTATCAGTGTATCTTCTATCGAGGATGAGAGTCCTAAGATCCGATCTCCCTGCGTCTAATACTTCCAGCTTCACGTGGGGGGGTTGCGGTCCGCTGCATACCAGTGAGATGCGATTTGGGCCTGTGCCACTAACCAGTAGATTTCAAGGTGAGGAGCTGCAAAACCGCCTTCTGCATATGAAGGGGTCATATCTACCAATTTCTTGCCCACTGCCCCAACATGCCACAGAAATTGAGAAATCATGTTGTGTATCCTAGCAAAAAATGCCTTACCTGGCCATAATGGAACATTGGTAAAAGTCTACAGTAGTTTGAGCAGCAGGATCATCTTAACTACGGAGAGCCTACCGGCCAGTGATATGGGAAGTGGGGACCACCTGCTTGTGACTTTATCTCTGACATAACTTTCAGCAACTGTATAATTATCCAGTATGAAGGAGGGCCTCTCACGGGAGATGTGTACCACAAGGTACCTGATGCCTTTTGAGGACCAATGCAGGGGGAATGTCCTCTGAGGTTCTTTCGTGCATTCCGTCAGGGGGAAAATCTCGGATTTACTATAATTTATTACGAACCCCGAATACTCTCTGAAGTGAGTGATGTTTAGGATGATAGGGTCTAAATTGACTAGCAGGTTTCATATAAACATAGCAGCACGTCGTCCGCATAGAGTGAGATTATTTCGGGGAGCCCAAGAGATGGATACCGCGGTGCCGGTGCCAGTCATGCACAAAGTCCGCCATTGGTTCGATGGCCAAAGCGGACAATATAGGAGAGAAGGAGCACCCCTGGCGTGTGCCCCTTCCTAATATGAACTGGTCCGAGAGACAGGAATTGACAATTACTCATGCAATGGAAGCCGTGTACAGGAGTTTAATAAATCGGAGCATCTCTGTGCCAAAGCCCATTTTATCCAGAACTACGTACAGGTACTCCCAGGAGACCATATCATACGCTTTCTGGGCTTCAAGTAGGACTGCCACTGCCTCAGATTTCGGGTCAATTCTCTGCAAGCACATTAAACAGTCACCTAATACTAAGGGATGTAGCCATTCCCAGGACAAACCCAGCCTGATCTTGGTGGACAATATGGGGGAACATAGGAAATATCCGGGTTGCAAACACTTTCGCAAAGATTTTAGTGTCCACGTTCATAAGGGAGAAGAGGCGGTAGGACCCGCACTCATTACTGTGTTTCCCAGGTTTCAATAGCACTGTGATAGTGGCCTCTCGCATGGATTCAGGGAGCACAGAGTTGATCAACAACTCATCCCAGACCTCTATAAGGGCGCGAGCCAGTAAGGCGCAGTATTCGCGGTCGAACTCTGCTGTTAATTCGTCGGGGCCAGGAGTCTTGCCAGTGGGGAGATCTCTTATCATCGACACCAGCTCCTCTACAGGGAGGGGAGCACTCAGGCTTTATGTCACTTGGGGGTTAAGTCTTGAGAACGTAACATTTTCCAAACAGGCCATAATATCCAAGGACTCATGGAGAAGGTTTTCCCTGTATAGTGAGCCGTAAAAACTGCGGAACACCTTGAAGATGTCCTGGTCGCTACTTTTGGCTTCTCCCAGGTTGTCTAGTATACTATCCACCCGGGTTTGTCCACGTTCGGTTCTGACCACTCTAGCTAGTGTCCTACTCAGGTGTTCCCTTTCCCATATTTCCTGGTTGCCACAGGGCGAGTAAAGAGCCTGACCTCCCGTTCGGCGTGAGACCTAAATACTTCCAACTAAGAACGGATGAGAGTCAGTGTATTATAGTCCGACGTTCAAGCGTATTCATCCTCCAGAGTTTTAAGACGTACTTTGCATTTTTGGAGATCCCTGCTAATTGTTTTGGGTACACCCGCCACCCTATAGATCGACATTCCTCCTCTAAACACTTTGAATGCCTGCCAGCAGATTCCATGGGACGTATCACTGTCTTTATTATTGGAAAAGAAGGATCTGATGCCGGTTTTGATGTCTGATTTAAAGACCATGGGCCTCATTACACGGTAGGTGGTAAGGGTTTACCGGTACCGGTATTTTACCGGTACCGGTAAATCCTTACCGCCTTACTACGAGGTCCCTTTGCGGGTTGGGGAATTTAATGCCTGCTTTTTGCAGGCGTTAAAAATCCAACCCGCAAAGGGACCAGGGTGCTAATTACGGTACCGCAATTTAGGCAAAATGGGAATGGGGAAGGGCAATGGAGGAAGGAGGAATTACCACCTTCCCAACCTTGGAATAGGGCGGTAATTCCCCTTTCCTCCAAGGCGGTACCGGTAAATTACCGGCATGAACCATGGCGCTTATAGCGCCATGGTTTACCGCCTACCGTGTAATGAGGCCCCATGTCTTTCAATGCGTCCAACTTGAATCTCCAGCAGTTGGCTAGCTTGGGGGGGGCCTATCAGTTCGTAAATGTATGGTTACAGGGGAGTGGTCAGACAGTGTGCATGGTTGAATATATACCTCAGCTATCTTGCCCACCAGCATGCTGGAAACAAGAAAGGTATCAATGTGAGAAGCCATGTCGTGAGCCGGCGAATAGTAGGTAAATTCACAGGCCGTCAGGTGTCTAAGGTGCCAGGCATCTCTTAGTTGGCGGTCCTCCATGTGCATCAATAACCGACGGGCAGCCCTAGAAGGGGGTCTGGGAGCCTGTCCTGTTCTATGAAGCCCCCAAATCTGGATCAGGTTCAAGTCCCCCCCCTGATTATCTGAACTCCAGTATAGGTGGAGGTGACCCCAACCACTTCATCAAAGAAGTCCGGGGAGTCCACATTAGAGCCGTAAGTATTTACAAGTAGCAAGATTGCGTTGAATAGGAAGTGTAGTGTCTGTTCCCACCCCATGCGGGGGTGCAATGTTCCAACAGACCTTAGCGTGGGTTTCCTGTACTAGGAGAACATTGACCCAGTGTTGGTTTGCTTATGCCACAATCTTCCTTACTTTCGAGTAGTTCCCCAGTCCCGTAAAATTCCAGCTCATTAATTTAATTGTCATTTTGCAGACTAGACATTATTCCAATAGACCGTTTCCTACTTGTTCAATCCATCTTCCCAGAAGCATACTGGACGTCTGGACCCCCCTGCCATGGAGTTTTTTTTACTTTTTACCCCAACTTAACTTCATACTTGCTTCCTCATTTGTCCCTCTCCCCTTGAATGCCACCCCACCCACAATGCACTTCCCCAACTTGCGATGTAGTGTACCTCGTGCCCTACCCCTCAAGACCCTGTAAACCACAACTGGCCCGTAAATTACAGCAGGCAACTATGTATTCCAGAACAAAGCCATTGCTTGGGTGACAGCTGCCACTGTGGCGGCGCATTAGGCTAGTTACTATTACACTATGATACCTTACGTCGGTTAGGTGAAGGACACTAAAGTTAAAACATGTTAAGCAGGTTTATGTAATCGAGCCAGTTTGAGGGTTCTGTCTGGCAAGTGATTTTCGGGCAAATGTGTCCCTGGGGCATCCAATGGAATTTGATTTTCAATGAATTTCAATGCTTCTTCTGGGACAGGGGAAAAGTATAGCTTCCCACGGCACTGGAAGCTAAGGCATGCCGGGAAAAGCATGGCGTATTGGATACTACACTCCCGTAGTAGTTTCTTGATCCCATTGAAGTGGTGTCTCTCGTGTTGGACGGCAACCGAGAAGTCAGTGAAAATTCGGATAACTTGGGATCCCATGCGCAGTTCTCTCTTTTCCCTGTTTAGTCTTAGTATGTGGTCTCTGTTGCTGAAACTTAGTAGCTTGGCAATGATTGGTCTGGGGAAATCTCCCGGCTTTGGATGCAGGGCCAAGGCTCGGTGGGCCCGCTCCACGGCGAACAAGGGAGAAAGCTGCAGATTGTCAAGAAGCTGCATGAGCAGTCGCTCCACCGCCTGTTCCATTCCACCAGTAAGTGCCTCCTCATGTGCCCCTACAATGCGGATGTTATTTCTCTGCAATCTGGATTCTAGGTCATCGCACTTATTTTTGTTCTGTTTAACTTCTTTGGTCAGCATGGCCAGAGCAGTTTGTAGATTCCGTGGTCCCGATCCATTCTTCCGCCTCATTTATTCACAGAGTTTCTTTGGCTAGCTGTGTACGGATGGATGACACACTCGCTGTGATGTCAAGTTTTTTGTGGACTGCAGCGAATACTCTGGTCATCGCCACCATCATTTGTTTGAGGTTAGGGGTCGAGAGCTCCGGGGTTTGCTCACCAGTGGACTGGGAGGGGGGTGTGGCTTCTGGTTCACTCCGAGAGACCACTTTGGCATATTTGTCCATGGCTCCGGCTCCCTCCCCCCACACCTCCTTGGTCATGGTTGGTAGCAGGGTTGTAATCTTGAAGTAGGTATGCCGGTTTAGGTGCCAGCCGGGTACCCCGGATGTTGGAGCCCGACACGCCTCAGGGCTCCCAGGTCACAGGGTGCTATGGTGAGTAGATCGTAGGAGGAGGCGAGGGGGAGCCCGGTGGGATGGGTTAGTACACTCTCACTCGGGTGTAATCAGGAGCGTGTTGGGCGCAAGAAGCGCAGAGCCACAGGGCAGCAAAAGTCTAGGCTCCTGGGGCCCTACCACTTCAATTATGAGGGTCCCTGCAACCCAGGGGGCCCCAGGTGCCAATCAGCAGACCCTCTGAGTGGCCGCATCTGGAGGAAGAGAGTCACAAGAGGCCAGCGGAAGAGGGCCCTGTGGAATACACACAATAGAGGCAAGGGAGTCAGCACTTCGCCTGAAAAAGGCCAGTCGTCCCATACAGTGCCCAAATCAGGGCGCAGGAATAACAGTGACCGGCTGATTAGTGCAGGTCACAGGTATGGCGAGTCTCCTCATTGGGCAATGGGCTTCTCGCATTGTCCTCAGTGATGGTCGAGGGTGTGGGTCGATGTCCAGAGGCACTAAGGGTAGGGGTGTCGCAGCGTTGATATGTTGACCCTAGGGAGCAGGAGCCTCCTCCAAAGGGGAGCAGGCCGCAGTGCTGCGATGGTAGTGATGTTACTGTAAGCTCTGACTCCCCTCTGATGGCTCCTCAGCAGCGGGATCAACATACATGGTCCGGGCTCCCGCAGGTCCCGACCCCGCCTCATCCAGGGTCGCAGCGCCAGATAGGGGTCCCAGTAGCAGGGGGGAGGACAAGTGTCCCAGCAGATGTGGGCTGGCAGGTAGGCCGGGTCAGCAGCGGGGACAGCAGGCTCCAACTCCAACCGCCAGCTGTGCTGCTCTGGAATACGCCTCAGAGACAGCCCGAGGGCAGGCATTCCCCGGCGCAGGCCAGGCGTGTTGAATGCTCCGAGAAAGTTTCAACCGACGTAGGAGAAGGATATCTGTGCCACCGGCCAGAGCTCCAAAGCTAAGCAGTCATCTTCATGGGCTGCTTGACAGCTCCCCCCCATCTTCAGATTTTACCTATTGTTTCTAGTGTTGGGAGTCCTCTTGCTTTGCTCCTTGAAAATCGTAGGTTTTTTGCTATTTTCTGAATTCATTGTTAACTGTCATGCGCAACTAAGAAGAAAAGCCTCTTCACGGTCTGTGAAAGCTCCGGCCTGAAGAACATCTCTGTCGAGGACTGACACCTCAAGTGCCTTTATTGTCTGCATCCTGGACACAACATGAACAGATGTTCCATCTTCCAAACCTTCTCATGGATACCAAGAAAGATTGCCACCACAGGTGAGTGGCTTGGATCGAGGAAGGGAATGCCTCTGACACGACTTTCGGGAGCAGTTGTGCCCAGTCCAGGGCTGGCAGGTCCTCTGAGTGTACTCCCTCTGGAACTAAGAGGTTGAGGTCCTTTGAGAATGCTTCCTCTGCGAAGATCCCAAAGATGGTGAAATCCCACGCTCCATCACCCTTGGCAACCGTCTCTGTGGTTGCAGGACCAAGTTCTGGAAGGATTCAGTCTCTGTCGCTGGCTCTGTCGACAGATAGCCGGTTTACCGCCATCCACGAGGAAATCACTGACACCATCCAAGCCCAAATCATCAAAAAGCAGATCTTCTTAGGACCCGTCAATGGCTCCACTGTCTGGGACATGAGCCCTGTCGATGAAAACTTTGTCCACCAGGACCGTCTCTCCGTCGACGACCACTCCTTTGCCAACCACTTTGTCGACAAGCACCTTGTCGACGAGCCAGTTGGCAAAGTCAGGACACACAAGTCTTCCTTTACTGACAAAGAGTTTGTCAACGACCGTCATCTTTACTTCCACAACGGTCACCACACCCAGGTCCCTCTGGCTCCTAGACCTACGTCAATGGCCCCAGCTACGATCCCATTGACGACTGTACCTATTCCTGCTCCGCAGGCTCCTGTCATAACCTCCTTCCCGAGAGGATCTGGTCTGGTGAGAGGCATGCCTCCTGCTCTGGACTTGCTGCATAGGCCCACCAAGGTACCCTCCCTTTTCACTCTGGCTCCCATGGGATCCCCCAAGAGATCACCACATATCTACACCAATTTTGTAGGAGCACCTGCCTGAAGTGTTTTATTTGCATCAGGAAGGGTGCTAAGAACCCATGCCTCATGAGGGATCACTGTCTAATGAGCCTGGCCAGCCATTTAGCCCTCCAAAGGACTCCATCCCGGCTCCTGCTCCGGCTATGCCAGCTGCGCCAGCTGCACCTGCTCCTGCACTGAGGGACATGCCCCCGGACATTCTAACCACCCTGCATACATTGGTGGTGGAAATTCATCAGCGGCCACCTACTGTGCCTGGTTCAGGCAAGAGTCCCCCAAGACCACCTCAGCATCAGCTGACACCGCCTCATAGGGCACTGGTTACCCCTCGACCAGTGCTAGGGACCCTGCCCCCTGTGGAAGAAGAGCCAGTTCACACAGATACTGGCACAGACACTGACACCACCGGAACTCACACAGATGAGTATGATGACTACGTTCCCGCGGATGGGGAACCGCCGGATGTCGATGAGCCTGCCAGGGCTTCACCCCCCAGATGAAATTGGTTCCTTCCACTCCATCATCTCAAAGGCAGCCAAACTCTTCAACCTGGTGTCATAGGAGAAGAAGGAAGGCTTCCTTTCTCAGCAGCGAGAGTCTGCTAAGAAGACCATCATGTCGGTTCCTTTGTTGGATGACATATGGGAAGATGGATTGGCAGCCATGAAGGCTCCAAATACCATGCCTGAAAAGTGTGACAGGCTGGAGTATAAATACTGGGTTCCAGATTCGGCCCCAGATGTCTAAGGTCCCAGCCTTCTCAGGACTCTGTGGTATCAGCTGCCACCAGAAAGAGGTCTTTACACCCATCATCATCGTCCATGGTGCCTCCGGACCAGGAAGGTAAGAAGCTTGATGCGGCTATCAAGCGGATCGTTGCCACACAGCCTCCACCATCAAGATGCCAGAACCCTTGCCATCCTGTCAAGCTATGGCAGGGAGCTGTGGTACAAGCTGGGGCCCATCCTTGATTTCCTCCCTGATGACAAGAAGGCCTAAGCGTTGGTCCTATTCTAGGATTGAGAAGTAGCTTTGGACAACACCATGGGCCTCATTATGACCCCGGTGCTAAACCATGGTGCTATTAGCACCGTGGTCCATGCCGGGGTCCGCCATGGTGAATGGCGGAATTACCGCCCCATTCCAAGGTTGGCGGGGCGGTAATTCCCCATTCACCATGGGCCCTTCCCCATTCCCATTTGTGCCCCATAGGGCTCAATGGGAATGGGGAAGGCGCTAAGTACGGTGCCGCAAATTGCGGCACCGTACTTAGCACCAAGGTCCCTTTGCGGCACCCTACTTTAACAGCTGGTAAAAGCAGCCGTTAAGGTCGGGTCCCGCAAAGGGACCTTGTAATCAGGCGTTAAGGGTTTAACGGCGCCGACACCTTTTACGGCGCTGTTAAACCCTTAACGCCAGGGTCGTAATGACCCCTCATCACTGTCACGCTCGACATAGCAGTTTCAGGTTTCTGCCAGATGCAGAACGGTGTGGCTCTCCAGCGCCAAGGTTTGCTGAAAGGCCACACATTTTCTCACGGACATGCAGACCAAAGTTATTGACAGGTTTTATGGAGACAACCTGTTTGGGAAGGCAGTAGGTGACACTCTACAGGCCATCAAGACAGTGCACTCTCTGGGGACCCTATAGCGGAGAAGATCGTATTTTTGTTCCCTGAAGGGGAGAGTCACCAAATCATTCAAGGGGTACACCACCCCCTATTGACAGCCATTCCACTCCACCAACCAGCAGGCATACAGGTGTCGCTGCCAGGCATATGGCAGTGGCGCCCAGCATTGTCGTCCCGCATCCAGGACACAGACACCCAAGTAGGTTTGAACCAGCTCAGGACCCGGGATCCCACTTTTGCACCCCAGTGGGAGGCCGACTATCAAACTTTGTCGATCAGTGGAAAAAGTTCACCACGGACAAATGGGTGCTGGGCGTACTTCAGCAGGAGCTTGCTTTAGAATTTTAAGACCAGTGCCCCTGCATTCCTCCTGCGTGCGACAAGAACTACACATGGCCCAGTTGCTACAGGAGATGCAAGCCATGTTACAAAAAGGGGTAATAGAACCAGTCCCTCAGCTCCACCGGGGCTACGGAGTGCACTCCAGATTCTTTCTGGTAAAGAAAAAGTCAAGAGGGTGGTGACCTATCCCTAGTCTTGCAACGCTTGAGCAAGTTCCTAAAATCCCAAATGTTCAAGATGGTTAGGTTGTAGAACATGCTTGACCAGCTGGAAGAAGGGGATTTTTTGGCAACTCTCGACTTGAAGGACGTGTACTTCCACATCCCCATTCATCGCAAATACCAGACGTTCCAGCGGTTTGTCATCTATGTCTGTATTATCAATTGACTATCAATTGAAGGCCCTTCCCTTGAGCCTGAAATCGGCCCGAGGGTGTTCACCAAATGCTTGGCCCTGGAAGCGGAAAATCTACTGCGCAAGAGAATCCACGTCTACCCTTACCTGGATGATTGGCTCATTCGGTCCTGCTCGCTCGCATACACCAGCAACCAAGCACACAGTTGAGACAATCCACCTTCTGTCTCCGCTATGATTCTCAATCAACTATCCGAAGTCCAGTGTGGTGCCGTAGAATGCACTGCTCTTGTATGCCCCGCTTAACACAGCGTTGTGTCTGGTGACTCCCTCAGAAGAGAGGGTGAAGGCCATCCTGGGAAAGGTCCAATGGCTGTCGACCGCATCTGTTGCAATAGTCCGGTCCATCAAATTCCTGTTTGGGATTCCTGCATCCATCCGGTCCCCCTTTGCTGGCTCCAAAGGCTCCTAGAATTTCTGGACGCCAGGTGGCAGCAAGTCACGGGCACATGCACAGATAAAATTGCCCTCAATCGGGCATTCCGTCAGGCTCTCCGATGGTGGGCAGTTCGGCCACACCTCATTCAAGGAGCTCCCTTCCAGATCCCTCTGTACCAGACTACAGTTATTAGTGATGCCTCTCTGGAGGGTTGGGGAGCCCACACAGGGCATTCTCATGCCATTCTCATGTCGCTCCTGGAGGAAAAGGAGCTACACATAAACCTCCTCGAACTACAGGCCCTCAGGTCCTTCCCGCCTTAGCTACACAGGAAAGGGGTGCGGATCTTCACAGACAACACCACCACCATGAGGAATCGGGGCGGGACATGCTATCCTGCTCTCTCCCTGGAATCCCAGTCCCTATCTCTCCTATGACCCAAGGGACACTGATAGACTATAGAAGAGATGAGCAGTTCTAAGTTTAAAGCTAAACTTTTATCTTTTTAACGTGGATTCCCAACCTGACGACAGGGAATATTCGTCAGCATGTGAATTCATGCAACATCCATGGTGTCTCAGAGTCTGCATCATTCTCTTCTTCTGACCCGCCACAACATACAGAGCTTACTTTAAATATTCCTGGAAAGGTTTGTGAAGCTCTGTGTGGCTGGATAGGGAAGTTATCAGGGACGTCATATCACCAAAATGCCTGGGGTAGCAGAAGTGACATCACATGACCCTTGACCTCTGATGACATCACATGAGGTGATGTCATTTGACCCACCCCCAAAGTGAAATCACTGGGAGCAATGGAACACGACCTCTCACCCCTTGACAAAACAGGATGAGGCATCACATATCATTGTTCCTAAGTACAGAACGAAAAATATGGTTACAATATCACTATAATGTGATATACATTTCAAACAAGAATAGATCACCATATGTATCACTGATATCAGTGTGTATAGGCCCATATTACCAAAGTACTGTGAATTCAAGCAGACGTCCATGGCCAAATGATAATGTTTTGTTATAAAGGACTTACGTTTAAGCGGTTTATATAGAACAAATATGGATGCAATATCACCCAACCTGTGTTGGTACTCATTTATCGACCTGAGAAGGATGAAAGGCTGAGTTGAGGTGTTCAAGAACAGATTAAATCAGTGACTCACCCCTGAAGTGTGGCTGAAATAAACCTTTAATGAGTCTAGCAATTATTGTATAGAATTCCAGAAAGACAAATTATTTGTTATTCCTATTCTTTCTTATTTAGGGTCACTGCTCAAAGTGTTACACTTGAGCAGCACCCTGTTTTTTGTGTTTTTTATGAGGCCTGAACAGTAAAAAGAAAATTAAAAACACTTTTTTACATTTTCTTTAGGGGTAGCAAGGGAGAACATTAGGGTCGCAGTTGCGACCCCTGGCAACCTCCAAATGACGTCCCTGGAAGTTATAGGCAGCCTCTGTCACGAATACAAACAAACTCTGAGGCAGTTCAAGTTTTTTTATGTGTGGGGGCATCCCTCTCTCATTTCACTATGCCCCTTCTCCCTAACACATGCTTTTGTAACCTCCAGTTAGTGCTACCGAATGTAAACCCTACTGTCTAAAGGGGTAACCCCTACTGTCAATGATGGTTGCCTAAAAGCAAGCTAGCTAAACTCCCTCAAGAACATCCTAACTCTCTCGACTCTAATGAAGGGTAAGTGTTCTAATGGGAGTTTGGATAGAGCCTTTCACTCACTCTGTTGGATTTAGGCTAGTTCGGTCCTCTTCTCTTCTGCTCTAACTACCATCCACTCTGGAGTACTCCTCCTGCCAGTCCTCCATCCCTCAGATGTTTCACTCCTCCTGTTCCTGGCCTCCTCTCTCTGTTATGTCTCCTCCCACTCCTCTTCACTTCTCCTCCTCTCGGCTACTACTCCTTTTCTCCATATTACTATTCTCCTTCCACAACTACCACTCCTCTTCTCACCACTGACCGTCTCCTCCTTCCACCAGCACAACTAGTCTCTTCCTTTCACCAATACCACTCTCCTCCTCACACAACTACTACTCAAACACCCTCCTTTCACTCAGGCACATTCACTCCTTACACAATCCTCTGTACTCACACTTCTCACAAACATGCACATTCAAACTCACTCCTTACCCCAATACCTGAGCAGCTCCACAATTCTCCTCTACAAGCTGCCACTTCCTCCTTCCTCCCGCTAGTCTCTTCGTCATCCTCCACCTCTGATCTCAGCAGAAAAATGCACACTTCCTGCTTCCTGTCCCCTTCTCCGGTGCTCTGGTTACCTGCGGGGCGATGGCGGTTCTCTTCGATTCTCCTTTTGGAGCATGGGACGCTGATCTCGCTTGGCCTTCTCAGAGGTTTCTGAGTATCACTCTGTGGCTTTGTGAAAATAAAAGACAAATGCTGGCCAGTATCTGACTCAAGGCGAGGGCTGGCTCTGGATCTCCACTGTATCTTCCACCGCCGTGGAGAGGGGCTCCTTGCCCATTCTGACAAGGTCAAGTCCTTGGTCTTGTCAGAACTCACAAAAAATATCTGCCATTTACCTTTGGTCCCAGGGGATAAAACTGCATGAAACAGTCCAGGAAAACTAGACCGATCACTACGGTTTCCATAGAGATGGTGTTAATTTAACCAACCTAGAAGGTTGCTTTGTCTGTAGTGTATCAGTAAACCCTTGTTTTCTGTTACTTTATTGTGCAGTCGTGTAGTATATTAAGGGTTTGCTGTTTTCAGTGTTTTGTTTTTTTTGTTTGTTTAATTTCCAGGGTGTTTTGTGCTTTTAAGTGTTTTAAAAAAAAGTCTGAATCTGTGTTTTCTCAGTGTTTTCTTAATTTTCTAGTACAACAAATTGCAGAGAACCGTTTTTTACAGTTTCTAGAGACAATGCTGGTTTAAATGCATGATTCAAAATTTCACAAAAACTAACAATGCTGACAAACGCCTGCCCACTTTTCCCGCATAAAGTCACCAAGCTGTGAAGTTTGTATTTTAACCCATTTTCCAATTAAGGCGCTTGACCACATTAATGAATGAAAGACTACAAGACCCAGAATTCAAAGTATCGAGAGCTTGAAGCTCTCTCTGTTTTACAGCACCAATTTCTCAGCACTTAGATACATGGCTTCCTCAAGTGTTGGGCGGTAGCCCTTAAATGCAGCAGTAACGCTATTACTGCTATTAACGTTATTAGCGCCTCAGTCAAGGGTCACCCAATCACGAGTCTGGCAGCATTTACCCCAGCTCTAAGTGGGGAGTAAATGCACCAACTTAACGCACATTTTCGTGCGCAATTAGCGCAGCACTATTAGCGTGTGCTAATTGCGCCGAAAATGAATGGCAAATACCTATTACCGGCCAACCCTTGATCCGGAGCGAATAGCTCCAGACCGGGTGGCGTAACGCTTTTAGCCCAGGCAGTAATACCGCTGGGTTACTGCATAACTCGTGATGAGGCCCACAGAATAAACAATTGTGTGATGTGGTCTTCTGCCTACGTAACAAAATGTCTAGCTTGTTGTTATGCATAATACTATACAAATTTGAATATCCATATATGGAAAACTGTTTTCTTGTGTGTCACACTACACACCTCATAGATATAAATTACACTTTAAAAAAGGAGTTTTATTTTATGACTCACGTTAATTGTTGGTCCATGACACAGACGGTGTAGATACTGGTGCTGTGTGTGTGTTTTCAGATGGAAATATTACCCTTCACAGTTCCAATCACCCAAACATTCACACATAAGCAAAGTCTCTGCTGATAAAGAAAATATGGAATTGAAAGGCCTTTTTAAAGGTGCTGAGAGCAATAGCCTCCCTGTTGGATACTGTTAGTTAATTAGCGGAATGCTGTCCTCATGAAAGCTGAGGCAAGGAAAAATGGAAAACCAGTAGTTGGTATTCTGAATCTTCACCAAGGTGTTAAGAGAATGAGCGACTTCACTTGACTGGTAAATGTTCCCAGTAATGACAGCTCTGTAACAGTGGGTGTGTGGATGACCTTACACACCGGTCATACCAAAGTCTTGAGATGCATAGCTTTTAGGGAAGGTCGATAGGTAACACCCACCCACCTATTTAGGAGGATGAAACACGTTGTTTTAAAACTTTGTGCTGCTATCCTTCGATTATGATATTATATGAGTTCTGTGGTCATTTCTTACTTACAACCAGCCTTACTGTCCAGGGAAAAAGGGGTCCAGTTCATGAAAAAGGATCTTTTTACAATAACTTTGTATGCTACAAGTTCAAATGTACAAAGATTTAGAAAAATTCCTCTGAGAATTAAAAGACTGACATTATCCTAATAGACCTGTCAAATCAAGTCATCTGTGTCTCTGCATACTGATATACATCAAAAAGCTGCAGTTGAGGCATGAGGTGTGTTACATCAAATATCTCTTTTTTGTTTGGTTTTGTTACTGGACCTGCCATGCCATTTAAGGAACGTAATGATTAAAGCTCTACATCTTGATTGGATCCAAGGGAGGATAAGGTGTGGCAGCTGGTATGGCCCATACTAATTAAGGAACGAATGATTGTGTGCCACATTTCCTGACTAGTGGGAATAGGAAGTGTGTCAGCTGTGACAAAAGTAGGCCTAACCTTCGCTACAACAAAGTTATTGTTTGTACATTGTGGAGACCTGCGAGGCTGCCTCCTGAAATACGATCTACGCTCTCTACAAGATGTCTAAAATAAGCCCAACAATAAGTGTTTGTTTTAAGTGCCAATTGTCAAGGATGGGTCAACACAAAATGGGGTTCTTCAGTTGCTCCTCACACTTTGGTATGGTGGGTTCTGAAAAATATATGCCTGAAACTTAATCTTAACAAGTCTTTGTACCTCAAAGGGTGGCCTATTCCGTAAACGAAATTCAAACATGGTGACCAACATAACAGTCCAAACCTATCTGTAAATGTATACGAGTCTCACTTGTGCATACTGTCTGCTTCACCGTCCTAGTAAGACCACCAGGATGCGGGGTCTCACTCCAATATTGGCAGATGTGAAAAAAGATAACTGTTCAGTGAGGAAACTGACACTCTGAGAAAAAAGATGGTTCCTCTCTCTCCTATAGAACTTGCAAGCACATTGTGATGACACCTAGCTATAGAATATATTTACATTTGTAGTGATTGATTATTTTACAGAGCAAGCTCCCTGATATAATGACCCCACCAAGACAATCCCACCCCACAATCTGGGACAAGAAACTGGCTGATATTATTTCATTTACAATAATAAATCAAGAAATTAAATGCAAACAGTGTGTTTACCGTAAGGAAAACACAACCTTCCTGCTGTTGTCTCATTCATGTTTTAATTCCAATTTACACAAACATCGACGCACTTGTAAATGAATATTCTAGACAAAATGTGATCTTCTAATATCTCACAGCATATAATAGACACATTGGTTATTTGAATTCAAAACAAACATTCTTCAAATAAAGTTTGAAACACAACAATTCAATTTGAAGCCATCAACAAGTGTTGGGACCATCAAAGATAAATAGTGTCCCAATATATGGTTCTTTTATTCTAGGACAGATTCGAATATAAAATGTTGGACATTATCTGTGATATTCTATTGTTTCTTAGCTTGGGCATAGATACATACATCCTGTGCACTATCTTTGTGGTGATGAATTGGTCTCAGCTTTTCATTTTATTTAAATGATTGGGTTCATGAAGTCGGTTTCGTTTTGGAATGTGGAGACATCAGTGCCTAACTCTTTCACTGTTCTCCAAAATATTTTGAATTACTATCTAGGACTGATTTTATTCTTGGGGTATTTGTCTAGATAATTTGTATTTATTGTACTCAATTTTGGTTTATCTTTGAAAGGCACAGAACATGCAGGAACATCAACCATCTTCAAGCTTACAATTACAATTACAGGCATCATGGCCAAATAATCTTCTTCAGTCTGTTCGCCTGCTCCCAAAATCCTTCTCAGGTAGTCTCGTCCTGGCCTGGGAAATGCCTCTGCATCCAATGTACTGTGTGGAAGGTCCTTAAGAAACTTTCCCCCATCAGCCCATCAAGTTGGAGCCCCAATCTATCTGATCGGGCAGGCTCTAGTGCTTTTCTATTCTCCCAAAATTCCCCTCTCTTCCCATCTATTTGGGGTTACAATACGCAGAAAACTACACCCATGCAGCATCATTAACACAGCATTTTTGGATTGGAAAGAGTCTGTGATGGGCTACCTTCATTTATTCACAGACCACATGGTCCTCCTACTTGCTTCCATTGCCCCATTTGAATTATGTGTGTCATAAGGCGATGCATTAACTATGAGGTAGCCCTCTCCACAGAAATGCAAAATCAAAATTGTACTGGAATATGTATTTCTTGTATAATTGCTTATATGGACATGTGATGTAAAACATTTTTATACTTTAATGTGTTACAGTCAAAGACTTTACAAATAAAGAAACAAAAAAACAAATACAAATATTTTTTAAGAAGAAGTACCATACATGCATACATACAATACATCATTCATAAGACAGTTCATACAGGATTGCCATCAAAGTTTAAAACAAAATTTCAAACAAAATTTCTAGCAAACAGACAGACAATCACACAGGCAGGACAATCATACACAGGCAAAATGTCCTCAACTGGCCTTACTAGAGACGTTAGCTCTACACATGCCATGGCTCTATGTGTGAAACCAGTAGTTGTTCAAATTATGACCAGACACGATAGAGGGCCAACTGCAGGCTCTTATTTCCTGTGTTCAAACACCAGAGCCAAAAGGCCCTCTCACCAATTGAGGACAGGTTATGAACATAGTCACCCAGGTTTAGCTTGACCACAGTGAGCATAATGGGGCACTCTGTTAGTATATGGTTTCCAATTTCTGGGCAGCTGTGATTTTTGCAAAGGTGACAGAATCTTTCGGTCTGCTTCAATTTCTTAGTAGGCCCAGTATTCGCCAATACTGGCAATCTGTTTATTCGGAAAAGCAATAAGAAACTGTGAAGATTTTTTGAGGGACATAACATGAGGTAACGCTGCACTCTCCCAGGGATATACATCACGTATGATGTGAACCTGTATGACCTCAAGCTCGAGAGATGTGAATGATCTTTTAGCCTATCCCAATCCAACATTTTTTCCTTGAACTCCTTCCGGAGCTCCCAATAGCCAAGTTCGTAATCAGGCAACCAGCCGAGAGACCTGAAAAGACTTAGGGTGGACTTAGCAAACCCTGACTTCTCTTTGTTTGCTATGTCCATACCCAACAATCTCAATAGATCACACAGTGGGTTGGTAAGGGCCTTCAGATATAGTAGGCCACATTTCAACAGGAGCATAGTAGATATTGAGCAGATGCCCAGTTCCAGGCGGATAATCTCCATCAGGATACATGAAGGTAATCTGATTATTCAGCGCCAGAAATGGGCCTCTGCTCTGGGAACCCAGGACAAATCTGCCAAGGTTTCTAGGCCGCACAAGACAGCCGGGCAGAAACACTGCTTGTACAGCTTCAATATGCCTTTAAGGCTGTACCCCGCAGAATTCTTACTGAAGGTATCAATCAACGCAGTTAATTGCAATGCCTTCCTTTCTCTCGCAGCTTGACATGAGGGGTAGTTCCTTCTACTCTCCAGCTCCATCTCCAAGTACCTATAACTCTCTGTGTAATCAACACAGGTCCCCTTGATCAACAGAACCCGACGGCCACTCTTTTTTGGCTGAAGAGCATGGGTCTTTTGCCTATTAATGACAAGCTTGTTCTCGGTTGTATTGTTCCACAGCCCCTCTGCTAGCCTTCTAATACCTTCAAAGGTCACCTCCATAAAGACCAAGTCATCGGCGTAGGCAAGATATTTAACATGCACCGGGCTGATCCTAGGCGGGCAGGTATCCAGCTTCTCTAGATATTCTGGTAGATCTGCTAGGTACATGTTAAACAAAAAGGGGGCCAATATACACCTCTGTGTGACCCCTTTAGAGCTAACTATAGGAATAGACAGTTTCCCTTCATTGTCCAACCTAACCTGCACAGTGTTATCAGAATTAAGCAGTTTTATGAAGTGTAGTAGTACAGGTGGGCAGCCCCAAGCTACAGGTTTTGCCCAAAGCCTCTCCTTGGGAACTGATGTTTATAAGAATTATATGGAGAGGCCACCAGGGGGCGTGCTGATGACTGGTCAGCGTTAGCCTGCTCTGTCGACCTGGCCCGAGAAAGGACGATTCCCCCTCCCAAACCCCCTGCTGAGACCATCAGAGAGAGATGACCCCCGGCGCCCGCCTGCCGATAAACGAGACAAAACGTGCAGGGGAGCCCAGAGAATGCAGCCCCTGAAGCTGAGGCAGAACGTGGCGTGTGCCTTTGTCTGGCAGTGGCTCGCACGGAGCAGGGTGTGGTGCACCCTTTGGAAAGTAAATGTGGTGCAGAGACTGGTGTCCCACGGAAGAGACAGGGACCCCACACGGAGTAAGCTGATCCACCCCCCCTCCACAACCTTAGACTGCAGTTCGGGAAGCCTGAGATCCACACAGGCTGGGCAGCTGAATACCAGAAGAAGTGGCACACACGATTATACAGGAGTACAAAAAGAGTTGTGGGAGCCTGGGGGACCCCATTCTCGTGCCTGCAGACCTGCCTGATCACCGGGTGCCAGCGGACAGTGGAGACACCTGGCACTGGGATGAACTGCGCAGGCGCTACAAAGTCGGCCCAGTGAGGATGCCAGGAGAGGGGGAACTCACCCACTGACGAGTAGTTGCGAGCTGGAGGACAAAGTCCCCCCCCCCCACGCAAGAGTTAGTGGATCAGTGTGGCTAGGAACCTGTATTCTATTGAGATGGAATGGGTCGAATTCACTAAGAAATACATAGATCAAACCCTCTGCCCCCCCTGAGAGCATGGTTGAGGGCAGCCAAGAGGTATAAGGGGGTGATATGATATGATAGTTTATTTATATAGTGCCTATACACAATGTGTTTCAAAGCGCTTCAAGGCAAAGGGAACAAGGAAAAACACGACGACATTCTTACAGGCCATGAACAGTAAGGATGTGAAATTAACTAGCGTACTCGGCGTGACGACATTTCAGATAGTGCAAGTGCTAACATATAGATAAGGCAGGGAGGGGGAGAGTGGGAAGGAAATGGAAACAGACAGGCGACTACCGTACTAGTCCTGACGACATTTCTGGTAGAGCCGGAGAAAAACAGAAGGTGTGGGAGGGGGGCGCAGAAAGGGAGGGGAGGAACAAAACAAGCGACTATCGTACTAGGCCTGACAACATTTCAGACAGTGCTGGAGGGAGAGGGGGAACAGTAAGGGGATGGGGGAGCGACAGATGAGGTTGCTATCATACTAGGTCCAGGGACAATTCTTATAGAGTAAGTGCATAGAAGAAATTAAGGGGAGGATGGGAGGAGATAGGAAAAGGAAGAGGGGAGATGTGAACAGAGA
The DNA here is from genome assembly GCF_040938575.1 of Ambystoma mexicanum. Classification (NCBI taxonomy): domain Eukaryota; kingdom Metazoa; phylum Chordata; class Amphibia; order Caudata; family Ambystomatidae; genus Ambystoma; species Ambystoma mexicanum. The sequence continues at coordinate 585,769,190 of NC_090935.1, forward strand.
GTAAGCAGTCAATAAGAGTGGAGAAGCAAGAGGGGAGAGCAAATACAGTTGCAGAAGTCAGTAGTAACCCATAATGTTGCAAGCCAGGATACAAGATGAAGATGGAAACAGCATGATTCAGGGCCACCATGAGTACAAGATGCAAAGGAAGTCCAGCATGAGAGTTGAGAAAGGGTGACACACCGTGAATCAATGAAGTCCATAAAATTAAAATCCAGCATTGGCCACAAGACGGTGATGGTGAAACCAGAATGTATCAGTATAGACACCTGTGCGCAGGAAGGGGGGCACAAGGGAACAACACGCGGGGACCAGAGAGGGTGGGGATGGCCTGTGGGGACAGAGAGTGTAAACACATGTTGGTGCATGCTTACCTGCTGTCATAGCAGGGGGTCGGACGCTGGATCCTCCTGGTCCAAACAAGTCCAAACAGGAATTGCCCTTCACTTTGGACACCCGAGCGAGAGACACCCTTGATCTAAGAGCTAAGAGCAGGAAGGAAGAGGCATGGCTGAGAAGGTGGGTGGTGCTTAGGCCAGGTGACCTAGATCCACTTTCACCTGCTCCCCAGCTGCAAAGGAAAAGAGGCTGGAGGGCTCCTTAAGTAGGGAAAAGAGCAGCAAGCAGGAAGGCACCAGGTGGACGGGGCTTGCTAAGTGGTGAAAAAGAGAGGCAACCGGAAAGGCACCAGGTGGGTGGGGCTTAGGCCAGGTGACCTAGACCCACACCTGCTCCCCAGCTGCAAAGGAAATGATTGGTTATTTATAACACGCTTAATAACCAGAGGTTTCTGATGGGAAGACACTATGGGTATTTGAAATAAGGCGTTTACTATAGGGTACGGGGTGTGGATGCCCATCTGGGAGGAATTGCCAAAAGGTGTACTCATAGAGCCGGGTAGGGATTCACTTGCGGGGTTGAGACGCGGACCTTAAAGACTGGACTTTTTTGGAAGTAAGATATCGATATGGACGTGGGTATGTTAATTGCATAGGCATGAGATGTACCAGGGGAAGGGGGTTGAGGGGAGGATGAAAGAGAAGGGGGGACCTTTTGTTGTTGTTGTGGGTAATTTGGGGCCCCACAGGGCTTCTGTGCATTTCCAACACCCTCGGATTGTGGTTTATTTGTTGTAATGAGGCTGAAAACTTTAATAAAATATGAATTTGAAAAAAATAAGAATGATATTCTGAATCCAAAGACATCCTTTAGATTTTTGTAGCTGCATGCATAATCACCATGCATGCAAATAATCAATTATAGTTATAAATCAAATATCAATATAAAATAAATTACCAATTATAATTATAACCAAGCTATTAAAATATGTCAATTGATGCATAATTCATAAAAACGTTCTTATACCATTTTTATATGCATGTGATTATCTATCTTTGCTTCAGATCGGACAGATGTTTCTGAAGTTGTGGCTGAAAATGTATTTTCCACTTGTCCTCTAAAAACATCATTGCACAGCACATTTTTTAATAGGCTTTTGTTATATGTATTCACTAACTTGTATTTCCATTATTGGCCCTCATAACGGGTCCAGCGGTAACCGTGCCGGTAAAACTGGCAGGTAGCTGCCGGACCCGTAATGATTTACTGATGCCTGACTTCCCGGAAACCCGGCGGTCCGGTAAGTCAGGCGTCAGTAATTGTTAATACCCATCCCCATTTGAGTCCTATAGGACTCAATGGGAATGGGGACCACAGGCGCACCGGCACCGTTAATAACGGTGCCAGTGATTTAGTGAAATTCTGCAGGCATCGCCCGCAGACTTGTAGTTTGCAGGTCCAGAAACAACGATGCCGGTAATCTTACCGGCACCGTTGTTTCAGGACCAACAAAGTTGTAAGGAGCATCATTGTCTTCCCCTTGTAGAAACAGAGACATCTGCTTATGAACAAAATACAATTTAATTGTCTGGTTAATGGAACAGATACAAGGTCTTCATGGGGCCCTATTATTCTGGCTCGCCGAAGATTAGGGTCAGTGTAGACATCTGCTTATTTGAAGTTGCAATTACTGATTTACAATGCATTCATCACTCTCTTACTAGGGTCAGCATCCAGATAAACTTACACAAATAGGAACATAAGAAACCCTGATTTTGGAATTCATTTTAATTTGACTAGTTTTAGTATACTGAGAACATTCCTATTGTCTAAGGCAAAGACAACTGTGCTATTAGCCTTTTTAATGCCTTGATCACAATGATGGATCCTGTTATTTAGAAAGTTGACACTTGCACATGCAACCTTTTCAGAGTTCAAACTACGTTGACAATTTCATCATACTGGCAATCTCAAAGTCTAAGCCTATCAACAGGTTTAACTTGATCTATTCGATGATTTGTAATAATACACGTTCTATCTATTATTTCCTTGCAGGACATTAAAATGCAAGTTTCACAAGTTAACAGGTTGTACATGCAACATGTCTGCACACATGCAAAATCTCATTTTAAATAAAGTTTTCTTTCTAATTAAAGCTTGCCACATCACTTGTTTTCCTCTCACTTTGTATTATCTGTTTAATATTAATTGCATGATATTTCATTGTAAAGCCATTCTGAGTTTGCATTATTTAATGGAGACCATTGCCTTAAATCCAGTAATTTCTAAAACATCCACTTTGGGCGATACACAGCCAGAATAAGGTTGTACTTGCTAAACTATGGACTTTCAATCACGCCACACACGTTTTATGTGATTTATTCTTTATAATCCTGGTAACTTGCCAACATGCATATTCATGGCATAAATAAAATATGAAATAGCTATAAGATCCATAGCACACACACATATGCAATCCACTGTTGCAGCCAATGCATTCCAATATGATCTCTCTTCCACCCCATAAGTATGTTGAGGATCCAGACACACTCACATATTTATCCCAGGACATAGCCACTACTTTACGTCTGCAACTATTGTCCGTAAAACACATCAACATCCTCTAGCCTCACAGTTGTGTAATAGTTTATTCTCATTGAGGCATTACCTCAAACCAATCATTCTAACATGAATTGCTTTCACCTAAACCCTGAACGGCATCCAGTTTGCAGATCACTTTACTAATACACCCATTCTAACACCAGGATCAACTTCCTTCCTAGGTGTCCCTCCCCTGTCTACACACATTCTATCACCCCTACTGTCATGGATCTACAAAGATGAACCACAATGCACAGTCTGCTCTGAATGGTTCTGCATAGGCAGACTGTATGGTGCATCCAGTTCAGTTCTAACTGTCGTTGCACAGATGGACTACAGTCAGCCATTATTATAGCAGATAGACCAATTTTTAATGTTCCCTCCCATAAAATAATGTTTGCCCCAGGAACGTCTCACCCATAACGCCCTTCTTTGCATCGCCCCAATCAGATTTAATTACAGCAAGCTCACTATGAGACCCTTTTCGTAACCACCCCAGACACATACCTTCTAACAAGTACAATTGCGGAAACCTCTCCCAACCCGGCTTCCCAAAGCCAGCTCTCTCATCTCTCTACCCTTGCAATTGACATTGGGCCAGATCCAGCAATAATTAAACCTTTCCACTTGCTCCAACTACACAGATATATTGCAGGCCTTCTGCACTATTGGACTTTGGAGGATTCTGACCCCCTAGTCTTTCAAATAGTTCTACCACTAGCCAAACCCGTTTACCCAGTACTGGGCTGGAGGATTCACTTGACGTACCTTAGCCTGCAATATCACTTTTCCCAGTCTGACTCAAGGTATAATACAAAGTGAACCAGAAATTACTTTTAACTTGGCCTGTAACAATACTTGTCATACACTCCTTCTCCAGCATGGGGTCTGGCATGGATTCACATGCTCATGAATATTCCCCGTCGTCAGGCCGGGAATCCTCGCTAAAAGAAAAAAGAGTATTGCTTTAAAAGCTTGAACACTGACTTTCACCTTTATCACTGAAGACCGGGTCATACTGCATCCATCCAATGATGGTTGTCTCCCTGAGTCCCGCCCCAGTGACCATCTTCAGATTTTTACTGCATGTTTCAGTGCAGGGAGTCCTCGAGTTTTGCTCTCCAAGCTTTTTCCTATAAAATGAATACATTTTTTACAATAAATTATGTTTCTTGACAAAATTTCAAAGACTGCTGATGACTAGTCGGCTCCGGTAACGGGGCTCTTTTTTCGGGTAATTTTCGTAGATCTACGTGCCGAGATCAAGGGGGCATACTTCGCACCATGTTGGAGGAAGGCAGGAGAAGTCTCTTCAAGCTCTGCTCCCGGTGTGGCTTGCAGAACCTCAATGTGGAGGAAAAGCACACTAGATGTCTCTACTGTCTGCATCCCGACCATGAGGAGGATTGATGCGACATCTGGAGAAGTATTCGGGCCAAAATGAAGAGGGGTCGCTACCAATGGTTGGTGGCATGGTTAGAGGACGGGGGCCCTGGCATGGCCTCCGGGTACCCTCAGGTGATGCCCAGATTGGGCCGCTCTCCAGAACGCTCACCTCCAGTAAAGCCAAGCTCCAGGCTGTTGGTCCAACTAGAGATGCCGCTGATGTGGGTCCTAGTTCAGGGCGCAAGCGCTCTCCGTTGCCTTGCCCGTCTACAGTGAGCTTGTCGGTGGCCGGCACAAAGTCCTCTAAACATAGTGGTTCATCACAGGAGAAGACGACACACTCCCAGAAGGAACCCTCTTCAAAGCCCTCGGCGACGCCTGCTGCTATGACTTCATCAGCGAGTGCAAAACCGTCTATGGCTTCATCGACCAGACCTTCGTCGACGGCATTGGGCTCATAGGCGTAAAGGACGTCAATGGCTACCTAGTCAGTGGATGCTTCGTCAGTGGCCATGTCATCGACAGCTTCCTCGTCGATGGCCAACTCGTTGACGAGTAAGGAAATGTCACTGGAAAAACCTGTAGCAAGGGTTTTGCTGCCACCAAGACCATTGACTACTGCTTCATTGACCACCACTACCCAGTCAATAAAAGCTCTGCTCATGTCGATAGCCCTGAGGGAAATGGCTAGACCATCAGAACAGTATGAGTAGAGTGCAGTCGGTCCTTTGGCCATTTATACTAGCTCTGACAATGACAAAGAGATATGGCATGAGTGCCTGGAGACAGTGGGATACAGTCCTCTAGGCATGGATCCACCAAGGCATACAAGTCCGCTCAGGCACACCAGCATTCCTCTAAGGGCCCCTGCGAAAGCTCCTAGGGATGTGTCCCAGGACATCCTCACAGTGCTCAGTTCTCTGGTCTCAGAGATACAACATCAGCTACCACCCATAGCGGGCCCTTCAGGGAGTGACCCTAGGTACAGCCCTCCAAGGCCTCCACACAGGCATCACTCGTCTACCCTGAGATGACCACCGTCTCCACCACCTGTTCCAAAACCACCAGGCGGGGTGCCGCACACTGATACAGCAACTAACACAGATGCCAGCACAATGGACACAGATGAATTCGATGACTTCATTGCGGTGGATGGAGTGGCAGCAGGTACTGATGATGCTCCCAGGGCTTCAACTCCTGATGAAGTTGGATTATTCCATTCCCTGATGGCTAGAGCTTCTGTCCTATTTGATATGGTACCAGAGGAGAAGAGGAAGGAAGGTTTCGGCTACCAGAGACGTACCTCAGCCATAGAGACAATATTATCTGTCCCACTGCTGGACAAGGTATTGGAAGAGGGTCTGGCCCTAATGAAGCCCCCGATCTCTGTACTGGCAAAGCGGGACCTGCTGCAGAAAAAATGCCTCCACTCTCAGCCATCCCCGGATTTTATGTTTTTGGCTGCAGCGAGCAAGCAGTGGGCGTACCCATCAGCAAAGTCGATGGTCCCTCCAGACTAAGAGAGGAAGAAGCTGGATGCATCGGGAAAGCGCATTATATATACTGCAGCATCGACCATCAAGGCTGCCAATTCGCTGGCCATCCTGGCCCGATATGATAGAGAGCCGTGGTTTAAACTGGGCCCACTCCTTGAATTCTTGCCCGACGACAAGAGGACAGAGGCGTTGGCCCTATTTCAGGCGGGGGAGGTGGCCTCCAATCATGCTATCGCTGTGGCTATGGACGTCGCTGATTGTGGCTTCCGCGAAATGGGAAATGGCGGCTGAAGGCTACCAATTTCAGGCCATAAGAAGATATGCATTTCAACAGCGATATTCTGTTCAGGAAGGCAGTGGATGAAACACTGCTTGCCATCAAGACAGACGCAGAGATAGCAAGGTCACTAGGAACCCTGCAGCACAGCTGCTCCTCTTCTTTTCAGTCCTCCAGGACTTTGGAAGATCCTCAAAGGGATACGCCGCTCCTTCCTACCGTCATCCTTCCCACTCCATGGCGCAGGAATCATACAGAGGTTGGTCCCAGGCCTTCGATGGAGGCACAACAGTGTCTTTGGCACCCGCAAGGGAAGCCACAAGCAACTAAGCAGGCCTGACTTGGCCTGGGGCCCTGGTCCCCACTTCCGCACCCCAGTGGGAGGCCGTCTGTCAAATTTCATCGATGCCGGGAGAGGCATAACCACCAATGTATGGGTGCTGGACATTCTGTAGAATGGTCACACGCTGGAATTCGAACTCCAGTGCCCTCGTATTCCATCTGTAACGAGGAAAGAACAACACACTGTCCAGCTGCTGCAGGAAGTACGAGCCATGCTGGCAAGGGGTGCAATAGAGCCCGTCCCTCTGTGACTCTGGGACACCGGGCATTCTCGTGATACTTTCTAGTATGGAAGAAGTCGGGGGTGGGGGATGGGGCCAAATCCTGGATTTACGGCACCTCAACAAGTAGCTAAAGTCCCAAAAGTTCAGGATAGTCACGTTGCAGGAAGTGCTCGGCCAACTGGAAGAAGGGGACTACATGGCAACTCTCGATCTGGAAGATGCCTACTTTAATGTCCCCATTCATCCAAAGCATCGAATGCTCCTTCACTTTGTGGTACTAGGGAACCACTACCAGTTCAAGACGCTGCCCTTCGGCCTAAGGTCAGCACCAAGAGTGTTCACGAAGTGTTTGGCTCCCGGTAGCGGCGCATCTACGTCTCAAGGGCATACACGTCTACCCGTACCTGGACATGGCTGAGTGTGGGGAATGGCTGAGTGTGACAATGGCTGAGTGTGACAATGGCTGAGTGTGGGGAGCAGAGCGTACGAGTACGCAGAGCAGAAAAATATGTGGAACAGACGAACACATAAATCAGAGCCAATGAATAGGTAGAACGGCTGAACTAATGGATTGGACGAGCACGATGATGAGAGCGGTGTACATAGAACGGACGAGTATGTAGAGCGGACAAATATGTGGAACTGATGAGTAGGTGGAACAAACGAGTATATTGGAATGGATGAGTCTATGGTGCCGATAAATATCTGGAATGGTGCCGACAAGTATGTGGAGCGGGTCAATACGTAGAACGGATAAATTTGCAGAACAGATGTGTATGTGTCTGGAGCGGACGAATGGATAAAACGGACAAATGGGTGGAACGGACGAATAGGAAGAACGGACGAGTAAGTGGAGCGGACGAATACATGGAGCGGATCAATACGTTGAGCGGACGAATTCATAGAACGGATGAACGAGTGGAGCGGACAAATGTATGAAACCAACAAATACGTAGAGCGGTCGAGTAATATGAACGCATAGGCAGTCTGGAGTGCATGCGCGGGAGGACAGGAGTGCATGCATATGGAATACATGAGAGCATGCATGAAACACACTGAAAATGAGGGATAGACTAGAGCTCGCAAGACGAACTATGAACGCGCGAGTGTGTTCCTGATCGCATAAATTGCGTGACGTACATAATATGCATTGGTATGCGGGAACATTTGAATGAATATATACCATACCACACCCCACGCCTACTCTCCTCTTTACACCACCACTCAAATAGAACACAGGGATACTATGACACCATTCGGTATAACTGTTCTCATATCAACATCTCACGCTCACTCCCCATCACTCTAAGTAACCACCGCTGGTTTAACACCCCCAGCCAGGCGTTTCTCCTCAGGCCTAACGCAGCCACTCTCGAGCTGGATAAATTCCGCCAGAGCGTACACATTCTCCTGACCTCTCAACCACCACACCTACCGCTATGAAGCAGCTACCACATTAACCCCGCACCAGCTGCACACATACTTTGTGCGCACACGCACCTTTTTGACTCTCTTCACCCTCTCTACTGACTCGAACCTCGGTTCCCAAGGGCGTTCAACCTACCAGCGCCTTCAGACCATACCAATGGTATATAAGGCGCTATATAAATGCAAAATAACAATAACAATGTTCTCAGAGCCTGACTGTGCAACACACACAGGAGACCATAGGCCTGCTAACAGGGCTCGGATTCTCTATCAATTATCCGAAATCTTGCATAACGCCATCGGAGGACGTTCTGTTTCTAGGGGCGCATCTCAACACAGTGGCGTCCCTAGCTTTCCACTTGGAAGAGCGGGTGCTGGCCATCCTGGGGAAGTTACATCATCTGTCCGCCATCAAATCCGCAACCATCCGAGTCATTAAGTCGCAGCTGGGAATTATGCCTCCTGCATAGATCTGATTCCCTTCTGCAGGCTGTAGATGAGGCCACTCCAGGAGTTTCTGGACTGCAGGCGGAACCAGGCCATGGGAAATTAGTCGGACAAGTTGAAGCTTAACCTGGAATTCAGGCAAGCTTTCCAATGGTGGGAGGTGCGCTTTTACCTTACGCAGGGTTCCCCATTCCGGACCCCTACGTTTCGGGCAACAGTCACTACGGACGCCTCTCTAGACAGATGGGGTACCCACACCAGGCAGTCCCACGCCAGAGGCCTTTGACTGCCAAAGGAGAAGGATCTGCACATCAATGTGCTGGAGCTGTGGGCCGCGTTCTGGGCCCTCAAGTCGTTCTTGCCTGTGCTGAAAGGTCAGGTGGTGAGGATTTTCAAGGACAACACCAACATGATGTTTTACCTCAGGAAGCAAGGCAGAACCCGGTCCCCTCCTCTGTCGTTTGAGGCACAAACCCTATTGTACTCAGCGATCCTTCAGAACATGTTCCTCGTACCCTTTCACCTAGCAGGTATAAAGAATACCATAGCGGATGCTCTCAGCAGGGAGCTTTGGTCAGATCACGAATGGGAGTTGCAGCAGGGCCAAGTGACCCGTCTGTTCCATCAATGGGATTGTCCCGAGATCTATTTGCCACAGCAATGAACTACAAATGCAAGCAGTTCGCCAGCAGGTTCCCTCAACCGGGGACCTTGGGGGATGCCTTCTCACTCAGATGGGAAGGTCTATTCCTGTACACTTTTCCTCTGATCCCCCTCCTGCTATGCGTCATCAACACCCTGAAGAGATGCCGCTGCAAGATGATACTCATCGCCCCAGTGTGGCCACGCCAGATATGGTACCCGGACCTGCTCTGCCTGTTAGCGGCACCGAACATCAGGCTGCCTCCTTTTCCAGACATGCTCTCCAGAGAAGGCGGAACCATCCTGCTTCACGAGCCAGCATTAATGAACCTCACGGCCTGGCTCCTGCAGCCTTAGAGTTTGGCCACTAGGACCTTCCGGTGGAGTGTAAAGTTGTTCTTGCCAAGGCCAGGGCACCCTCTTCTCTACTGTGCTACAGTCACAAATGGAAACACATCACAGTGTGGTGCAGGATTCAGGACATCACGCTGTTGCGTGTCTCTGCTCCTAAGCTCCTGCCGTACCTGCTCTTGCTGGCTGAGTCTGGTTTGGCCCACGCCTCGATCGAGGTTCATCTGGCAGCCATTTCACGATACACCTGTTCACCTACAAGGCCATTGTTATGGTCCCACAGACTGGTCAAAGAATTCATGAAAGGTCTCTTTAGGTCCTTCGCTCCAGTGAAAGCTCCAGCCCCGGGTGGGAGCTCAATGTTGTCCTCACGAAGCTCATGGGTCCTCCATTTGAGCCTTTACATCGTGCTCCTCTCAAATTTCTCTCATGAAAGGCTGTGTTCCTGGTGGCGATCACTTCGGCCAGGTGAATAGAGGAGATCCAGGCTCTTTCCTACAAGGCCCCCTACTCATCGCTACAGTCCACTAGGGTGGTGCTACGCATCCACCCCTACTTCATGCCAAAAGTCCCATATGAGTTCCACCTCAACAAACCTTTGGTGCTTCCAGTCTTCCTCCCGAATCTGGTTTCGGGTGCTGAACGGTCACTGCATACACTGGAAGTTGCTCGTGCCTTGAAGTTCTATGTGGCCCGTTCCAAAGATTTCCGGAAGACTTCACACCTCTTTGTGAACTTTGGTCCTGTGTATCAGGGGAAGGCCTTCTCCAAGGCCTCCCTATCCAGATGGCTCTCTAGCTGCATCATGCACTGTCATTGTCAAGCCGAAAGATCTTTTGCAGGCTGGCCGAGAGCCCACTCTACCAGAGCCATTGCTGCTACGACAGCGTTTCTCTCTGGGGTTCCCCTGCTGGACATTTGCAGGGCTGCTACTTGGAGGTCTATGCACACCTTCACGAAATTCTACTGTATTGACCGGGATTCCAGGGAGGTGTCCAGAGTCAGCCAAGCAGTGCTGCACAACCTGTTTGCTTGGGGTGAGCCAGTTCTGGTGGTAAGTGTTGTACTTCTGTTGAGCCTTGCCACCTCTTGTGGTTGTGTATTGTTACTTCTGTATAAACGTATTCATGAGCATGTGAATCCATGCCAGACCCCATGCTGGAAAAAGAACAAGTTACTTACCTGCATGGGTATGACATGGATTCACATCTGAACCCTCCCTCTGTACCCACGGTAGCTCTTCTGGGTTCACACTGCCACCTCACATGCTTCCACCTCACATGCTTCTAATCTGAAGATGGCCACCGGGGGCGGGACTCAGGGAGACAACCGTCATTGGATGGGTGCATTATGAGCCGGTCTTCAGTGATTGGATAATGGGTGAAAGGCAGTATTCAAGCTTTTAAAGCAATACTGCTTTCTTCTTTTACCGAGGATTCCCGGCCTGACGACAGGGAATATTCACGAACATGTGAATCCATGCCACACACTGGAGAACAACAGTTACAGGTAAGTAACTTGTTCCTTCCTCCCCTTTACCATCTTTCATCAGAAGCTTTCACTCACCAGATTTTATCTCCAAGTAGCAGCAGGTCAACATTTCCGGTCTTCATTGAGAACTTCCCCCTACTTCCTTCTACAGTAGACTCCTCTTTTATAAATCCAGACTAAAAGTTCAATCATTAGATGTTATTCCAGTCCAGACAATTCAAGCACCACTGCTCATATAAATGACCCGTTGATTAGAAAACGTACCTTAATTTCTAATTGGCGTTCAAGACTGCATTCCTTTTCAGGCAATGCATGAGCCCATGGCCGTTCTGGGAACACATTACTCCTCATCTAGAAATATTTCACTAGGTAAACTACTAGAGCACACTGACACACAGGGCATGTGCATTATGATGTCTTCCAGTAGTCCAACCTTCACACTATTAAATGTGAGCTCTTTGGCCAAACACAAATATGAAGGACATGATCTCATCATTTAATATGAACCTTTACTACTGTCATTCACAGACATATAGTTGAAGGAAGACTACCCTTACCACACATGAAGCAATTTCCCATGGTAGATTGTTATCTTAAAGAACAGGGCCAAACACCGAGGGAATTGGCTGGAATGACACAATGAAGCATTAACCAATACTCCGCTATTAATGCTTCCGCTAGTAAGCATATTCTTATCAAGACTATGATTTCTCCCTCACTTTATTTTTCCTTTCTCCTGGTATATATACCCTTGGGGTATGAATCATATTTTCGAGAGAAGCTGGCTCACCTCATGTCCAGTGAATTAACATTTCATCCCAACATCTATGCCCTTAGGGATTTCATAATTTGGTTGGACGATCTCAGATGTACCTCACAAAAAAGCAATACTAATCATTACATCTTTTCACTTATATTGTATTTGCACCTCCTGACGTAAATCAGCCTAACTTGTACTGATCATCTGGCCATCCTCTTCAGTCATATTTCTCAACTCAACTGATGCACATTTCTGTTGTTAATAAGTCCTACAGAGGCTGGAAAGATAAGAATATTTACACAAATATCATGCCATTGTTAGTTAGAACTCTGCTCTTTATGATCCTGGAAAGCATGCAGAGGTCTTTCATGCTTGGACTACTGAAGCACTTGATAATATCAACTCAAAAAAGATTTCTAAGCAAAGTCTTTTAAATACATATGGTTCAACGCTGAGCTAGAAAAAACTAAAACCAATGAACAGATGCTTGGAAGAAAAATGGAGGAAAAATAAAAGGTTCTTGCAAAAGAGAAGAATGTGAGGAGCCAGGAATAAAACTCAGACACACAGGATTCATGGTTTTGGTCAAATACTTTAATAAAAGTAAAGGGGGTGGGGAAATGCCTCTCTGTCCCTCTCTGTCCCTTCTCTAAGAGGTGTTTCCCTACCTAAAACCAAGCCTATGGGTCTGTCAACGTCAGAATGGCCAAAGCAAAACCATCCTGTTTTCAAAGTACTATTCTAACCCTCACATTCTAACAAACTAAACTCCACGGTGAAAAGGGTAATGTCTTTGGCCTGACTCCAACACAAATGTTCCAGAAGGATAGAGTTCCTTGATCCAGAGGGTGGTTCCCTTCCCCTGGATTTCTCTTTAATCTGTTGGAGATTCAGTTCCTTGAGTCTCTTGATCTACCAAACAACTGATACACAAAACAACGTGGCTCTTTGTCTTTATCTATTTCAAGATACCTGATGTACTCTCCTGCCAGGTTTTCACTCCTCTTCCTCTTTGGTTTCACACAGCTTTTTTTACTAGCCTGATATATCCTTCTCAGGGCCCCTTTTGGTGATGTGTTGCCTATACACTTCTCAGTTTGTCCTTGCCTGGTGTGTTAACTTACCAGGACTTTCTTAAATGTACATACTTGCAACTGCCTGGTATACTCTCCTGCCAGGGCTTTCTTCAATGCATATATGTGCAGCTTCAATTTGCCTGGTGTACTCTCCTTCCAGGGCTTCTCACATGTGGACTCTGCACACACTTCCAAACTTGATATTCTCCTATGTGTGCTTTATCTGATACTGTATTTGCCTGGTAGGTAATGGGCCAAAATATCGCCCTCAGAATTCCAACTACCGAAATTGCAACTTTATTTTTATTTCAACCCCCCCCTTACACCACCTATATATGGTGGGTATGGGATATAATAGTAGTGTGGTAGGTTGCAGGGGGGTCTCCCCCGCATGTATGTGGTGTAAAGGGGGTTGAATGAAATAACAGTCTCCATTTTCAGCCGGCGGAATTCTAGGTGTTGTACTAATCACATAGATCCGCCTGGTATATTACCCTGTCAGAGCTTTTCTCATATGTGTACAGCATAGACTTGCAACCTTGAAAGTTTGTTGCTTTCGTTCTGTTTTCCCCTCTAAAGAAGTGGTCACGACTTCTTTCTCTTTCATCAACTTCATTTGCTTCCTTTTCAGTCATTCGCATTTGGTATGGCTGCCAATATGCCCCGGTGTCCCTGCTTCACTTTCGTGGACTCACCGGCTCTTGCTGGCGTACTTCACTTCTCTCGCGGCAAGCTGGTGGCAGTCATTCGTTATCTCTTGCCATCCCTCTGCCTTCGTTCCTCGGCTTCTCTGCATCTGGAGGTTCCTGGTGGGCCCTTCTGCTTCGGGCTGAGCGTCTGTAAGGCAAATGTTACCTTTCTATGCCTGCAAATTCCCAGGAGCCCTGCATTGGCTTCTGGAATTTCTGCAGCGTGTTTACTTCTTCAGTAAGCTTTCCTTTGCTTCCTCTGTGAGTCAGTTGGCTCGACAGCACTTTCTGCAGCTCTCAGTCCGTTCCAAAAGAAACAGCTTTCTCCCTTCAGCAGTGTGCCTCAGTCAGTTGCTTCTGTTTTTTAAATGTCCCGGCCATAGGTATGTGTTCCCAACAACTAGAGCGTGGCTTGTGTTCTTGGTCTTTTCCACTCTGCATTACTTGGCTCATCTTCCTCATCCCAGTATTCTTGCAGTTATGGGAATGGAAGTCCATTCTTGATGTTTTAGATGTAAAGTCTGGGCAAGTGTTCTCTGAAGTCTTCAAGTGCAAGCTAGCTCTGAAAAGCCTGTAGACAGTCTGAGAAGATATTTTCATGAGTCACAGAGGGTAAGTCGGATCTGGATGGCTCGCATACAGATCTTGTTAGGTCTTCAGTACCCTTCCTAGGGCATTGAGGGAGGTGTAACAATATGCCATTAAGGCATTGGGTACGGATGGGATATCCTGCTGAGAGAAAGGGGAATAACATGCCTTGTCCGATGGTGCCCAGCTACCCCTTCCAAAGGTTGTCGCCCCCATGTGATCCTCCCTCATATAGTTTCCCCCAGGCTCAGGATCAAGTAGCAGCTGCTGTCCCCTGGTAGCATGAGGAGAGGTCACCACCGGGAAAGAAGTGATCACACCATCAGATTCATCACATACCCATCCCATAATTCTGCTGATTCTTTCAGCACCTATTGGGAAATGGGAAAGGAAGTCTAAAGTTCCCTGTTCTCTTCCTTTTCGGTGTTATGCTGTGAAACAATAGGGCTGCATGTCTAGGAACCAATGCATGACCCGTGCATTGGTGTATTTGTGGAGGCTAATCCATGTTAACGGAGAGTGATCTGTGACCAATCTAATATTCCTACCAGTGAGATAATATGTATGATATGACACTGCCCACTTTATAACTAAGGCCTCCAATTCAATAGTGACATAGCTCTTTTCTCGGGGGTATAGTTTCCTACTGATATAAAGAACGGGGTGTTCTATGCCATTGTGATCTTGTATAAGGACAGCCCACAACCCGACATGTGAAGCATCCATCTGTAAAATGAACACTTTCTTAAAGTCTGCCACCTTGAACAATGGTTAATTGCACAGAATGTTTTTGAGTTTGTCAAAACATAGCTGGTGTTCATCTCTCCACTTTTATCTTTTGGGGCTCTACATCCTTAAGTTTATCAGTGAGGCAAGACCTGATGGAAGAACAACTGGGGATAAAGCGTCTAAAGTACCCCACTAAAACCACAAAGGCTCTTAGATCTTTCATGGTTCTGGGCACTGAAGCTTCCTGGCCAGCTTTCACATTCTCACACTGACTGTTCCCAGCAACACTATTTCAGATTGGCAGTGAGCCCAGATTTCCTCAAATCTCTGGTAACGATGTGTAGATGTGTAGGTGTTCTTCACACATACTGCTATAGATGATTATATCATCGATGTAAACACCACATAAAGAGGGGTAAGGCCGGAGGACTTGGTCCATTAACCTTTCAATGAAATAGTACAACGGCGGTGGAAAAAGCTGTTTCCTCCTTATCCTCTGGATTAACAGGAACTTGCCATTCTCCCTTTGTCAGCTTAATCGTGGAGAGGAAGACGGCGGTTCCCAATTGATCAATTAGATCGTCTATCCTTAGCATTGAGTAGCTGTCAAATTGGGAAACCACTTTCACCCTCCTGAAGTCAATGCTATACTTCCACGATTAATCTGGCTTGGCAACAAGTACTATCTGAGAGGACCAAGGGCTCTGAGATGGCTCAATTATATTAGATCTGAGCATATTTTCCACCTCCGCTATGACTATTCAATTTTTGGCTTCTAGGACCACATTCCCTGTACGGATGTAGTGAAAACCCCCTTTCGATCTTACTCTCTCAGATCTAAAGACATCTGGAAATTGTTCTAGCAATTCTAACAGATTTTCGCTCCGATTCTGGGATACGTTGGAAGGAATCAGGGTGTTTTTATCTGATTCTTCAGTCAATAAACTAGTCAATACTATGGTCGTGTTCTCAACTGGATCCTCTTTCTACTCGTTGGGGAGGTTTACGTGATAGATATGGGCCTTAATTCTTCAATCGAGTTGGGTGACTTAATAATCACATGGGCCTGTTTGCTCTAACACCTCATAAGGACCATGCCATTTGGACAACATTTTATTCTCAGATGATGGAAGGAGAACGAGAACTTTTGTCCAATGGAAAAGGACCTAAGCAAAGCTTTCTTATGATGGTAGGTCTTTTGATTTTCTTGGGCCTTGATCATGTGAGCTTGAACTATTGTTCCAACAGTAGCCTTGTGCTCTTAACTGTTGGGTGGTTTGGGAAAGGGGCAAAGTGACTTTCTCCCACTCTTCTCAAGTCTCCAGTAACATGTCAAAGACAATTTGCGGCTCGCTGTCATATAACAATTCAAATTGAGGAAATCTTGTTGAGGATTGTGGTGTTTTCCAGGTGTCAAAAAGGTCCCAAGGTGTCATGATAGCCCGGTTTTTGTTGTCTGCCTCAACTAACTTCTTTAGGACATGCTTTGGGTTTTTATTGAATCGTTTCACTAACCCATCAGTTTGTAGATGGTAAATAGAAATCGTAAGTGTTTTTATATGCAGGATTTCCTTCACTTCCACCATGAGTCGACTCATGAAGGTGGTTCCCTGGTCCGTTAGGATCTTCTTTGGGAACCCAACTCGCAAGACAAATTGGATCAAGTGTTTGAGGATTTGTTGGGTCATATTATTGTGTAATGGGAATGTTTCAGGATATCGAGTTGCATAATCCACAATTACCAATATGTATCTGTTCCCTAATTTCGATAGTTCAAGGGGCCCAACTATGTTCATGTCTGTATGGGAAAAGGGCACATCAATAATTGATAAAGGTTGTAATGGAACTGGAGGGGGCATCTCAATACTGGTCTTTTGGCACAGGGTGCAAGTAAGCACAATGTTTTTCACATCAGCATAAATGCCTGGCCAATAGAAACAGCTTAATATTTCTGCCTGTGTCTTGGCTGTCCCTAAGTGACCACCTGTTAAATGGGAGTGAGACATTTCTAATACCATTCTTTTGTGACTTTTGGGTACCATGATCCGAGTTCTGGAAGTACCATCAGGACTCGGGTCACCACTACAGAGTAGTCCAGCCTTTAAGAAAAAAAATGGCCCCCCTTTCTCACTGCCCTCCTCTTCAGATAACACAAGAAGGAAAGCTTCTGCAAAGAAAGGCTCATTTCTTTGGGTGAATGCTAAATCTGGAATAATCTCAGCTTCCCCCCCCAAGGGCTTTAGATGGTAATGCCTGGGATGTAGTTGGGGAATCTGCATCTGTCTTTCCAAAGCCTTTGCTCCCCCTCTCTGTTTTATCAGTGGTCTTAATTTCCTCTGCTTTGGGAAACAAAGCCCTCGCCAGGATCCTCTGGGCTATTTTCTGGCCTGCCTAAACTTGATGTGTCTCTTTCCCACTGTTCGGAATCAATATTTTTATGTCACCTCTATAGTTCGGTTCTATGGCGCCTGCTAAGACACCCAGGCCATATCACCAGGCTACACCTGACTTAGAGGCGTGTCTGATATAAGTCGCAGCTGTGGCTATTAACACCAGATTAGTTGGTATTAAGACTCAGTCTCCAGATTTTATGAACTCCCCTTAGCTATTACATAAATCAAATCCAATGGACTGCCTGGTAGTAACTGATGGATCGGAAGCTCTGTTGCTACATTTTTAAAACATGAGGGTCCCCCAATTTGTCTCAACTGAGCTTGATCCCATTTCTGACACCACATAAGAGAGCCAGGAATGAGAATCTGACATGAGGGATTCATGGTTTTGGTCAAAGACTTTTATTATAATAAAAGCGGGTGGGGAAATGCCTCTCTGTCCCTGCTCTAAGAGATGTTTCCCTACATAAAACCAAACCTAAGGGTCTGTCATTGTCAGAATGTCCAAAGCGAAACCATCCTGTGTCCAAAGTACTATTCT
The DNA here is from genome assembly GCF_040938575.1 of Ambystoma mexicanum. Classification (NCBI taxonomy): domain Eukaryota; kingdom Metazoa; phylum Chordata; class Amphibia; order Caudata; family Ambystomatidae; genus Ambystoma; species Ambystoma mexicanum. Next base: position 585,786,990 of record NC_090935.1, read on the forward strand.
GGCCCTCACATTCTAACAAAATAAACTCTGTGGTGAAAAGGGTAATGTCTTTGACCTTGAGTGGTTTATACATATTCAAAAAGGAAAATGTATTGCTTCAACACAAAAGTTCCAGAAGGATAGAGTTCCTTGTTCCAGAGGGAGGTTCCCTTCCTCTGGACTTATCTTCCCTCTGTTGTAGATTCAGTTCCTTGAGTCTCTTTTGATCCACAACACAACTGATGCACAAAACAACTTGTCTCTTATTCTTTGTCTTGTCAAGCTACATGATGTACTCTCCTGCTAGGTTTTCACTCCTCTTCTCTTTGGTTTCACACAGCCTTTTTACTAGTCATGATATATCCTTCTGAGGACCCCTTTTGGTGATGTGTTCCCTATAATGGTCTCTCTTTTCCTTACCTGGTGTGTTTCCTTATCAGGACTTTCTTATATGAACACACTTGCAATTGCCTGGTATACTCTCCTGCCAACGCTTTCTTAAATGCACATACCTGCAGCTTCAATGTGCCTGTTGTACTTTCCTTCCAGGGCTTCTCTCATGTGGACTCTGCACACACTCTCAAACTTGATATTCTCTTATGTTTGCTTTATCTGATACTGTTTCTGCTGGAATATTATCCTGCCAGGGCTTTTCGCATATGTGTATTGGATACACTCGCAATCTTGAAAGTTTCTTGCTTTCGTTCTGTTTTCCCTTCTAAAGAAGTGCCCATGATTTCTTTCTCTTTCCTCAACTTCATTTTCCTCTGAGCTTCGGGCCCTTTAGGAACGTGCATATGTAATGGATGGGATCAAACAGAATAATTCTGAGTCCAAATAACCGAACCAACTCAGGAAGATGGCAAAGTACTGTTTTATTAACCATTACCTAAACAGGGAGTTTACACCGAACATCAACAGACGGACGCTCAGTGTCTTAACGATCATTACACAAAACTTAGTTTATATACCAAAAATATCTCAGCGGTGACGTCATACTACGTGGCAATAATGAAAAACCTATCAAGGGTCGCGATTGGCCAAGGGGAAAATCCTTTAGAAGAGCAAAAAATCTCAAACAAATATTGTGCCCTTCACACTTCACAGAAAACCAGAAAACAAAAGGTAAAAGGAAGCTTTGGCAGTCGACCAACCTAACGGGGAACAAAAAATGTGACAAATGTACATTTTGCACATATTCTGACAATGGCAAAACAGACATTATGTTGCCAAATGGATTCAAATATCAAATTAAAGACTTCATAAATTGCAACACAAACTTTGTAGTTTATGCAATCAGATGCATATGTTCGAAACTATAATTCGGGAGCACAATACGCCCCCTGAAATTGAGGATCTCAGAACATTTAAGGACAATCAAAAATCGGGATTTGGGATATCCGCTAGGACAGCATTTTGCATCAGAGCATCCAAAAGATAAAATTGATGGAATAAAATTCTTTGCATTATAACTTGTCAATGCACCACCAAGAGATGGCAACAGAGAAAGACTGTTAAGACAACGTGAAGCCATTTGGATTTGCAATATGGACTGTTGTATAACAGGTTTGAATTTTGATACAGAGATGAGATATTTTTTGTAAATAATACAATACATACATAACTTATATATAGAAATGTTATATTCTAATTACATTGACCTATGTATAAAATGAAATGTTGCCAGACTATTTAAGTCACAACCTTGGTATTAAATCATGGATTGTAAAAACTAAGAGAGCAGACCGTAGTGATAATGTAAAAACAGTTCATCTAGCCTCCCAAAATGTATATTTTGATTCGCCAGGAAAATGCAATGCAGATTTATTATATTGAGATAATTGCAAAAGCAAGTGAGAATTGTAAGACATTTAATAAAAGAAAAAATCATAAATATCAGTAAATGTAAATAATAATCACAAGGATCAATTGAGGAAAACTCCTCAAATATATCACTTTTCTATGTAATATAGTGCTCAATTGACACAATAAGTGGTCTGAATCATCGTTGCAGCGGGCTCCTTGGTGGCCAGCGCGCATCCGACATCTCCGGCGACTTCAGTCACCAGTCAACGCTCAGGATCTTCATCCAAGAGGAAGTCGGACCATCCGGGCAAACTCAAGGTGGCCCCAGAGAAGACCAAGGAGAAGTCCAAAGCCAGCCTGCCCTTGCCAGAGAAGGCCAAGGGGGATCGAGGCTCCGGCCCTCCCCCTAAGGAGAAGGCCAAGACAACGAAGGTCAAGCAGGACAAGGGACCAGTCCTGTCCATGAAGGCCCAGGTACACCTGCCTTCTATCAAGCTGTTGGTGGCATCCCTTTCAAAGGCTGCAGGGGCGGACCCGCAGGGCGCTCTTCCGAAAGCAAGAGTGTCCCTCCCTTCCCTGCCAGGAGGGAGACTTCATCCAGCCCATTGAGAAGACCCCAGAAAAGAGGATGCCGATCATCTCCCTGAGACCATCCCCTCTGGACACGAAGAAAGGGAGGTGAGCCGAAGAGGTCCTCCAGGGCACGAATATCTCTTTAGAGGAGGAGCTCACCTACCTTCGGACCATCCAGGAAGGGGATGGCGACAATGGAAACATCAGGGTCACACCCTACGACAAAGGCGCAGACAAGGGTGACAGCGAAGGCGACGGCAACAAGGATACCGTTGAGGAAAACTACGGGGAGCCTCAGGGCAACGAGGGCCTTGGCTCTCTTCCTGCACCCCAGCCTCATATTTGCCCTCCACCTCAGCTGCCCCCTCGAGACCTCTCAGTGGACATTTTCTATATTCCGCATATGCTGGTCTCCGAGATACAGAAGAGGATGCCGGCTCTGCTGACGGCCCCACACGTGGCTCAAGTACCGGCCGACCCTCTGGCTATGGGGGAACCACCGGCCAAGAAGAGGAAGAGGCACCTGTTGTCTCCTTGCCACCCTTCACGGCCCTCTCCCCCTCCAGGGGAAGAGACGGATCCTGACACAGCGACGATGGGCACTGACCATGACGGTGGAGTGCACCTCCCGTCTCCTGCACCCAGAACCTCCCCGCCGGACCAGATAGGCTCATTCCATGCGATGATCTCCAGAGTGTCAGAGCTATTCCAACTCGCAGCAGAAGAGAAGAAGAAAGAAGGCTTCTTATACCAGCATTGCAAGGCGAAGAGAAAGACCATCCTGTCTGTCCCATTGTTGGATGACATCTGGGACGAGGGTCTGTCGTTCATGAAGAACCCCTCTATGGCCCTGGCGAAAAGGGACCGCCTAGAGAAGAAATACAGGGTGCCGGACTCTGCACCCAAGTGCTTGCGGGCCCAACCGTCACCAGACTCGGTGGTCTTTGCAGCGGCCAAGAAGAAGTCATCGGGGGCTCCATCTTCAGCAGTGTCCAACCCTCCAGACAGCGAGGGGAAGAAGTTGGATGCTATGGGACGAAGAGTTATCTACTCAGCGGCTACGACGATCAAGGCCGCCAATGCCCTAGCTATTGTTGCACGCTATGACTGAGAGCTGTGGTTCAAGCTTGCTTCTCTGTTGGACTTCCTCCCGACGACAAGAGGTCGGAAGCATTGGAAATTCTGCAAGAAAGCAAGGTGGTTTCGGATCACACCATCACAGTGGCCACGGACATTGCCGACGCAGGATTCCGCCAGATGAGCCACAGCATTTGCCTTCATCATCGTGGCTGGCTCAAGGCCACCAACTTTCGACAGGAGGTCCAGACAAGGGTTTTGGACATGCCCTTTTGACAGAGAGAATCTTTTTGGGAAGGCTGTAGATGAGTATTTACAAGCCATCAAGGCACACACGGAGACAGCACATGCCCTTCAGCAGCGACAGCCGTCCTTTTGACCTGGAGGCAAGTCCCCCCTTGCTTCGAAGGGTTACGGCGGGGGCTCTTCTTCCTACCGCCACCCCTCCCGATCCTCGGCCCAGGAAACCAACAGGGGCCGCTCAAAGACCTCCGGAGGAGGACGCCGTCATCGCCAAGGACCCCAAGGCGGCCCGTTGACCTCCAAATAAGAATGAACAGGCTGGAATATCAGGCTCCCATCCGTGCACTCTGGTGGGAGGCCGGCTGGCGAACTTCATTAGCGTCTGGAAACCCATCTCCACCGACCATTGGGTGCTCGATGCTCTCGCCTATGGACACACTCATGAGTTTCAATGGAAGTGTCCCCAAATACCACTGATGGTCCGGCAGGAAAACCACGTCCCTCACCTGGAGGTTCGAGCCATGCTAAAGAAAAGAGTGGTAGAGGTAGTTCCCAAGCGTCTCCGGGGATCCGGAGTTTACTCAAGGTACTTCCTCGTACGAAAGAAGACCGGGGGCTGGAAGCCCATTCTCGACCTGCGACGACTGAACAAATACATGAAGTTCCAGAAGATCCAAATGGTCCCTCTTCAACACATTCTCTGACAACTGGAAGAGGGGGATTTTCTGTCGTCACTGAACCAGGAGGATACTTACTTCCACATCCTCATTCACAAGGGACGCTGCAAGTTCTTACGCTTTGTCGTTCAAGGGGTGCCTTACCAATTCAAGGCCCTTCCCTTCGGGCTAAAATCGGCACCCAGAGTCTTCACAAAGTGCCTGGCTCCGGTGGCGGCCCACCTACGACTGCAAAGGATTCATGTCTACCCCTACTTGGATGGCTGGCTCATCCGAGCCAGATCAAGGGAAGTCACCGCCGGCCACACAGTGAGAACAGTTCGCTTTCTGACGGATCTGGGGTTCTCAGTGAACTATCCAAAGTCCTGCTTGACTCCATCGCAGGATGCACTGTTCCTGGGGTCCCGTTGCAACATGGTGTCATGTCTGGCGGCACCGTCGGAGGAGAGGATAGCAGCCATCCTGGGCAAGGTGCAACGGATATTAGCACTGAAAATCGCCACGGTGAGGACCATCAAGTCTCTGCTCGGCATGATGTCATGCATCTACAACTGCAGGCTACGGATAGGCCCACTGCAGGAATTCCTAGACGCCCATTGGATCCAATTGTCAGGAAGCTTCCAAGACAGGATCACGCTCGATGCGAGCTTCTGTTGAGCGATAAGGTGGTGGGGCGTACGCTCCCATCAATCCGGAGACGCAGAGTTCCAGACCTCACCACACCAGGAGACGGTTACGACTGACACCTCTCTGGAAGGATGGGGAGCTCACACCAGAAGTCTTCACGCCAGAGGCCTGTGGTTGCCAGAGGGGAAGACATTGCACATCAACGTTCTGGAACTACGGGCTGTGGTTTGGAGCCTCAAGTCACAATGTTCTATATCCGGAAGCAGGGGAGAACCAGATCCCCAGCACTCTCCAAAGAGCCGCAGGACCTATGGCACTGGTCCGTCACCCAGGGGATGTTCCTCTTTCCTTTTCACCTGGCCGGAATAAAGCTCACTGTCGCCGACTACCTCAGCAGGGAGCTTTGCTCTTGCCACAGATGGGAGCTTCGGCAGGACCAAGTGGACCACCTGTTCCGCAGATGGGACGATCTGTTTGCGACAGCGATGAACACCAAGTGCCAGAGGTTTGCCAGCAGGTTTCCCCAGTCGGGGAGACTGGGGAATACATTCTCAATCCCCTGGGACGGCCTGTTTCTGTATGCGTTCCCTCCATTGCCGTTGCTTCTTCGACTCATCAATCAACTCAAACGGTCCTGGTGTAGGATGATCCTCGTTGCACCAGCGTGGCGGAGGCAGATTTGGTACCCGGACCTTCTCAGCATGTCAGTGTCCCCTCCAGTCAAGCTTCCAGTGGTCGCAGATCTTCTTTCCAGGGAAGGAGGCGTAATTCTGCACCACGACCCAGGATCACAGAACCTGAAGGCCTGGCTGCTGCAGCGTTAGAATTCAGGGGTTACGATCTACCGACAGACTGCAAGGAGGTGCTTGCCAAAACCAGGGCATCGCCTACTCTAAAATGTTACGGATTGAAATGGAAGAGGTTCGCTGTGTGGTACAGTGCACAGAAGATCCACCCTCTAAGAGTCATGGCTCCACAGGTGAGTTGCTACCATATTTGCTGTCGTTGGCCAAAGCAGGACTGGCTCATTCCTCCATCAAGGTTCCATCTGGTGGCTATCTTCCGCTACACCAGATCTCTGGGACGGTCATCATTATGGTCACACCATCTGGTTAAGGAGTTTGTCAAAGGACTGTTCCGTTTGTTCCCGCCGGTGAATGCTCCAGCCCCGGCATGGGAGCTCAATGTGGTACTGACTAGGCTCCTGGGCCCCCCATTCGAACCTATGCAGACAGTTCCACTGAAGTTCTTGTCATGGAAGATGGCGTTCCTCGTGGCCATCACTTCTGCACAGCGGATGGGTGAGATTCAGGCCCTGTCTTATAAGCCACCTTACTTGACTTTTCACGAGAGAAGGGTGGTGCTGCGGACGCACCCCTCCTTCATGCCCAAGGTGCCGTCGGACTTTCATCTCAACGAGCCCTTGGTGTTACCTGTGTTTTTTCTGATACCTTTTGTCGCCGGCTGAAAGGACTTTGCACTCGCTGGATGTGGCTAGGGTGCTGAAGTTTTATGTGAACCGCACAAAGAGTTTCAGGAAGACGTCTCGGCTCTTTGTGAACTTTGGCCCTGTGAACCATGGGAAGGCCCTGTCCAAGGCTTCCATTTCCAGGTGTCTCTCCGGCAGTATCAACCATTGTCACTGGTTGGCGAACCAACAGTTGCCTGGCTATCCGAGAGTCCATTCGACCAGAGCGATTGCTGCTACTACGGCGTTCTTGGCTGGGTTGCCCCTGCTGGACATCTGCAGGGCTGCTACATGGAGGTTGACGCACACCTTCACGCGATTCTACTGCGTCGACAGGGATTCCAGGGAGGAGTCCAGAGTTGGCCAGGCAGTGCTGCGCAACCTGTTTGCTTGAAGGTGAGCCTGGTGAGGAGGTAAGAGATGCTCATGTTGAGCCTTGCCACCTCCCGTGGTTGTGCATGTGTGTACTGCTATGTATTCTTTATTCATGAGTATGTGAATCCATGCCAGACCCCATGCTGGAGAAGGAACAAGTTACTTACCTGTAACGGTTGTTCTCCAGCTATAATTTTGGAATGGCTTCACATGCGAACCCTCCTGCCTGCTCCTCTGTGGCGTTTCTCTTGGTCCTACTGCCACTTTACGTGCTACCGAATCTGAAGATGGCTGCCAAGGGAGGGAGGAGCTTAGGTAGAGGGCAGTCCTTGGCTGGGGGCAGTATGACCCAGAGCTCAGTGATTGGTTTATGGGAGAAAGACAGTTCAGAAATGAAACAGAAACAGATTACCGAGGATTCCCAGCCTGACGATGAGGAATATTCATGAGCATGTGAATCCATGCCAGACCCATGCTGGAGAACAACAGTTACAGGTAAGTGACTTATTCTTTACTTCTTATTCTTTATTTTGTACCACCCTCATTTACGATCAACTATGAATACTTTTTTCTTCGTTTTTTAAGATTACATTTTATTGTACTGTAAAGTGTGCTCCTTTTGTTCAGCGCTTTGCCGTAAAGTGCTATATAAATTACAAATAAAATACAAAAAATACAAAAAATAAGTTTGACCATCCCTCTCTTCTACCTTCTGATTTACAAGAACATTCACCTGTATATATGATCAATTCCAAACCGCAAACTCCCTGACATTTGCTCGTCAAGCTAGCCATGCAACCGTAGCTCCCCATTAACCAATACACTACTCATGACCTCACAGGCGTCCGGCCACATGACATCAAAAATGACGCCCTAGGTGATGTCAGAAGTATCTTCAGTGATGATGTCACATATGAAGTCACCAATAGCATAATCAATAACAATACTGGTGACTACACACAATCTTTTTTCTGAAGCTTGTATGCCCACCCACAGGCTCCATCTCAGTGTCCTTATGGGTGCATTTCTGATTAAGCTCATTCCGAATTCTGTTAATTTTGCCAGATAAGAATGAGTCGATCTTAACAATTTCTTTAACTTGTAGTAGCGGGTTAATTGTAATTGTGTTAAGACAGTGTTAGCAGCGATTAGTGGCTGACCTGATCGGTTTGAAAAAGTGTTCTGACTTTGTATTAAGAATACTGTACTGTACTGTACCTATGTGTACCTGTACACCCTGATGTAGCCCCCCGGACCATGTGGTGATGCTTTCCCAATCTGTGCACCTATATTATGTTGCATTTATCTCAGGAGGATAGCGTAGGGGCAACATGCTCGCCTTGGAAGCAAGACGACAAAGAGCAACACAGGTTCGATTCCCGGGTCCGCGCTTAGAATCCTCTGGGTATTAAGCGTGTTATAAATAACCAATCATATCATGTCATATCTGGCCTATTTGTACCTGTACACTTGATATAGCCCCCCGCACCATGGGATGAAACTTTACCAAACTGTGCACCCATGGTATATCACATCTTGCCTATTTGTACTTGTACACTTGATGTAGCCTCCTGCACCATGAGGTGAGGCCTTCCCAATCTGTGCACCCACATTATGTCACATCTTGCCTATTTATACTTGTACACTTGATGTAGCCCCCTGCACCATGAGGTGAGGCTTTCCCAATCTGTGCACCCACATTATGTCATATCTTGCCTTTTTGTACTTGTACACTTGATGTAGCCTCCTGCACCATGAGGTGAGGCTTTCCCAATCTATGCACCCACATTATGTCATATCTTTCCTATTTGTACTCGTACACTTGATGTAGCCTCCTGTACCATGAGGTGAGGCTTTCCCAATCTATGCACACATATTATGTTGCATCTTGCCTATTTATACTTGTACACTTGATGTAGCCTCCTGCACCATGAGGTGAGGCTTTCCCAATCTGTGCACCCATATTATGTCATATCTTGCCTATTCGTACCTGTACACTTGATGCACCATGAGGTGAGGCTTTGCTTGTCTGTATATACTCACTTATTCTGTCTGTAACCGTTATGAGTACTCTTGCACTTCTCTTATGCACTATGAACTTTCTGTAACTAGTGCCTAGATGGCTCTGGGTTTTGTATGCTGAAATAAATGCAAAAAAATGTAAATGAAATAAAATACTGATATACAGCAAGTTTTCTAATGTTCCTGTCAATTACTTTCTGTTTTTGTGAGATGTTAATTTTAATGTGTACTCTAATTCAATGCATACTGTTGATTCCACCTCCTTGTTCAATCGCAGCAATAATCACAGGTTTTTGTCACTCTTAGGCATTGTATTTTCAACAATATAATAGTCCCTTTCTCACCAAGAGGATACCCATAGTGTTCCTTATCTGGCTAATAATAAGTAACGCTATAACCAACAACTCTTTCTAAATCATTCCATCGGTTAAATTGAAGAATACTTGGTTACAGCGTGACATGTTTCATCGAGTCACTTTGACCATGACATGTTTGACTATTTTATTTGTGAGGAGTACCCCCATAACTCCCAACCTTATACCCACCTCCCACCACCGATCAACATATTCCTCCCCCCCGACTCAAATTGACCTGATCAAATGTGCAACATGCAAAAATGTCACAATGTAACCATTGCAGACCTTCTATCTGATGTTCATATTTGGCATCATTGATGATATGTTAAAAATCATGTCTGATTTCCAACATGTTATGTTTCTCCTTCTGGGCAACATAACTGATGGCATTACTTACATAATGTCGTCTGTTTGTTTGTTTATTGATGTGATAGTGCGCACCAAAACCCTTAGGTATCTGGGTGCAGTAGTACAAGTAGTACAAATACAAGAAGTCTCAAAGCTTAGTTACATTGCCTGTCACAGGCGGGTACATACATGTGCATACATACAAATAATACAATGCAGATATTTACATATAATACAATGCAGATATTTACAGGTCAAGGAGCATGGAGGATATGGATGAGCTTATGTACATGGCAAAGTAGTGCTTAACCTTACATATTGTTATAATCTGAATGTCGTGCAGATATGTGAGACCTCTGTCCCCAAGTGCCGCACAGGGAGAATGACAATTCGCTCCCTAGACAACCTTTGAGGCCACAGGTGGAGATGAATCCGGGACCGTGAAGTACTGGGAGTCCCAGGGAAGCTGTAAAGGAAGGCAATGTTAAACACCAAGCAAGCAGGGCAAAACGTAGGTAGACAAAAAATAAGGGGAGGACTCTTACCAGGATTCAATAGCTGAAAGGGATTCTGGGGCTCAAGATGGTAATGGGCCCTGGATGTGAGATACTGACTGGAAGGCAATCCACTTGAAGAATTCCGAACACTGGACAGTCCCAGGTCTAAAACCAAACGTAGCAGTATGAATATGGAGAGCAATGAAGAACACAATCCAAAAGGGGAGTCCGTGTATGCGGTCCGAGGTCAGAAGCCCAGAATATCAGTCCAAGCCAAGGTACAGACAAATCGTGATCAAAAAGAGTTCCAAAAAAGGGTAGCCGAGTTCAAGAATCCAACAAGACACAAGATAACGGGACAGGAGCCAAACAGAGTCTCAAGAAACAGCTGTGAAGCGTGGTACTGAGGTATTCCTCTGCTTAAGTACCTTTTGGTGTCGGATCATGTGATCGTGAAGCCAAGTCACGTGAACGCGAGTTCCGGTCACGTGATTTCTGATCACGTGACCGTGAAGCCAGGTCACGTGAACGCGAGTTCCAGTCACGTGATCAGGTAACTCTAGCAGCATAATGCGAAGAATCAAACCTGTTCTTTTGGTGACCTAATCTCCATGGCAGCTGCCAATGAAGAAATGGACGCAGACGTGAGTGTGGAGTAGTGGTGTGCGTATGTTGTGACTGTGTGCGAGCCGGTCTGGACCGCCCATGTGAGCTCCGGAGGATGAGTGGGGGGTGAATTCGGGCTGAGGGGGACGAGGGGGAACTGGTGTCATCTGATGTTTGGATGGAAGTCATGACAGAGCCCCCCCGCAAAGGCCCACGTCCACGTGGGCAGGACGGATATTCCCGATGAAACCGAGCCACCAGGCGGGGGGCCTGGACATCCGAAGCCGAAACCCAAGATCGCTCCTCCGGGCCGTAACCCAACCAGTCCACCAGGTACTGCAACTTGCCCCTGAAACGTCGGGAACCTAGTATAGCGGAAACCTCAAAGACATCGGGGGCATCCAAGGAAACAGGGGCAGCCGGGGAATGAAGACGGGACGAGACAGAGCAAGGCTTGAGAAGGGACGTATGGAAAACAGGGTGAATCCGCCAGGAAGACGGGAGTACCAGGCGATAAGCCACTGGATTGATGACTCGAGATACCACAAAAGGGCCCACAAAACGAGGCAGAAGCTTCCGACAACCCGCCAAACGGAGATGTCGGGTGGACAGCCAGACTCAGGAACCAACCGCATATAGCGGGGCAGGGCTACGTTTCGAGTCAGCGTAAGCCTTCATAGATGACTGGGCCTCCTGGAGATGAACCACGGTCTGGGCATGGAGAGAGGACATGTCCCTAATACAGGCAGCTGCAGCTGGGTTGACAGAGGGAGAGGCATCGGGAATCGGGAGGACACGGGGGTGCTGGCCATACAAGACATAAAAGGGGGAAGAACCAGTGGAGGAATGTATAGCATTGTTATAGGCAAATTCGGCAAAGCGAACAACCTGCAACCAAGTAGCTTGTTGCTGTAGCACCAAACAGCGTAAATACTGTTCCATGGACTGGTTCGTTCTCTCAGTTTGTCCATCGGTTTCGGGATGGTAAGCTGAGGAGAACCGTATGTCGATTCCAAGCAACTTGGTCAAGGCACGCCAGAACCGAGAAGTAAATTGGGACCCCCTGTCCGAAATGAGCACAGACGGCAGACCAAAAAGACAGAAGACCCCCTCAAAGAACAACTTGGCTAACGTAGGTGCAGAAGGAACACCCCGACAAGGAGTGAAACGGGCCATTTTAGTGAATGCATCAACCACCACCCAGATTGTGTCGTAACCCTGGACCTTAGGTAAATCAGTCACAAAATCCATGGTCACAGTATGCCAGGGCTTAGGGGGTATGGGTAATGGTTGCAAGAGGCCAAGTGGACGACCCCTGCGATTTTTACATTGGGCACAGACAGCGCAGGTGTTGACGTAGCAGATAACGTCATGTTTCATGGATGGCCACCAACACCAGCGTCTCAAGAGCTCCAGAGTGCGGGTTTGACCTGGATGACCATTGAAGGGTGCGTCATGAGACCACTCCAGAGCTAGGTTTCTGGTATCGGTGGTAGGTAACACTAGGCGGTTCTGCACATATGGTAACCCATCAAAATACACCGGGTCCCATTCGGATAGCTGTTCGGGATGTTGCTGGACCCAGGTACGGATGGTGTCTAACAATGCCAACGGGGGTGTACATGTGCATACCACGTTCTCATGGGACAAGAGAGTGTCCGGAAATATGGGTAACGAAACACCCCCAGGGGAACGAGATAAGGCATCGGCTTTACCGTGTGACATACCGGAACGATGCTTGATTTGGAAGTCGAAGGCAGCAAAAAACAAGTGCCACCTGACCTGTCTGCTGTTCACGCATTTCAGGGAGGCCAGATCCTGTAGATTCCGGTGATCTGTAAACACAGTGATCTTGTGTTTTGCGCCCAACAGATGATGTCGCCAAATGCGGAAAGCGTCCATCACCGCCAGGAGTTCCTTCTCGGTAACGGTATAGTGAACTTCTGCAGAATTGAATTTGCGAGAATGAAAAGCCACAGGGTGTAGATGTCCTGTAGCGGAACAGACCTGCGACAGGACTGCCCCTAATGCAAAGGAGGAGGCATCAGCCTCGACAATAAAAGGTAGGTCAGGGTCAGGATGCTGGAGCACAGGGGCAGTGGTGAAGGCATTTTTTAGAGTTTCGAAAGCCTGCTGATGTGTCCCCTGCCATTTGAAAGGTACATGGGGGCTAGTGAGAGAAGTGAGTGGTGACACAATGGAGGAAAAGCCAAATATAAAACGCCTGTAGAAATTAGCGAAACCGAGAAATGATTGCAGCGCCTTCAGGGTTTGTGGGGTTGGCCATTCTAGAATCGCCTTGACCTTGGAGTAATTCATCGCCAGACCACCAGGAGTGATGTTAAATCCCAGGAATTCGATATTGTCCACATGAAATTGGCATTTCTCTGGTTTCGCATAAAGCGAATGCTTTTGTAGCCGGGACAATACCTCTCGAACATGCTGTACATGGTCTTTGAGGGTATGAGAGAAGATAAGGATATCGTCAAGATACACCACCACGTAGATATCCAAAACATCATAGAACACTTCATTCATGAAATGTTGGAAGGTGGCTGGGGCGTTGCACAATCCGAAGGGCATTACTGAATATTCAAAAAGACCGTATCGTGTACAGAATGCGGTCTTCCATTCGTCCCCCTTACGAATGCGGACAAGGTTGTAAGCACCTCTCAAATCCAACTTGGAGTAGATAGAGGCGTGTATCAACCGGTCAAATAACGGGGTGATAAGAGGTATCGGGTACCGGTTTTTAATGGTAACAGCATTGAGTCTGCGGTAGTCCACACACGGACGTAGATCGCCTTCCTTTTTGGGCACGAAAAAGATTGGGCTGGCAGCTGAAGACGTGGAGGGGCGTATATGACCCAGGAGCAAAGACTTGTCTATGTATTCTTTGAGGGCTTGATCTTCAGACTGTGACAGCGAGTAGATACGACCTGAGGGTATGGAAGCCCCAGGGGTCAAGTCAATCGGACAATCATAGGGACGGTGTGGGGGCAGATTTTCGGAAGAACCTTTATCGAATACCGAAGCATAGTCCTGGTATTCCGTGGGAATGTACGCATCGACTAAACCCACCACATGTGGGTCAGAAGACGCCCTGGTTTCTGTGATATTGAGCCGAGCAATCGCACCCAATGCTGAAGCAGGATTGTTCTCCTCTCCATTTAGGGGGAGGCAAAAGTTTTGACATAATTCGGACTCAAAGTGTACATGACCCAAACCCCAATCAATGTGTGGATTGTGATCCCGCAACCATGGCATCCCGAGTATGATCCCGAACTGAGGCATGGCTATCAAGTCGAAGTGTATGGTTTCCTTGTGAATGGAGTGGATCGTCAGTATGAGTGGTGCCGTTTGTTGTCGAATGGGTCCAGACGCTAATTCTGTTCCATCAACTGCATGTACCAGTTCGGGTCGGTTTTTATTAACCAGGGGCAGGTTTAATGCTCTGGCTAACGTGATGTCAATGTAGTTCCCGGAAGCTCCTGAATCAAGGGTGATCACTACAGGATGAATGATACCGGGTGTGGGTTGCAAAGTAGCTTGTACTCTGATGGGTCTGATTCTACCGAACATCGGGATCGAACCCGGGGAGGAACATAGAGAGCTCGACCCTTCCCCCGTATCTAGGGTCGAGCTGGGTGAAAAACCTGGTTCTTGGGTTTCGGTCTTCGGGGACATTCCTTCACAAAGTGTCCACCCAGGCCACAGTAAAAACAAGCATTCTCTGCTCTTCTACGTTCCCGCTCCCTAGACGTGATGGGACTCCTGATACCTCCAATCTGCATAGGTTCCCCTGTGGTGTCTGAGGTGGAGGAAGATGCGGTTGGACCTGTGGAGTGGGAAAATCCGGCTTCAGTTCTTCGTTCAGAACGCCGTGCATCGACTTGGAGGGTTAAATCTACAAGGGCCGGGAATTGGACGGGCAAGGATGGGACCACGGCTAATGCGTCCTTCATAGGATTACTTAAGCCTCTGTAAAAGACCACTGCCATTTTACTTTCTGGCCATGATGTTTCGGCCGCTAGTTGGTTGAATCGGGTGATGTAATCGATTAGGGACCCCTTACCCTGAGTAAGTTCGAGTAACTCTAAATCATGTGACTGGGTTTTATACCTGGTGTCGAAAACTCGTGACATCTCCGATACCAGTTGGTCGAAATCGTAGAGAGCTGGGTGGTTATTTTCTAATAGGGGATTTGCCCAAGCCGCAGCTGTACCAGCTAGGTGTGACAGGGTGAAAGCTGCCTTAGTAGTGGGATCTGGGAAGGCAAGAGGTCGACATAGAAAATGTAATTTGCATTGGTTAAGGAAAGTCCTGTATTTTCTGGGATCTCCATGAAACTTCTCTGGGGCTGCCAATGGGAAAGGAGACGGTAGTACAACAGGGAAGGGTGCAGGGGTAGTCGGAACCGGGGCTAATGGAGGGGCTGGCATAGGAACCTGAGCGGCGTCCCCGAGCTCCGGATCCGCAGGCAAGGGATGTTGGGCACTCTGCAATAAATCAAGGCGCTGATGAATTACTGTGTTGGCAGCGACCATGTCCGCCCGTAATACCGTGATTGCTTGGATTATAGCAGCCATGGGATCTTCCGCGGTTCCCTCCATACCTGGCACGACAAGGCTTCACAGACTGTTATAATCTGAATGTCGTGCAGATATGTGAGACCTCTGTCCCCAAGTGCCGCACAGGGAGAATGACAATTCGCTCCCTAGACAACCTTTGAGGCCACAGGTGGAGATGAATCCGGGACCGTGAAGTACTGGGAGTCCCAGGGAAGCTGTAAAGGAAGGCAATGTTAAACACCAAGCAAGCAGGGCAAAACGTAGGTAGACAAAAAATAAGGGGAGGACTCTTACCAGGATTCAATAGCTGAAAGGGATTCTGGGGCTCAAGATGGTAATGGGCCCTGGATGTGAGATACTGACTGGAAGGCAATCCACTTGAAGAATTCCGAACACTGGACAGTCCCAGGTCTAAAACCAAACGTAGCAGTATGAATATGGAGAGCAATGAAGAACACAATCCAAAAGGGGAGTCCGTGTATGCGGTCCGAGGTCAGAAGCCCAGAATATCAGTCCAAGCCAAGGTACAGACAAATCGTGATCAAAAAGAGTTCCAAAAAAGGGTAGCCGAGTTCAAGAATCCAACAAGACACAAGATAACTGGACAGGAGCCAAACAGAGTCTCAAGAAACAGCTGTGAAGCGTGGTACTGAGGTATTCCTCTGCTTAAGTACCTTTTGGTGTCGGATCATGTGATCGTGAAGCCAAGTCACGTGAACGCGAGTTCCGGTCACGTGATTTCTGATCACGCGACCGTGAAGCCAGGTCACGTGAACGCGAGTTCCAGTCACGTGATCGGGTAACTCTAGCAGCATAATGCGAAGAATCAAACCTGTTCTTTTGGTGACCTAATCTCCATGGCAGCTGCCAATGAAGAAATGGACGCAGACGTGAGTGTGGAGTAGTGGTGTGCGTATGTTGTGACTGTGTGCGAGCCGGTCTGGACCGCCCATGTGAGCTCCGGAGGATGAGTGGGGGGTGAATTCGGGCTGAGGGGGACGAGGGGGAACTGGTGTCATCTGATGTTTGGATGGAAGTCATGACACATATACTTAAGGGAAAGACTGCAGCCAAGGAGAACAAGGTCAGGTGTATTGGTTGCAATAGTGGTGTTAAGTGCAATGGTTGTCAAAGTTGTGTCAGGAGGGTGGGGCGGCAGAGGGGAGGGATGGAGGCGGTTGTGACTCGTTGGTGTGAAGCCTTTTAAGAGCATTGTGTCTAAATTTGGTGTACGGTTAGGGTTGTCTGAGGTCAAGTGGCAGTGTATTCCACGATTGCGCAGCTTTACATATGAAATGGCATTAGACACTAAACAATGGGAAGTTATTAATTAATTATTGGCATTGAACTGGGCTGCTTCTGTGCCATCATTTCTTTCGTTGGCAAACATTTCTTCGAATACCTTTTCACCTAATGAGATTTCACCGAATTTATTTCACCGAAAATGGTAGGGGAAATGGTATATGGGTAATGCATAATAGGTGGGGTGTGGGGTAAGGTTATACGTTGGGATAGGGAGCGGTGAGGGGGGGTTTGGGTGGGGTCGCCCACTGCATTAAAAAAAAGAAAAGTAGAAAAAGTAAAAAGTAGATTTCTTTTTTCGGTGAAATGGATTTGGTGAAATCTCCATTAGGTGAAATATTTTCAAAGAAATCACATACATCCCATTTTTTTTAAATCCTATCTGTGCTATTACATATGCAAATCACTGTTAGTCCTGCACCAGAGGAAGCAGTCTACCCCAAACTGCTACAGTCCCTGCTGCGCATGAATATAAGATACCCCTGCAAGGTGCAGCTTAATTCCCTAGGCACAGCGAGGAAGTGACCCACTCCTGGGACATCTGCATCCTAGGGAAGACTCACAGAAGAAACAAAAAATTGATGAATGGAAAACTAAGAATTCATCCTAAGCGCTGGCATTGCTCTGCCTGTTTGAACTTGAATTTCTGTATCCTACGCTGCTGTTGACGAAATCTGAGCCTTATAAATGCCTCTTTTATATGCATTGCTGAGCCCTAAGTATATATTTGAGGAGACCTGTGGGCAATGCTTTTAATATATTGCTGTATTTGTGTCTTTTGGTGTTATCGCTTCCTTGAAACCGTGCATCCAACCAACAGACTTTCATTTTGTGGATACATAGAAGTTGCTTCAAGAAAGAAAAATTCTTGGGCTGCTTTCAATACAACTCTTTGAAAGAACATTCAGTCCTTGATTATTTGTATTGGGTAGATACCATGTTTAGTACTGTCTGAACATACCAGCTCAGCACTTACATTTCTGTATCTTTAGATCTCGCGTTTTTGTAATATTAAACTATCATGGTTGGACATATATATTTTTTGCACTAACCCTTCCACACTGGTAAATGTGTCACTTTGGTCATCAAAGGGATGATTGTATATTTCTGTCTTTTACAGGCTACCTTACAGGCAGTGAAGACTACTATTCCCATCAGCGTTGCTATTCAATTGAGACACTGAAAGTCAAGCGATGCGCTCTCGATTTGCGAGATGGAGAAGAAGTTGCAACTGGTTTTGAGAATATGTATTCCACGAATATATTTACAGAAAGAGCTGTTGATCTGATAGCTAACCATCAAGCTACAAAGGTACGCTGCTTGCTTTATTTCCACCTAATATAGAGATGGTCTGACTGCAGCACAAGCAATATTATCATGCCTTCTCATTGATAATTTACCTGAAGATGAAGTGAGTCAGGGCAGGCTGGTTAAACAAGTCTAGTTGAGTTTGATGATTGGGTGATCAGAGTAGCAATTCAGGGAGTGATCAATTGGACCTAATTGGAATTTCAATGAGACCTTGGATAAAATTCTGCACAGATGCGTAATCAAGCTGAGTTCAGTTATCTTTTTGTATTTTTTGTATTTATTTGTTTTATTTATTTGCATTTTTAAAGCTCTCAGATAGGCCACGGGCATTGAAGCACTGTTACAGGAATGGTTTGTTTTTTAGTTGCGTAATTGTTTTTTTTGTCTTAGTTGTGTATTTATAACACGCTTAAATACCCAGAGGTTTCTAAGCGCAGACCCGGGGATCGCACCTGTGTTGCTTTGAGTCGTCTTGCTTCCAAGGCGAACACGTTGCCGCTGAGCTATCCTCCCGGGACATCATTGTATCTCATTGACATTTATATAGTGCTGTCGCCAAAGCACTGCATAAAGTATAAGAGATGGTATATAACAAAATGAAGAAATGAGAGTAAAGTGATGACAGTGAGATGGAAGTTATGCAGCATTGAGAGAAGAGAGAATGTGGTGTTTTAACCTTGTACGGAAAATGGTGTCGTTTGGGGGCAGTACAGATGTCAGAGGGAAGAGAGCTTCAAAGTTTAGAAGCGAGAAGAGAAAAGAAACAAAAGCAACAAGCAGCACAGGGAGGTTTTGGAAATGTGAGGAGGTGTAAATGTTGGGCGCGTAGAGATCGAGAAGGACGGTAAGGAGAGACTAGAGAACACAGGTACGAGGGAGCTTGGCCCTGTTATACTTTAAGGGGAATATTCAGAAAATTTAAAAGAAGACAGGAGTCGAAAGGAAGAAGAGAAATTAATAGAATGATGAGTGCAATTGAAGAGGATTTTTATTGCAGAATTGAAGACAGAACAAAGTGGAATAAGATTTGAGGCGAGAAGACCAAAAAGAAGAGCAGACAGTAGTCAAGGCGGGAGAAAATAGAGGAAAAGGCAAGAAAAGAAGTTTAGCGACATGAAAGGAAATGTCTTATCTGATGTAGATTAAATACATAGTAATGGCACGTGCAGTTAAAGAATGTGATAGAAAAATGATAGAGGGGTCAAATGTGAGGCCAAGATTACAGGCAAGTGGGGAAAAAGAAAGTAAAGCAGGAGGAAGAAGAGACCAGAAGGATAAGCAGATGCAGACTGGGAAGATGCAGGAAAGAAAAGGATTTCAGTTTTGGATGAGATAAAATGAAGAAAGTGAGAAGACATCTAAGTCTCTGCAGCTAGTAAGCAAGCAGAAACTGTAGAGGGGAGAGAATTGGAAAAGAAGGAAAAGGAAAACAAAATCTGTGACTCGTCGACATAGAAGTGACTGGAGAGACTAAAGAACTGAGTAAGAGAAGAAAGATCGATTGTATAGATTAAGAATAGCAGTGGACTAAGAACTAATCCTGAGGAACTCCATAAAGAAGAGGACGAGGAGAAAAATCCATATTAACCAATGCACAGCAATGTGTTACAAATAGCTTATAAAAGAAACTTGATTCAGTATTCCGAATTGGATATATTGCTATAGCCAGATATTAGTGAAAATGGCTAAGCCCTGTTGTAGCAGTGCTGCTTCAGTGTTTCCTAATAACCTCATTTTGGTTATGTTAATCTCTGTTTCCTAATCCACAAAAGGTGGTTGGAAGTGTGTGTACCCCAACCCTAGAATCCAGTCTGCTGTGTAGATTTCAGCCAATTGATGATTTGCCTCTATTTGATTGGACCCTTAAAGTCCTGTCTTGACAAGGGATGGATGGAATTCCCAATGTGCCCAGAAAATAATCCATTGTCCCTTATATCTCCCCACAGGGAAAATATGCTGTTTATTAAAATGTTTCAGTAGGGCAGAATTGGCATCAAGATGCCACAGCGTGCTTAACAATCTAGTAAAACAAATTGGTAATGAGCACAAGGGGCAAAATATTCCATGTGCATGCTGATAGCCTTGCATAAAAGTAACTTCCCCTAGTGAACAAATGCCAGTTGCCCACATGCACATAGCTACTTGCCAAGAGTGAATTGTTGCTCGCCAACAGCTAGATGTGAGTGCCTTTTGGTTCCTGATAAAATAATAAATACAACCAGCTGGTTAAAAGCAGAGGAGATATAAGATCACGCTGCGGTGGTACTACTCGCTCCTCAGACTTCACCATATGAACCCCCAGGTGGACCGCTCTTGCTGGAGAGGATGCGGCCACCCAGGCTCCTTCTTCCACATGTGGTGGGACTGCCCGAAGATCCAACCTTCCTGGAAAGCTTGCCTAGGGTCCATCTCACAAATTACCGGAACAACGATTCCCTTGGAACCAGAACTGATTTTGCTGGGTGCTCCAATCCCCGGGACCTACCCGCGCTCCGGACCCAGAGCGAAACTACTAACTCACTGCCTACTAGCAGGGAAAACGATGGTGGCCCGAACCTGGAAAACCCCGGAAGGCCCCCACATAGCCCAATGGTGGACCAAACTTTGGGACATTCTGATAGCGGAGAAGGTGACGGCAGCACAAGCGGGAACTCTACATCGTTTCCAGAACATCTGGGCCCCAGTGCTGGAATTCGAATTCGCTTCCCCGCCCTGACCTACAAACCCACCAGGGCCCACTGGATCTTAAAAAAACAGGAGAGCCCGGAGGAAGGCACATAGTCGATGAGGCTCAATCCGGATTGCGCGGGAGGGAGGAGCCCGCCTACAGGGCCTATGGGACGGATGGACCAGGGGGAGGGAGGAGGGAGAAGACGCAGGGGGAATAAAATACTGGGGTTCAACATGCCTATATAACCACTGCATATAATGTCTGTACTTATCATTCTGCCTTGATTTAAAATAAACAAAGTTAAAAAAAAAAAAAGCAGAGGAGATTTCATTTTAGAAATATGGAGTGCAGGAGAGCCCGAGCAAGATGGCCTCTAGGTGACTGAGCTCTGGTGCAGGCAAGCTCTATCGTCAATTATACACTGCTCTGCTTGCTCGAAACTACAGAAAATTATATATTGTGATCGCAAGGAGTTGGGGATCCTACTATAAGATCGAGGATCTGGGGGAAGAAGCAAGGGCTGAGCCTTCGTTGGTGAGGCCTCCGGCCTGCTTCGCTCTGTCGTGCATCACGTCGCGCTGACCCAAGAAGAATGAAGGTTGCTGACTCCAGTCCAGGATGAAGGATCCCACACCCGGACCAATACTGCGCTATATATTTAATCCTACAATATCGATCTGGCCCCATACTGAGACACTGAGAGACCTGTCGATCTGCAGCTATGGACAGCTAATAGTGGGCCCTGAGATGTTTATGAGCCTGGTGAACGGTGGTTGTGGCACTGATGGCGGAGGTGCATCTGCATCTACATCCCCATTATCACATGGAAGGTGAGCGAGTATCTGCATATAAAGGGGCCCCATGGACCAGGAACCACCCTGATACGATACAGATTCCACATAGGACCCTAGGAGGGGGTGTACACATCTCTCACACTAACTTTGCTTGGCACTGTGGACGGTAAGCTGCTTCTGCTCTGCTCCATTACACTCCGGCCCAGATGCAAGGGCTCATATTTTGCCCGCTACATGGACCCTCAAGGCTACACCTGCGATCATCAAGGAAGGGCCCTCGGGCCAACTAGACTTCGGCAGGAGGGACCTGGGGCAAGGAGTCCCATGATGCCTGAATGAGCTACAGGTATATGCGTCAAGTTTGATCCACTAACTGGTGGACCCGGAGTGCTCACCTCGAACACGGTGCTGAGAAACGAAACTTCTGGGAGCCCTTGGTCCTCATACAGTATCTGGGCAACGGCCTCTAATCACATCAGGGCACGGGCCCAGGTCGCTAGGGAGTGACGTGACCAAGCTCAACCACAAACACTCTTGAATTGCCTCGTAGAGCTGCCCTGCCGGATCCGGCAGTCGCACTGAATAGATGCAGCACTGATATCCAAGAGTGACTTGGAAAGCCACTAATTGTCATGATCACTCAGGACAGGGACACGGGGGGTGACTGGACAGCCTTGATGGATAACTGGCGTTTGCATATTATGGAGGGCAGAAGGCCAGTCAATCCCAACATGCACCCTCACCCAACCCAATACGGCCACCGGATTTCCCTCCAACCTTCACCAGCTTCAGCAGGCCATACTATCAGGAAGGGCCCAGGGCTATATATACCGCGCCCCAGCCATCTTCCTTGCTTTGCGTTAATTCTGCAACTTCTAAACAGCTTAACGCTTCCTGCATCCCGCTCCTGAACCTCGCTGCATCCTGGAATATGCCTCTCCTGTTCTCATCTGACTCCTGAAAGGCAAGAAGGCATTTCATTAGTCTTTCATCATGGAAGAACGCAGCACCACAAACGCTGTGCAGCCAGCTTACCCGTACTCGCTCCTGGGGGCATATCTCACCTCAGCCACGTCGAAGGCTCACCAGCCTGCAAAATCAAGGAAAATAAATGACACAAGTGAGTAAACTCACGCTTCGCTGTGCCCCAGCGCAGCAGGAGGAAAAACAGACATTTTGAAAGCATTGCGCTGGGAAAAGACAGACATTTGACTTTTAAAAGCACTGCGCTGGGAAAGACAGACAGTCAAAAGTGCATCTAAGGACCAAAGGGCCCATTGGCCCGAGCACTTGGCGAGTTGCAGTTGGCCTGGATCTCGCACACCAGTGAAGGAACTGGTCCTGTGCATTCTTCTCTTCATTAGCACACGTGTCTGCAGCAGGAACCCACAAGGTGAGTCCAGCCTCCCTCTGGGCCAGTGTCGGTGGAAACAATAGGGGGTGGGCCACGAAGGGTGGTGAAGGATACCCAAGTGACGTCTTTCTTGCCTCTGCCTCTAGGTCCTGCCTCTCAGTCAATCCATCCTTGGGATCCACTCCATCCATCCTGGGGATCCAGAATAACCTTGAGAGTCTGATCCACACAACAACTTCCCCCCTCTCTTGCCACACAGTATACAGGGTTATTTGCACTGCACTGTGCTGCTTTGGGGAAGGAGTGGTGCAGAGCACTCAACTACTGTGCCAGAGAGCCGGACGCTTCAGCAGGGCTTCAGGTAAGTGTTACAGATTGTGAAGCTGCCGTTACTAGCCCCGTGTGAGCGTCATGGCATCTGACATAGACCAGTTAGCCGTGATCCTAGGAGAGCTGCGGGCTGAGGTCAACACTGCCCATTACGAAACCAATACCATGAGGAAGGAGTTAATAGTAAATAGGGAATTCACTGAGGATTTGGGTAAGCGGTTTACACAGACTCAAGCTGGACAAACCCTGTTACCCAGTCCATCTCTATCCACACCCCGACCTGTGCAGGTACATGTAACTACTCCACATTCCATCCCTTTGGCCCCTCCTGAGCGCTTCTTGGGGGACTCTCACAAGTATGTGCTTTTCATGAACCAGTGTCGACTCCATTTTCTCTGTAGACCAGGGGCTTTCCTGAACAATCAGACTAAGGTGGCTTTTGTGTTATCCTACCTGGGGGTGCATGCGGCCAACTGGTCGATACCCCTAGTGAATCGTGATGACCCTATTCTGCATAATTTCCCTGGGTTCCAACAAGAACGTGAAAAACGTTTTGCCCGTCCAAGACAAGGGCAGGCTCCGGACAGCAAACTGATGTCTTTAAGTCAAGGGTCACAAGACCTCCTGGCCTATGTTACCACTTTCAATCGGGTGGTGGCAGAAACCATTTGGCCAGAGGAAAAAAGGACCACGTTATTCTATCAAGGCTTGAGAATTGAACAAAAGGATGTCCTGGCACAAGTGGTCAACCCCCCAGAGCATTGGTCAGAGTTAATTGATTTAGTGATTCAACTGGACCATCACCTGCAAGAGCGTAAGACAGACCGGTCAAGCTCTGAGGGGCGACCTCTGTACATTTGACCAAAGAAAAGCATCCCAAGGCATCCCGAGAGCCCTCTGGAACCGATGCAACTGGGCGGAGTCCGGGGGCCCCTGACCAAAGAGGAAAGAGAGAAACGGAGGCAACTCCAGTTGTGTTTGTACTGTGGAAAAGCGGGTCACTTTCTGAGGGACTGTCCGGTGAAACCACCTCGGAAAACTATGGGGGCTGTTGAAACAGTGGTGCTCTAAACCTCGCATCTTGTCCTGCCAGTCATGCTTGTCCGCTCGGAAGAACCACAGAAGCTGCATGCCCTTGACGCCTATGTGGACTGTGGAGCAGTGGGTAACTACATGGACTATTCGATTGCCCGACGTATTGGTGTTTCACTTCATCGGAAAAGAACCACAGACAATGTGGTGTCCGTCGAGGGGATACAGTTGTCCTCTGGGCCGGTATCTCAGTGTACAGAAGAGGTTGTGCTGTTCTGTCAAGACAGACATAGGGAAAGTATTGTTTTTGACTTAACCAATGCACCACAATTCCAGCTTATTCTAGGAATACCATGGTTAGAAGGCCATAACCCAAGCATCGACTGGCGAACCCGAACATTGACTTTCTCCGGCAACTGCCTAAGAACCTGCTATGCCCACAAGACATCAAAGGGGCACCTGCGTCTCGGTACATTGCAAGCCACACTCCACGAGACCACATTAGGTGTCATGGATACACTACCAGAATAGTATGAAGACTGCCAAGATGTATTCCAGAAGGAGCAAGCAAATACCCTGCCCCTACATAGACTGTACGACTGCCAGATCGATCTGGTACCAGGCGCTCAGGTACCTTGCAGTCGCATCTATGCGTTAATGGAAAAAGAAAATGAGCACCTGCGCAACTACCTCGATCAGTACCTAGAGAATGGGTTCATATGACCCTCCAAGTCACCAGCAGCCTCGCCTCTCTTTTTTAGCCCAAAGAAGGATGGGGACCTCTGCACGTGCATCGATTACAGAGGGTTAAACAATATCACGGTGAAAAACTGGTAACCCCTGCCGCTGATACCAGTGCTTCTAGACTAGGTGAAGAGCGCCAATATTTACACCAAGCTGGACCTACCGGGGCATACCACCTGGTATGCGTGAAGGCCGGCGAAGAATGGAAGGCAGCCTTTCGCACTAAGGTCAGGCTCTTTGAGTATTCCATTATGCCATTCGGCTTATGCAACGCCCCTGAAACATTTCAGTTTTTTATGAACGATGTGCAGAGAGAGCTCCTGGAAGTCTGTGCAATGGTGTAAATCGACAACATACTGATTTACTCTGCCTCCCTGCAAGAGCACGTTCGACACATCAGAGCTGTCCTGGAGAAGCTACGCCAACACAAACATTATGCCAAACTGGAGAAGTCTGCCTTCCATGCCACCCAAGTAGAGTTCCTGGGCTTCATTCTGACCGCACAAGGAGCTCGGATGGCCAATCGCAAGGTCGAGGCTATCCTACAATGGCCTTCCCCCAACTCGGTGAAGGCGATCCAGTCTTTCCTGAGTTTTGCACATTTTACCTGGCTCTTGATCTCTGAATTCTCGAACCTGGTACAGCCCATCACCTCGCTGCTGCGAAAGAACAAGACATTCATCTGTCCCAAGGATGCCAAAATAGCTTTCAACCGTCTCATACACCAGTTTACCACTGCTCCAGTTTTGCAGCACTCTGACCCGGACCTTCCTTACTTAGTGGAAACCAACGTTTCTAGTGTTTCAATGGGCGCGGTACTATCTCAGCGCAATCCTGACACCAACCAGCTACTCCTGTTTGCATTTTGGTCTAAGAAATGTACACCTGCGGAACAAAACTATGCAGTTACAGAGAGAGAGTTGCTTGTGATCAAAACTGCCTTTAAGTAATGGAGGCATTACCTCCTAGGAGCTCGGCATACCATCACTGTAATCACAGACCATCGGAATTTACTGTACCTTCAAACAGCAAAGGCTCAAACTCCTCGGCAGTTGCGATGGACCCAGTTTTTCACCGAGTATGATTTTGTTGTGACCTTCCGGCCAGGGGTGCAATGGAAAAGCTGACGCACTATCACGCATAGGCTGGATCACAGAGGACGATGATATTTATGCCACACCAGCACTAGTACCCATAATTCCAGAACATAAGCTACTGGGCATCTCTGATGCGACTCCCTCCAACCTAGAATCCTTACAAGAAGCAATTCTGCAGCCTATGACGCCAGATGAACTGCAAGTTTGGGTCTCTTTAGATCCACAGCGAGAGGAACGTAATGGGCTCCCTTACTACAAGGACCGATTATAGATACCAGACCCCTGTATGCACACCAAGATTATACAAACTCAGCATGACTCATTAACCGCCAGGCATCCCGGAGTCACAAAAACCCTTGCCAAGGTCTGACAAAACTACTGGTGGTCCACGTGGCGTAAAGACGTGATCCAATACATTAAGACCTGTGATATCTGTGCCCAGAACAAGACCCCAAAAGCAAGACCTCAAGGAATGCTCCAACCAATACCACCCACATCCTGGCACACCATATCCCTGGACTTTATCACAGATCTGCCCCTGTGCAATGGCTACAACACTATCCTTGTGGTGGTTGATCTACTGTCTAAGATGGCGCATTTCATAACCTTGAAGGGTCTACCAAATGTGGGAACCCTAGCCCAAGTGTTTCTAACAAACATAGTCATACTGCATGGATTCCCTTTCGTGGTAATTTCAGATAGAGGAAGCCAGTTCATCTCACGGTTCTGGAAGAATTGCTGTGCAATTTCCCAAATACAGCTATGCTTATCAACCAACCACCACCCATAGACTGACGGTCAGACCGAAAGGACAAATCAGACCCTGGAGCAGTATCTGCGCTGCATGTTCACACAGACCATTAAAAGCTGGGTTGAACTCCTTTGGGTAGCTGTCATGATCTCTGCTTCCAAAAGATCAGGACTTGCCCGACTCCCTTGGAAGCAGACCCATAACCCCGGTTCCGAGTGCCAGCCAGTCCCAATTGGGACCTTTTGGACCCTGTCCTGGCGCCAGTGGCACCAGGCTCATAAAGATGCCCAGTCCCAGCGCTGGAAGCGCCGGGCTCATAATGCTTGGGTGGATTTACCTGCAGCAGACCATGCTGCTTACTTACCTGCCAGTTGAACCCCTGATCCTCTTCTGTTTGGGACTACTTTTCCTGTTGGGTGGGGCAGGAGCCACTCCCTAGGTTCAGAACACTGGAACTCTTCTGGAAAGCAGGAACTCTTTTCTTACCTAGGCGTGGCTGTGGAAGGAGACACCTAAGCACTACAGGAGGCTATTTAAACCACACCCGATGGATGAATCTTGCTTTGCGTTATTCTGCATTCTCTGCAGCAGAACGCTCATCGTGTCTTCTGCTTCTGATCCTGGGCCTAAGGGAACAAAGGCTTACCATCCTGGAATCCAGTCTTCAGCAGCACCTGTAAAGACAAAGAAAGAACAGGTTAGCACTACGGTCTTCAGTGGCAGCGCATCTCTTACCTGGTCCATCGGCTGTCACCAACGCCTCGCGCTGCATTCCGGCATCTGAAAGACAAAGGCTTACCTACTCTTCGCATGCTCCGGAGGTCTTCGCACTGCATTCCGGCATCTGAAAGACAAAAGCTTACTAGCTCTTCGCACGCTCCGGAGGCCTTCGGCGCTGCATCCCGCATCTGAAAGACAAAAGAAGGTGCGTTTAAAGACATTGGGCAACTTTATTACTCACGTGCCATTACTCCTTCCCACGCCGAATCCAGTGGGTATTCCAGCACCCTTCAGCTTCTCTAAAGCTCCGAACTTGTACCTGCAAGATAAAAGGGACAGTTAGTGCGCATCGTGAAGCAGGCTACAAGCGCTTACTTACGTGCTTCCAGGCGCTTCTATTCCTCACGCGGGTTCGATCCTCAACTCTCATCAGCCCGCCATCCGCCATCGCCGGAACCCTGCAAAACAAGAGATATCATTACAAAAGACTTTTAAGACATTTGAAGTGCCCAGAACTTACCGTTCGTGCAGTTAACGACGGACAGCAGTCCTCTGAGGTCAAGAGGCCTGCACCCTTATCCAGTGAAGAAACTGGTTACGGCACCCTGCCCCGAGGCAGATGGAGAGCTTGGCGTTCATTTACCTAAGGTGAGGGTGTTAACCTTTGGGGTTCTACAGGAGAAGAGAAAGGGAAGAGGAGAGAGGCACCCAATAACCCAGTTCATTAATCACATATTTTCTATCTGCAGACATCTTACTCTTCGAGTCAGACATACAGTGCACAGAGGTCCAGCCCAAAGAGCCAACCGTGTGTTACACATCACCTTTGAAGATACGGCATTCACCCAGTCAAGACCGGCGCCTCTGCGGGAATCAGGTGAGCGTTACAGAAGGCAAAGCCTATCGCAAAACTCCCACCCAGGCGCTATGGAAACCTCGGATACCGATCAGCTAGCCCAGTTACTTGGGGAACTAAGAGCAGAAGTGCATGCAGCCCGTTAGGAAACGAATGCTCTAAGAAGGGAACTGATTATTTCCAAGGAGCGAACAGACGATCTCGCTAGACAATTGCTACAGTCACAAGCCGGACAAACTCCGTTACCCGCATCAGGGGCAAATCTTCCTTCAACATCCTCTACGAACCCAGTGCAGATCAACCTACCTGGGAATGTACCTCTGGCTCCGCCCAATTGATTTTCTGGTGACCCAAAGAGGTTTGCAGTATTTATTAATCAGTGCCGGTTGAAGTTCTTATGCCGGCCAGCAGCCTTTCCAACTGATCAAGCTAAGGTAGCTTTCGTGCTTTCGTACCTTAGTGGCAATGCGGCAGACTGGTCGATCCCTCTAGTTAATCAAGATGATCCGGTTCGCCATGATTTTCAAGCTTTTCAGCTCAGTATGGAAAAACTGTTTGCAAGACATTCACAGGGGCAGGCCTTGGACAATGAGCTCCTTTCATTGCGACAGGGTAATCAAGACCTTTTGGCTTATATTGCGTCTTTCAACAGACTGATAGTGGAAACTCGATGGCCTGAGGACAAAAGGATTACGCTGTTTTATAGAGGTCTACGTGGAGAGCTCAAAGATGTGTTAGCCCAAGTAGTGAATCCCCCGCAAGACTGTTCGAACTATATTGACTTAGTCGTTCAAATTGACCACAGACTGCAGAACAGGAAGGCCGATCGTTCCAAGTTTGATGCTCGAGTATTTTCCAAACCACCAACTCCTACCAAAGGAGTAGACTCCGGGGAACCCATGCAAGTAGGGGGCCTGAAAGGACCACTAACACAAAAGGAGCGGGAAAGGAGAAAACAGCTGCAATTATGCCTCTATTGCGGAAACTCGGGGCACTTTCTTCGAGACTGTCCGGTGAAACCAGCCAAGAAGGCAGTAGGAGCTGCAGTTACCAGGGTCACAAACTCTGAGCAGGGAAACGACCTTGCCCGACAAGAATAGAGGTCCTCTTGCCGAGCGTTAAAACCAGTTCCGTGACCTCGCATTTCGTGATACCTATGGTCCTCATTAGCCCTGAACATCCGGATCGATTACATGCGATTGAAGCTTACGTCGACAGCGGTGCCATCGGCAATTATGTGGATCATGAAATGGTTTTGAGGATGAATCTGACTCTTTGTCCAAAGGCTGTAAAGGACGTCATTACTACGGTGGATGGTACGGAGATAGCCTCCGGACCAGTAACGCATACCACCCAAGAAGTGACGCTAGTAAGTCAAGATGGACACCATGAGAAGATCGTGTTCGATGTGATCAAGGCCCCTCAGTTCCAGATTATTCTAGGAATTCCTTGGTTAGAGAAGCACAATCCTCAGATCGATTGGCGAGAAAAGAACGGTTCAGTTTCCAGAATGTGTCTCTACTTGTCACCCTCGACCTGGTGTTGCACTGGCAGCAATTTCCTCGGAGGCTCCTCAGTTACCTCCTGAATACCTAGAATTCCAAGATGTTTTCCGGAAGGATCAGGCTAACTCTCTACCTCCTCATAGGTCTTATGACTGCCAGATAGACCTGATACCTGGATCTACTCCTCCTTGTAGTAGAATTTATGCCCTCACCGAGCCTGAGAATCTTCACCTCCGACAATACCTGGATCAATACCTAGCGAATGGGTTTATTCGTCCTTCCAAGTCCCCTGCTTCCTCAGCTTTGTTCTTCGTTCCAAAAAAAGAAGGGGACCTTAGAACTTGTATAGATTATCGCGCCCTGAACCAGATCACCGTTAAGAATAGATATCCGTTACCTTTGATCCCTGAACTCCTGGACCAAGTCAGAAAAGCATGCATATATACAAAGCTGGATCTTAGAGGAGCCTACCACTTGGTACGAGTAAAAGAGGGCGATGAATGGAAGACGGCCTTCCGCACCAAGTATGGGCTATTTGAATATCAGGTCATGCCCTTCGGACTTTGCAATGCCCCGGCCGCCTTTCAATATTTTATGAACGATGTCCTCAGAGAGCTCATAGATGTGTGTGTTGTTGTTTACATTGACGACATCCTCGTTTATTCTTCATCGGAAACTGAACATCGGAAACACGTGAAAATGGTCCTCGAGAGATTGCGTCAACACAAACTTTTCGCTAAGTTGGAAAAATGTGTTTTCAACGTGACTGAAGTTGAATTCTTGGGATTCATATTATCACCTAGCGGAGTGCGTATGGATTCAAAGAAGGTCGATGCAATTCTCAAATGGCCATCGCCATCCTCCGTAAAAGGTGTTCAAAGCATGTTAGGCTTCGCTAACTTTTACCGCAGGTTTATCCCCGAATTCTCTCGAATAGTCGAGCCCATCACCGCCTTGTTAAAGAAAAACAAACGTTTTGAATGGTCTACCGAGGCGGAACAAGCTTTCCAGAATTTGAAGACTAGATTTATCTCTGCACCGATCTTAAAACATCCTCGCCCAGAACTCCCCTACATCGTTGAAACTGATGCTTCGAGCCTTGCCATGGGGGCAGTTCTATCACAAAAGGACCCAGTAACCAATCAGTTGCATCCCGTGGCATTTTGGTCCCGCAAATTCTCGCCTCCTGAAATCAATTACACTATTACTGATAAGGAACTTCTAGCTATCAAGTCCGCCTTTAAGGCTTGGCGGCATTATCTTCTGGGGTTCCGACACACCGTTACTGTGATTACAGATCACCGAAACCTGCAATATTTGAAAACCGCAAAAGCTCAATCCTCTAGGCAACTCCGTTGGGCACTATTCTTTGCCGAGTTTGACTTCATAATTACCTATCGACCTGGTACAAAAAACGGTAAAGCTGATGCCCTTTCTCGGATGGGAGTGGAAGAACATTTGATCAATCCTAAACCTGTACCTATCATTCCCGAACAAAGAATTCTAGGTGTAATCGCCACACAATCCATAGAGGAAGTTAAGGATAAAGCCAGGCTACTGGTAACTCCAGCAGACATACAGAATTGGCATCTGCAGGGAAAGGACTTTACGGTGAAGGATAACCTATTATATTTCCAAGAACGGTTATACCTGCCCAGCACAGATTTACAGAAAAAGGTAATCTCTTGTTATCACGATTCTTTAATGGAAGGACATCCCGGTATGACCAAGACCTCGGAAAAGATCAAGCGCTACTTCTGGTGGCCGTCTTGGAAAAAAGATATCAGAGACTTTATAATGTCCTGTGGAGTATGCGCCCAAAACAAGAGTCAAAAGGAAAAACCAGCCGGCCTCTTACGCCCTATTGACATCCCGCCTCGCCCTTGGCATACGCTTTCTATGGACTTCATCACCGATCTACCTCCATGCTCCGGATACAATACGATCCTAGTAATCGTGGACCTATTCTCCAAGATGGCGCATTTCATTCCACTCAAAGGCTTACCAACAGCAGCAACTCTGGCCCGAGAATTTCTCGAAAACATCGTCCGACTGCACGGTTTTCCTTCAGTTCTAATTTCGGATCGAGGTAGTCAATTTATTTCTCATTTTTGGCGAAGTTGCTGTCGGTCGGCTCAAATTGATGTGAGACTTTCGACCAGCCACCACCCTCAAACCGACGGACAAACCGAGAGGACCAATCAAACTCTGGAACAGTATTTGCGCTGCATGCTACAACAAACTGAAAAAACTTGGAAAGATATCCTTTGGATAGCCGAATATGCCTACAATAACTCTGTCCACTCGGGAACTGGGAAGACCCCGTTTTTTCTTTTATACGGTAGTCACCCTCGAACCTCGGAGTTGGATCCACTCCAAGATCTTGGAACACCAGCAGTAGACCACCTGCATTCTACAATCACCCAAGCCTTTAAGGAAGCCGTTTCTCACCTTCAAAGGGCTAAAGAACAATACAAGAAAGGAGCAGACCAACATCGGAAGGAAGCCCCCCAATATCAAGTAGGAGATCAAGTCTGGTTATTCACCAAATATCTACCTCTAAAAGGACCACGCACATTCAACCCAAGATACCTTGGTCCCTATTCCATCACTACCATAGTAAATCCAGTAGTGGTCAAGTTGGACTTGCCCCCTCACATGAAGATACATCCGGTCTTCCACATCTCTCTATTAAAACCCGTGCAACCTCAAACCCGACTAACTACATCTCCAAAACCTATTCTAGTTGATGGAGAACTCGAGTTTGAAGTCAAAAGCATCCTGGATTCCAAGATCTCCAAATCTAAACTATTTTACCTGATTGACTGGAAAGGCTACGGTCCCCAAGAAAGATCCTGGGAACCTGCAGAATATGTCCACGCGCCTCGTCTAATCAAAAGATTTCATCGAACATTTCCTAACAAGCCCAAACCCCCGGAGAAGCCCGGTTTGGGAGGGGCCTTGAGGGGGGGTGCTGTCATGATCTCTGCTTCCAAAAGATCAGGACTTGCCCGACTCCCTTGGAAGCAGACCCATAACCCCGGTTCCGAGTGCCAGCCAGTCCCAATTGGGACCTTTTGGACCCTGTCCTGGCGCCAGTGGCACCAGGCTCATAAAGATGCCCAGTCCCAGCGCTGGAAGCGCCGGGCTCATAATGCTTGGGTGGACTTACCTGCAGCAGACCATGCTGCTTACTTACCTGCCAGTTGAACCCCTGATCCTCTTCTGTTTGGGACTACTTTTCCTGTTGGGTGGGGCAGGAGCCACTCCCTAGGTTCAGAACACTGGAACTCTTCTGGAAAGCAGGAACTCTTTTCTTACCTAGGCGTGGCTGTGGAAGGAGACACCTAAGCACTACAGGAGGCTATTTAAACCACACCCGATGGATGAATCTTGCTTTGCGTTATTCTGCATTCTCTGCAGCAGAACGCTCATCGTGTCTTCTGCTTCTGATCCTGGGCCTAAGGGAACAAAGGCTTACCATCCTGGAATCCAGTCTTCAGCAGCACCTGTAAAGACAAAGAAAGAACAGGTTAGAACTACGGTCTTCAGTGGCAGCGCATCTCTTACCTGGTCCATCGGCTGTCACCAACGCCTCGCGCTGCATTCCGGCATCTGAAAGACAAAGGCTTACCTACTCTTCGCATGCTCTGGAGGTCTTCGCACTGCATTCTGGCATCTGAAAGACAAAAGCTTACCAGCTCTTCGCACGCTCCGGAGGCCTTCGGCGCTGCATCCCGCATCTGAAAGACAAAAGAAGGTGCGTTTAAAGACATTGGGCAACTTTATTACTCACGTGCCATTACTCCTTCCCACGCCGAATCCAGTGGGTATTCCAGCACCCTTCAGCTTCTCTAAAGCTCCGAACTTGTACCTGCAAGATAAAAGGGACAGTTAGTGCGCATCGTGAAGCAGGCTACAAGCGCTTACTTACGTGCTTCCAGGCGCTTCTATTCCTCACGCGGGTTCGATCCTCAACTCTCATCAGCCCGCCATCCGCCATCGCCGGAACCCTGCAAAACAAGAGATATCATTACAAAAGACTTTTAAGACATTTGAAGTGCCCAGAACTTACCGTTCGTGCAGTTAACGACGGACAGCAGTCCTCTGAGGTCAAGAGGCCTGCACCCTTATCCAGTGAAGAAACTGGTTACGGCACCCTGCCCCGAGGCAGATGGAGAGCTCGGCGTTCACTTGCCTAAGGTGAGGGTGTTAACCTTTGGGGTTCTACAGGAGAAGAGAAAGGGAAGAGGAGAGAGGCACCCAATAACCCCAGTTCATTAATCCCATATTTTCTATCTGCAGACATCTTACTCTTCGAGTCAGACATACAGTGCACAGAGGTCCAGCCCAAAGAGCCAACCGTGTGTTACACATCACCTTTGAAGATACGGCATTCACCCAGTCAAGACCGGCGCCTCTGCGGGAATCAGGTGAGCGTTACAGTAGCTGAGTACACCTATAATAACACCATCCACAGTTCAACAGAATATTCTCTATTTTTTATGCTTCATGGCAGGCACCCACGCACCTCCACCTACAATCCACCAGCATCTTTAGAAATTCCAGCTCTTACCTCTTTGCATGTCACCATCCAAGGCACTCTACAACAAGCTAAGGTGACACTGCGGAATGCCAAGGCCGCCTACAAGAGATTTGCAGACCAGAAAAGAATTGATGCCCCGATTTATCGCATAGTGGACAGAGTCTGGCCACCAATTATATCTGTCTGAAAGGCCCAAAAAGATTCCATCCAAAGTACATTGGCCCTTATCCAATTATATCCCTGATCAATCCGGTAGCAGTCAAATTAGAGTTACCACCACCTTGAGAGTGCACCCAGTTTTCCATGGATCTCTATTGAAGCCTGTCCAACCCGGCACCCGGAACTCCATAGCTAGGCCTCCTCCAGTGACAACGCAGGAGGAAGAACCTGAATACAAAGTCCAGAGCATTTTAGATTCTAAAGTGATCAGAAGGAAACTGTATTACCTAATTGATTGGAAGGGATATGGGGTGCTAGACAGGGCTTGGGAACCAGCTTCCAATGTGCATGCCCCACGATGAGTAACATGTTACTACCATAATTATCCAAGTCAGCTTGACCCGGCTCTCATGGGGGGGCCTTGGAGGGAGCGTGCTGACGTGATCACACAGGACAGGGACACGGGGGGGAGGGGTCGTTGGACAGCCTTGATGCATAACTGCCATTTGCATATAATGGAGGGCAGAAGGCGGGTCCATCCCAACATGCACCCTCATCCAGTGGTACTACAGGAGCCTGATTGCCCATTCCAAAATGGCTGCCAATGAGGGACACAAGCTGGAACCCAATATGGCTGCCGGATTTCCCTCCAATTTTGACCAGCTTCAGCAGGCCAGACTATCAGGAAGGGCCCATGGCTATATATACCATGCCCCAGGCCATCTGTAACTCCTAAGCAGTTTAACGATTACCGCTTCCCACTCCCGAACCTCGCCGCAACCTGGAATCTGCATCTCCTGTTCTCGTCCGACTCCCGAAAGGCAAGGGGGCATTTCATTAGTCTTTCATCACAGAAGAATGCGGCACCATGAACCATGCGCAGCCTGCTAACCCGTACTTGCTCCTGGGGGCATATCTCACCTCAGCCACGTCGAAGGCTCATCAACCTGCAAAATCAAGGAAAATAAAGGACACACGTGAGTAAACTCACACTTCGCTGTGCCGGAGTGCAACAGAAGGAAAGACAGACATTTGGAAAGCATCACGCTGGGAAAAGACAAGCATTTGACTTTTGAAAGCACCGCCCTGGGAAAGACAGACAAACAACAGTGCTGCATAAAAAGACACTTCATTAGTCGCGCTGCCGCGTGCATCTAAGGACCAAAGGGCCCATTTGCCCTAGCACTTGGTGAGTCGCAGCTGGCCTGGATCTTGAACACCAGTGAAGGAACTGGTCCTGTGTATTCTTCTCTTCATTAGAACACGTGTGTGCAGCAGCAAGCCACAAGGTGAGTCTAGCCTCCCTCTAGGCCAGTCAGTGGAAGCAAGAGGGGGTGGGCCACAAGGGGTGGGCAGGACACCCAAGTGACGTCTTTCTTGCCTCTGCCTCTAGGTCCTGCCGCTCAGTCCATCCTGGGGATCCAGAATAACCTTGAGAGTCTGATCCACACAACAACTTCCCACCTCTCCTGCCACACAGTATACAGGGTCATTTACACTGCACTGTGCTGCTGTGGGGAAGGAGTCATGTGGAGCACTCAACCACTGCGCCAGAGAGCTGGACGCTTCAGCAGGGCTTCAGGTAAGCGTTACACTAATATAACTCTGGATTGCCACTGACGGTCCTCCACTTGTCCTGTGCCTCTGGCCATGGGACAGGCTGCTACCGACTCCACCCCTAATACTACCACTGGCTTGATCATTGCTGGGGTGTCACTACGCTGCTCCTCCCGTACACAGCTCAAAATGGAGATCCAAAACCAGCTCCAAGCCATATTGGCAGAAATTAAGGTTATAGGGCAGAGGATCCAGGAGACCAATAGCATGGTCCAAGAAATTACATGGGAACTACAAAATGTCCAGTCATTAAACGCACAGGCGGACCGCACCACGGACAATGAGCAACGCATTAGCTCACTGAAAGATAATTACGAGGTGGCCGCCACAGAACTCGATGGTCTTTTCAGTGAGGTACAGCACCTGGGGGCTAAAGTGGAGGACTAAGAGAATAGGTCCTGCCGCAATAATCCCAGTCTGGTCGGCCTGCCCGAACAAGTGGAAGCAACGGATCTAGAGTCCTACATCTATCGATTCCTCCAGGACAAGCTACACATCCAGGACCCGAGGAGTTACACAATCAAAAAGGTACACAGAGCATACGAATGCCCACGGTTCTTCATGGTTCTTCACCATGCACCTACTTAATTTTCAACACAAGTTGGCCATATTGAAAGTGTTTCTGTCTGCGGGGATGGTGTGGGCAGAGGGCACAGAGGTCCAGCTGTCCAATTACTATTCCATCGAGGTATCCCGGTGAACTAAGGGGTTTAATCCCCTATTCAATGCATTAAAGGGCACCGACCATAGATTTTACTTAAAATTCCCGGCTGTCTGGTGCATCCAGTTGGACAAACAATGGCACTCCTTTGAGGATCCAGAGGTAGCCAGGCGCTTCTTGCGCAGGAGAACATGCACAATCCATACTTAACGACTCCCTCACCTCTAGCACCTTTCCCGAAGCCTTTAAAATAGCGCATGTAAAACAACTTCTAAAAAAGTCATCACTCGACCCCTTTGACCCTAAGAATTACAGACCTACTCATTGACCAGACTGCATACTCCAAGTTGAACTGCTTCATAGAATCCAACAAACTCCTTGACCCCGCGCAATCAGGTTTCAGACCTAGCTATGGAACAGAAACCACTCTTATCTCGATCTGGGATTATCTCAAGGTTGCGGCAGACTCTGACAGGTGCGCACGCTGATTCTCCTTGATCTGTCAACAGCCTTTGACACTGTTAACCATACAATCCTTGTCCGCCTGCACTCCAAGGAATCCGTGGCTCGGCACTCAAATGGAATGCCTCATTCCTCAGCAAAAGGAAACAAATCACCATCCTCACCCCTTTTGTCTCTACTACCCGCGCTGTAAAAACTGGAGTACCCCAAGGCACATGCCTCTCTGCTCTCCTTTTCAACCTCTATCTGACCACTCTACCAGGAATCAACCGCGCACGCAACCTCACGTGCTACAATCTATGGTCAGTGGTTTCTTCCTTGCACATGTACCTTAGTCTTACAGGGGGACTTGGGGGCTATATAGGGATCGCAATCCATTACGCACACAAACCTGCTAAATTCCCTTCAAGGCATCACAATGGCGTCTCTAAGATTGATTACTCTTAATGTCCAGGGGTCAGGGCACCCCATAAAGAGGAGGTGGCTGCTTAATTACATGCGGGACATGCAGGGGATATTATTTTCCTGCAGGAGACCAACCTCAATGCTATTGAGTCAGAGAAATGGTGCCGTGGTTGGGTGGGGGTGTTCGCACACTCACCATTTAAAGGTAAGAGAGGTGTACTGATCCTGATTCACAAGGGCATCTCTTTACAGACTCTCCATACACTAACCGATAAAAATGGCAGATATGTCTTGGTGCGTGACTGAATACAACACCAACCCTTGACCCTCTTTAATATATGCGCCTACGACAGATACACCATCATTCTTTACGCACACTTTCATGGACTGCGCATGTTATAGGGGGACTCTTACATTAATTAGGGGCAACTGTAACATGGTGCTGGATCCTTCTTGGGATCGACAGGGAAAACCTTTGACTCATTGGCCTGTTCCACGCAAGCAGGCCATTCTTCAATACCTTATGACAGACCTCAAACTAATAGATGCCTTGCGGCACAAGTACGTTCAATGACAGGACTACACCTTCCATTCGGATCGCCACGGTACCTACTCTAGGCTAGACTTTTGTCTTGCCCCGTCTATCGCCCTCTTGCTGATCCACACAAGTGAGATACCGGCCTCAACATTATCTGATAATGCGCCAGTACGCTTACACGTTGACTTGCCGGGTAACCCACACAGGAAACCAACATGGTGTCTTAATTCGAGATCTTTGGGGTATCTTGACTTCCTTGAGCATTTGGAGGGCAATACTGATTTATTTTGGCAGACTAACATTGTCCGAGGATACTCTGAATTTGTTCGCTGGGACGCCTTCAAGGCCTTCTTCCGGGGACAGTGTATCTCCAGATGATCACATAAGCTAAAAACCTGGGGGGAGCAGGAAACACGGCTCAAGGCCAATATATTAACCAACGAGAAGCAGCACAAATGCACCCGAGACCCCCCAAACATACACACGACTTACCCGACTTCGGGCAGAACTAAAGCGAGTGTCCTCTTCCCGGGCCCAGAAATCTTTCAACAGTTGGTCGCAAACTTTTTTCCGGGAGGTGGATAGACCCCTCCGTCTGATGGCTCTAGCTCTACGCACCAGACAGGCATCACAAAATATAGATGGCATTCGCGACCGCCCCAGGAACCTTCTTGCTGGAAATGTAAATATAAATTATCGGTTCGCAGAATATTATAATGAGCTATACACGGAACCCGAACCAATAGAGGCTCACTGCATAAACAAATTCCTAGCAAGCATTCAATTACATAAACTTAGCACAGCACAAGCAGATATCCTGAACAGCCCAATCACTGCCGCTGAAGTGTCCTGCGCTGTTTGCTCCCTCTCGGCGGGCAAGGTGTCCGGCCCTGATGGATTACCCATCAACTTTTATAAGGCAATGGTAGATCGTTTGGCGCCATTACTCGAATCGGTGTTCACAGACGCATGTGTGAACGGGCACTTACCTCAGTCGATGCTGGCAGCAAACATTGTCATATTCCATAAAAAAGGCTGTGACCCTGAGGATTTCCCTGATTAACGCAGATAGCAACGTGCTAGAAAAATGTCTAGCGCAAAGATTCGAGGGGAGCTTACCAACTTTGATACATAATGATCAAACCGGTTTTGTTCAGGGCAGACATTCTACCGACAATGTATGACGGTTACTCCATATTATTGCTGGCAAGGCCGACCCTGGAGATGTGCTTCTAACACTTGACGCTGAAAAAGCGTCCGACAAGGTCCGATGGGACGTCATGTTTCAAGTACTTGAGTCATATAGCTTCCCGCACTTGTTCATTAAACTGGTCAAACTCCACTATACCGATCCGACGGCCTCGGTGACCACCAATGGCGTCACCACTACCCCAATTACCCTCCATTCGGGCTGGAGACAGGGATGTCGCCTCTTTCCCCTTCTATATGCCCTCACTATTGAGCCACTGGCAAGAAAGCTGCTGCATGGGGAGGAGGAACACCGGATATCT
The DNA here is from genome assembly GCF_040938575.1 of Ambystoma mexicanum. Lineage (NCBI taxonomy): Eukaryota > Metazoa > Chordata > Amphibia > Caudata > Ambystomatidae > Ambystoma > Ambystoma mexicanum. Next base: position 585,826,581 of record NC_090935.1, read on the forward strand.
CTCTATACTGCTGACCTATTGGTGTACGTTGGCAATTTTGCAACTTCACTGCCACGCCTACAACAACTGCTGCATGACTTCTGCCCCATGGCTGGATAGAGGATTCACTGGGCAAAGTCAGAGATCCTCCCACAGATATTCCCTGAGATCCTGGGGGGTTTGCGCCTTTCCAGTTAAAATATATTAAATACCTCAGAGTGAACATCAGTCCTATACTGGTCAATATCCTAGAACTGAATTACCCCCCCCGACCCCCGATCCTGCAAAAGATCAAACATGACCTTATCAGGTGGAATACTCTTCTATTATCCCTAATAGGTAGAATAAATGCCTTCAAAATGAACTCTCTACCCAAGCTGATCTATTTAGCTATGATGCAACCCTTTACTCGTACATAACAAATGTTTAAGGACTTGGACTCTTATATAACTACATTTATTTGGAGGGGCAAGAAAGCACGGCGCAACCTCGAAGTTTTCCAAGCCTCTAAGGGGGACAGGGGATTGGCTCTACGTGTGTGGCGGACCTGCCATGAAGCTGCGCAAGTGTGCTTGGCCAAACGTTGGCTTCATTCTGAGGATCCGACTAGCTGGTGGGCCATGGAGCTACCATTACTGGCACCATATTCCCCCTCATAGGTTCTGGCTATCCCGCTGGCCAAACTACCCACAAGGATCAAGATGCAGCCTATAGTGAGGCCAACACTAGTACAATGGCACAACATGAGAACGTCATTAGGCTCACCCATTCATTTAGCGCTGCCGTGAATCAGTATTCAAGCACTTGTATGCCTCGGACTGGACCATAAATTACACGCTAACTAAGACACTATCTGGCCCCGAGTTAGGGTAATGGACCTATACGAAGGGAATTCTCTGATAGACTATCAGGAATCTAGACAGACTCTGGAGCTTGGGGTGACCGACTGGCTCTGTTATAGTATCATACTAGCGTGATCTGTTCATATATGATGGATCAATCCCGACGAGCAGGTCCAATGACTGGTAAACTCGAAATGGAAAACAACATGCCGATTTTCCCACACATAAGTACATTCTACAAAATATGTACCCCAACAATGTCGGACGCAATCATACACTGGCGACCCAATGGTCTAGTGACCTTGAAATTACATTAGATCCAGGGGATATGTTCGACTTCTTCGACATCATCCTGGTCCTACAATATCCATAATAGAGAAATCCAATATAAAATTATCCAAAGGGTATACTGCACGTCAAGTACACTTATTAGAATGGGACTTACTAAAACACCAGAAACTAATTGGCCTAGAGCACACCTATTTCGAATATGGTTAATATCTTAGAGTAATTAGAGGGGTGCGCGGGAGAATATCAACCCTGACACTGGGTTGTATCAAACAATGTGAGAACAGCAGGTGTCCACAGATTTGTGGAACCCTCCCATCCCCTGCACACCCTATTGTTGTAATGACAACCAAACACTTGTATATTCTTATGAGTTAAAAATATAAATGTATGCACTGATGATCTCAGCATCAAAAAGTTTAAGAAAAGAGATGATTCAAAATTGCAATTCAATATATATAAACAATAGTAATTGCACACAACATTTTTGTAATGATAAGCTCAAGTAGTAACTATAACTCCATAGTCTGATTTCAAAAAACAATCCATCGGTTTTCAATCGTGTGTCACAGGCAAACATTTGCACATTACAAATTTATATACAACATATGATTATCCATCTTTTCCAGTTATAAGAGGTGTCCCAACTGGTCTGAAGTGCAATTCTCTTAACGCGTTTCGGGGAAAGTGTGACCGCTTCTTCAGAAGATGTCTAGCAATGTTTTCATTCTCTGTATATCTACACAATATAGTGAATAGATAAAAAAGTATTTTAATAATTTTGACACTTAGTGATATATAACTGTCATAACTGGATGGCTCATGATCTATAATCACCTGATCATGTAATTCGCTGTTCTTTGTTTTGGACCCTTGTGCCTTCTTAGTTTGTATGATAATGTCAATCCTAAAGAGTATAAAAGAGACTATGGGCCTCATTACGACTTTGGAGGCAGCCATGCCTCCCCTTATGGGCATGGCTGCCTCCAAAATCGTGTCCGGGTTCGGGTTCCCTGAATGGGGAAATACCGGGCCATTCCGAGTATGGAGGGCCCGGTATTTCCTCCTTCAGAGAACCCTGGCCCGGTCCTTCCCCATGCCCATTCGAGCCCTCATAGGGCTCAATGGGAATGGGGAGGGAGCTAACAACGGGCCCATTACGAACGGGCCCGTTGTTAGCTCCCTGGTCCCCTTGCGGGACCAGCTATGGACGTCTGGAAAAACCAGACGTCCAGAGTGGGTCCCGTGAGGGGACCTCGTAATTGTGCAGAATGGGTTTAACCGCGCCGGCACCTTTACCGGCGCCGTTAAACCCATTCCGCACAAGTTATAATGAGGCCCTATGTGTAAGTCCCGATCAATGATGAAGCTCTTTTTATAAAAAGAACAAACAAATCAGTCTCCTCAATTATTTAATAGAAAAATAGTGCCCATAGTTACCTGAAAGCCAGGTTAGATTCACCCGTAATGTTGTAATATGGGTATTTAGTACAGCTCCTGTGCTGAAAGTAGGTAAAGGCGGTCAGCCATACTGTTTGTTTCCACGAGAGTGCATAACTCAGCGTTATTTATTCTCTGGATAGAGAAAGGCTCACTGTAGCTATGCTTGTATCATCTGTATTCTGCTGAACAATTAAGAAAGAGAACAGTGTGTGGTAATATACCTTGCACTGTCAGTGATTCTTACCATGCTTTCATGGTGAAATTCAATATGTTGCCACAGTCAATAATCTGGATTCAATCAAGTATGCTCCAGAGACTTCAAACCCCTTCTGAAATAAATATATATGGCCAAATATCAGTGGTCATGGTTTATCACTAATTTGGTATATAGAGTCATACTAAAGTGTATTCCCTTTCTTAACCCACTGGGACTTGCTCATTAAGTAAAAATAGCTGATTGCTTACCTGTGAGGGGGGACACTTTAGCATGAGTGCTCTGTAGTGTTGGGTTTAGCGTTTTCCAAAATGGCCGCTCGGTATTATGCATACAATGCGTCCAATAATTGGTCCAAATGCTGCTTAACTGGCTGCCTGAATAGATATTCAGATAGACAGTATTACTGCCTGTGTCTATCAGTGAGTAAATCTCACTGAGGTGTAACTGTATAAGCAAACACACGGGTGCTTCACTACATACAATCCTATCTTGTCTAGGCTTAACTGAGAGGGGACCCTCTGGTATGGGCTCCGTTCAGTGATGCTCGAAAAACGGTATTTCCAAAATGGCCATCGTTTTATTCAGGTGACATGGTGACGTCATCACGTAAAACGCAATGACATCACTTTGTTTACTATTTGCCGTGATGTAGATAAAAGCTAATAAGGAGCGTTCCTAGGGTAAAGGCTCAAAATGGACCTATCCTCAATTATTTTGAACGGTAGTGTAGTGAGAAAATGATCATATCCCGATTGTCATGAATTCTAAGTTATCTAATTGGAGAGTCTGTTCATAAATCTATTAAGCCTTAACATCATCCAGTGATTATAGAGATTACCAGTATGCTCACAATCTGATGTATACAGATATGAAGGACACATATATATATATATAAAATGCTGAAATAATGCATATACATTTGCCAAATAAAATGATAACTTATTCTGAGTATGCCTGTGACCAGTGACTAACTATCTGTTATATACCTATATGAAGGACACATTTACATAATGCTAAATTGACAATGTTTGTCTATTTAACCTCTATCATGATCAATTGTCCGTTCATAGTCTGTCAGGTATGAGTATCCGGGATACTTCTCCCCGGTCGTGGTTACTCAATGTGGATACTTAAAAATGTATGTACTTAGTCAACAGATAGTATCACTATCTTCATATAAATTTAGTAACTGCTAGAACTTCTACAGGAAGGAGCCCACGTTGTACTCCTCGTTCCTTCCATTTGGAGATAAGCTCTTCAATTTCTCAATCCAGTAGAGCTCAATTAGAGCTCCCTACTTCAGGAATTTTAAAGACCAGCTAGTGAAAGCAGAAAGGACAAAGATCGATAAACAACAATCTTTGAAAAAGAGGAAAACAGGCACATATCCATGCCTGAACTGTTGCAACTGTAACAACGTCATGAAAGGGAGTTATGTGAGGCCATAAAATTAGACTTAATGATTATACTACATGCGACACAAAATCAGTTATATATGGACTCAGCTGCCCTTGCAGGTTTTTCTATGTGGGACAAACCATGAGAAAAGCAAAGGAAAGATGGAATGAGCACAAGAGCAGTATACGTACCAATAACATCAAATCACCAGTAGCAAGACACTTTGCCCAAAACAAACATACCATAGCGCAACTCAAAGTGATCATTTTGGAAGTGGTCAGAAAATCACAAAGAGGAGGAAATCATGTTAGACACATGAGTCAGAGAGAGCTCTACTGGATTGAGAAATTGAACAGCTCATCTCCAAATGGAATGAACGAGGAGTACAACTTGGGCTCCTTCCTGTAGAAGTTCTAGCAGCTACTAAATTTATATGAAGATAGTGATACTATCTGTTGACTAAGTACATACATTTTTAAGTATCCACATTGAGTAACCACGATGGGGCAGAATTATCCTGGATACTCATACCTGACAGACTATGAACAGACAATTGATCATGTTAGCGGTTAAATAGACACACATTGTCAATTTACCATTATGTAAATGTGTCCCTTATATAGGTATATAACAGATAGTCACTGGTCACAGGCATACTCAGAAGAAGTTATCATTATTTTGGTAAATGTATATAAATTGTTATTTCAGCATTATATATATATATATATACTTCATATCTGTATACATCAGATTGTGAGGATACTGGTCATCTCTATAATAACCGGATGATGTTAAGGCTTAATAGTCTTATGAACAGACTCTCCAATTAGATAACTTAGAATTCATGACAATCAACATTACCGTCGCCGTTAAACCCATTCCGCAGAAGTTATAATGAGACCTACAGTCTCTTTTATACTCTTTAGGATTGACATTATCGTACAAACTAAGAAGGTACAAGGGTGCAAAACAAAGAACAGCGAATGACATGATCAGGTGATTATAGATCATGAGCCATCCAGTTATGACAGTTATATATCACTAAGTGTCAAAGTTATTAAAATACTTTTTTATCTTTTCACTATATTTTGTAGATACACAGAGAATGAAAACATTGGTAGACATCTTCTGAAGAAGGGGACACACTTTCCCCGAAATGCGATAAGAGAATTGCACTTCAGACCAGTTGGGTCACCTCTTATAACTGGAAAAGATGGATAATCATATGTTGTATATGAATTCGTAATGTGCAAATGTTTGCCTGTGACACACGATTGAATACTGATGGATTGATTTTTGAAATCAGACGATGGAGTAATAGTTACTACTTGAGCTTATCATTACAAACATTTTGTGTGAAATTATTATTGTTTAGATTTATTGAATTGCAATTTTGAATGATCTCTTTTCTTAAACTTTTTGATGCTGAGATCATCAGTGAATAAATTTATATTTTTAACTCGGAAGAATATACGAGTGTTTGGTTGTTATTACAACAATAGGGTGTGCAGGGTACAGGAGTGTTCCGCAAATCTGTGGACACCTGCTGTTCTTACTAAAACACCCACATGCTGGCAACAGTGTGGGAGGATAGGTACACATCTTGTGGTCGTACCCGGCATTTAAGGTATATTGGCGCATGGTTCACAAGCTGGTTTCTCACATCTGTGGCGCTGATTTAGAGGTTGCCCCTGGTCCTATGCGGTTTGGGTCCCAAAACGAGGATTGACATGAAGATTGCCACCCAACCCCAGGGGGTGTAGCCCTGATATTCCCTGAGTGGATTCATGCATCTGTCATGCCTACTCAGACTTACTCCTCTTTCGAATGCCTTGTCTGCAGGCTCTCTCTCTCCTAGCCACTTTCTCACTGTTGCTACTCTCTACCGGCACCCTGGTCTAATCACCTCTTTTCTCTCTGAGTGGGCTGCCTCTCCTCCTCCCTCCTGGACGCAACCACTCAACTCCTTCTCCTTGGGGACCTCAATAGCCATCTGGATTCTCCCTGCTCCCCATCTGGGCTCTTTCGCGACCTCTGTGATTCACTCTCTCTCTCTCTCTCTCTCTCTCTCTCTCTCTCTCTCTCTCTCTCTCTCTATCCTCACCTCCGGCCTGACTCACTCTCCTGGTAATACACTGGATGTCTTGATCTCCTCTAGCCTTCCCCTCTCTACTTCCTTTACCACTCCTCTCTCCTGGAGTGATCATTGCCTCCTCTCCTCTCTTTCTATCTCCTCCCCTCAAGATAAGCCTTCCCCCACGATTGCCACCCACTTTCTCAGACATCCGGCCCATGAAGCGTGTGTCAGTCGAGGCTTTCGCTGCCACCTTCTCCCCCCCCCCACCTTCACCCCAGGCTGACTCACACCCTGACACAGCCCTGTCTCTGCTCTACTCCTCTATTTCTGCTACTTTTGATGCTCTTGCCCCTGTCATGAGGATCTGCTTGACGTCCAAAGCCAAGTGCAATTCTTGGTATGACTCCGACCTAGCTACACATAAAAGTAAGTGTAGGGCGGTCGAGAGGAAATGGGGGGGGGGGTTCTTGCTCATCCTCTCATAAACTGGCCTGCCGCCTGCTCCAAAGACAATACCGACTCTCTGTCCGCACAAAGAAGAGAGTCCACATTCAAGCCTGCGTCTCTGCGGCAACTAAAACTCAGCCGAACTCTTTAAAATCTGCGAGGAGCTGGCCAACCCTGCTGCACCCTCCACCCCTCCTCTAGCCTCTCAAGCTCTTTGTAATGACTTTGCCTTTATTTCTAAAACCCAGGACATCCAGTCCACCCTTTCCTCAGCTCCCCCTCCTCTCCCATCTCCTTCTCTGCTTAATGACCCTCCTTCTGCTACACCGGTCCCTCTTTCTCCTCCTTTCCTCTTTTCTCCCCTGATCAGGTCGCTAGACAAATCCGATCTATGAGAGCCTCATTGAAACAGGTCCATCCCTGTTCCTCAAAAACCATTAAGGACCATATCGATACCCTCACTCCGGCCCTTGCCGATTTCTGCAACCTCTCCTTTGCCACTGGATCTTTCCCCTCCCCTCTGAAGCACTCCCTTGTGCATCTTACCTTCAAGAAACCCACAGCTGATCTTTCTTGTCTGGCTATCTATCACCCAATTCCCATTACTCCCTTTTTTGGTAAGCATCTGGAAAAGATGACCATCTCTCAGCCTAACCTTCACTCCAATTCTGTTGGCTCTCTCCATGACCACCAATCTGGCTTCAGAGCTGCCAGAAGCATAGAAACTGCTCTCCTGAACATCCGTAAAGACCTATCACTCTAACATTCCCTCTGTCCTCATCTTACTTGATTTCTCCTCTGCCCTTGACACGGGCATCCATACCACCCTCCTCAATCGTCTCCGTGACAACTTGGGATCACCGATCAGGCTCTGGCCTGGCTGACCTCTTTCCTCTCTAATCGTCCCTCCCAGGTACTACTTGGGTCTTTCCTATCGTCTATTTCCCTCTCTTCCTATGGTGTTCCCCAGGGGTCTAACCTCTCGCTTTGGCTTTTCAACCAATACCTGGCAACCCTCGCCTTCTGCATTTGTTTCTGCAAACATTTCCAGTGCTACGCTGATGACACCCAACTCATTTTCAGGATTCATTCTGCCACCTCCCCTCCCTCCCTCATCTCTGATTGCCTAATCGCCATTCAAAAGTGGTGTGCCATGAACGACCTTTGTCTAAACGCCAACAAGACTGAGATCCTCCTCATTGGTACACCTTCACCACCCTTTCCTCTCACTCTCTGGCCGGCCTCCCTTGGCCCTCCTCCTACCCCTACCTGTGAGGCTAAGAACCTCTGGGTTATCTTTGACTCCACAATTTCCTTCTCCGCACACATCTCTGGCGTCTATAAAAAGTCAAACTTCTTATTGCATCTCCTTAGAGGTACTCTTCCTTTCCTCTCCTTTGCCCAGAAGCTCACTCTCTCTCAAGCTCTGGTTCTCTCTAGGTTGGACTACTGTAACAGCCTCTTTCTAAATCTACCTGCCTCCACTCTCCGCCCTTTACAACTAATCCAGAACAGGACCGCAAGACTTGTCCTTTGCTTCAAGCCCTGGGATCGGATCTCTCCAGCTCTGAAATCCCTTCATTGGCTCCCAGTGATTGCAAGGATTACATTTAAAACCGATTCAAGGGTTATTGGCTTCCAAGGTCTGGTCTAACATGGTGACAGGTTAATTCATAAACTGTTTATATTCCTTTTCAAATGTGTTCTGTATAGGTAAGCCGCGTCTACCTGGGTTGTGGTCAAGCCAAAAAAGACCATGCATTAAGTAAGTTTAAGGTAGAGACCCAGAATGAAGACTGCGCCCAAGAATAAGTTGCAAGGTGATTTATTATTTACAAAAAATGTCCTTCTTGATGACACGTGTTTCAGCCTTTCTTAAAGCCTTTTTCAAATCAGGGCTACTCAACCAAATTAATAGTATAAACTCGTAGTCTTGGATGCCCCGAATACTTTAATTAGCATGTCAGTTCATCAGTTCTGAGGAAAGGAAGCGCGCAATCTAACGCGTATAGACACAGCGCAACAGGGGATCCAACCCAGTTGTTGATATATGCCGGGGCTCCCAAAGCTCTACCAAGGACCAGGGTTGCCAATGCCACAGCCCATATAACTGTGGCAGCCCATATACCCGTGGCAGCCACCCGCAGCAGAGTGGGGCAGACAGGACGGGATGGACAACGAACAAAAAGGTACTGTATTGTGGGTGACATAGCCTAGGACATGACTAAGAAGGAGATGACGTTTTAGTTTAGAGCAGACTGTAGTTGCTAAGAGGTTCAGGGGGTATTAAGCAGGCAATGTGTTGTTGGGAGGTTCAGGAGGAAAGTATGGTGCTGAAAGAGGCGTGTATAGGAACTTGCTTTAAGTTCATTTATTGATGGGTTCGTGCAATGAGTAGCTATTACTCTGATCAATGCATTATTAAAACTGAAGGGGAAAACGGAATTGTAGCATGGGGCTGGTATGAAGAAAGAGGATTTGTTTGCTTGTTTAAAAAAGTTAGCAAGGTTTTATATAAAAACCCACAAGGGTACAAAACTCCCCCCTCTGGTGAACTGTGCCTTATTTCCATCGAGAACTCAACATTGTGGCCCATCTGAGTTACTAACCTTTTCATTTGCAGGTAGCTTAGCGCACCCCGCCAGAGAGGCTGGTCTGGGATGGTGGGGTGGTATCCCCGGAAGCTGTCTCTGCTCCAGGGGAGGGAAGACTGCGCTCTTTCCCAGGGCCGTTTAACCAGGTGACATCTGTAGGTCTGTTCCCAGCCCAGAGTATTTATAATACTAGGCTTCCCGGGCCAGGAAAAAAAAACAGGGGCTACATGAGGAAGATGACTCGTGCTGTGTGCAATTTTGGGTCCCATTCCCTGGTTTCTCTTGATGTTTGATTTGGTCCACTTGGTTCATTCTCCTGCCAAGTCGGACCACTAGGAAGACATCTCACTTCCTGGTTTGGGTCCCAGATCCCTGGTTCTCTCCTTTTTATACTCGGCTCTTCTTCACACAAAGTATTGTTTGTTTGTTTGTTTATTTTTATAGCGCTCCAAACCCTGGAGTCTCTAGGCGCATTGCAAGTTGAGTGATTACATATTAACATACTTTACATAGATGAATAGTTATAATACATTTCTTTTACAATATTTTTACAGTGAATAAAACAGTAATGTACATGATAGATATGCAGGGGTTATAGGTCAAAGGATCGAATCCTAAGGACCAAAATGCAATAGGGTCGAATCAAAACGACCGAAAACCAAAGGGTCGAATTTTTTTTATTTTTTTTTAAAAAAATTGGGGGGTCTCCCCCCCAAACCTCTGTTTTTGGTGTGAAAACCACTTTTTTTTTTACTATACGAAAACCAAAAATATATATATATATATATTTTAAAGAAAATAATTCGACCCTTTGGTTTTCAGTCCTATTGCCTCGACCCTATTGCATTCAATCCTTTTGGTGTCGAACCTTTGACCGGACACCATATGACAGGTCACATAAGATGCATAAAGCAATGTAATATTAGGCTGGTACTAATGGTGGGATGCTAAGGCCTGTCATAGATCATGGAGATGAGCCAGTTCTTAGTGTTTCATCTGAAGCTAAAGAACGACTGGTCAGCTCTTAAGGTTAAGGCAGAGAGTTCCAAAGCCGGGCTGCCATGAACAGGAGACTACTACCTCCTGCTTTCTTCAACTTATATCTAGGGAGTTTCAGGCAAAAGGAGTGCATGGTTCTGGTGGGGTGTGTCAATTAATATTTGACAAGTTTGTCCATAAGGTAGGCAGAGGCAGAGTTATTTAGGCATTTATGTGTAAGGGAGGCTACTTTGAACTGAATTCTGCCCTTGACTGACAGCCATTTGTGTTTCGGTCTGGTCTCAGAAATGTGTTGTCTTCTAGGAATATTTAATGCAGCTCTTAGTGCGTTGTTCTGAAGTATTTGAAGTTTATTAACAATATATTTACTGGATCCCAGACAAAGGGCGTTGCAGTAGTCTATTATAGAGAGGATTAAAGCTCTTACTAGGGTGATGCAACTGTCTGTAGATAAGAAAGGCTTACAGGCATGAATTAGCTTGCAGGTGTAAGCTGTTGCCGAGACTGTAGCGTTGACTTGCTTTTGCATATTTAAGGCTGCATCTAGGTAGAAGCCCAGAGTGTTTACCTCTTTGTCCACTTTGATGTCAATGCCGTCAATGTTGAAAGATTGGAAGTGAGAGCTATGTTTTTTGAGATTGGCAGGGGCACCACGAAGCAGGAGCTCTGTCTTCATCATTCAGGCAAAGGCCGTGCAAGGCCATCCAGGCCTGAATGATGAGATAGATTTTATTGACCAGTACTAGGTCAGTGTCATACTCATCAGTTAGAGGAATGAGGATCTGAGTGTCATCTGCATAGTTAGTGTAGGTGACACCCAGATCATCAAGGTCGTCGAACAGTGGCTTCGTGAAAATATTGTACATGGTTGGCGAAATGCATGATCCTTGCGGCACTGTAATAAGTGTACGTTCAGCCGAAGCAGAAGGTGAGAAGACTCTTGTAGACCTATTGTTCAGAAATGACTGTATCCATGCTGAAGCTTCCCGGGAGAGGTGGCAGGCAGAGGTCATGTGTTTGCAGAGTACTTCATGATCCACCAAATCAAAGGCGGCAGAGAGGTCTAGTAATAGTAGGAGGGCCAGTTTCCCATTGTCCTTTAATTCGTCAATTTGGTTCTTCAAGTCAATAAGGGCAGTTTCAGTATTGATGTGAGTGAGATGGCTCACTTCTCGTTCTGGGTCCCAGACCCCTCTGTGGTGGTCAGTGGCTTTCGTGACACCACTGGGCCGAGCAAGTACTCCTCTATTGCAGAACCTTCTTGCTGCCTCCCCCGTGTCCTTACAGGACCTCCCGATCACCCTTGTACCTGCAACTGGGGTCGGGTAGCTCTCTGGTCCTTCTTGGGATTGGGCATCCTCACAGTAGCACCGGCGTTCCTTGTGATATGCTGCTCGGGTCTGCGGTTCTCTTCTCTGCTTTCAGCTTCCTGTGGCCGCGCAACCACACGATTCCTCAAGACGGGCGGGGAGGTTGCCTCTTGCGTAACGTCCTTGGGACCGCCATGGCTGCTTCCCTCAGTCTGCCGCTCCGCCTGGTTATTGTTTCTTGCATGCGATTTGCAAGTCCTGGGTTTGTTGCGGGCCAAAAGTGAAGACACCAAGTTGTTTTTCAGTTTCCTTTTATTTCGTACACTCCAAGCTAGCGCAGCAACAACGCCCGCAGTGAGAGCTGACAAGTCAATCCTTACTACTCCTAGGGGCCACCTCGTCCCAGTATTAGGGTCAGGCAATCCCTAGGGCTCTTAAGAATCTTCTTCATCCGAATACCTTCAACTTTACAGATATTACATAAGTACATAGACCTAGCCTATTCATGGGAGTGTAGGTTAAAAGAGGGGTCTAATAACTCAGGGTGTGTGTAGGGTACGGTTGGAGGGTGTACATACTGTGTTCTCCCACAGTCTTCTTCTTTGTCCCCACAGGGGAGGTCTCCTCCCATGAGATCCTCCCGCTGAGTACCACCGCCAGGGGGACTATCAGGTAGCAGCCTGACCACCCTGGCCTTATGGGAAGGGCCTCCCCCCTGGGGAGAAGTGACGACATCTTGGGATTCGTCACATTCCGTAAATGTAAAAGCCTGGACAGTTTTGTGGTCCAGGAATGCAATTTGAAACCGAATCCTAGCCCCCAATGGTAACCAATCACGTTATTCCCAAATAGGAGGGACATGGCCAAACTTCTTGGTCCTGACAACCGGTCTTGCCGGCACATGCAGGGCTGCCATTAGGGGGGCCAGCATAGATACGGGAAGGCCAGCAAGAGCAGAATTTCCAAAGTCAAAGTTTAAGATAAGTAAAGCTTGAAATAATAGACTTACGCTGCTGCTAGGGCAAAGCTTGTAATAGCTATTAAGGATGACAAATGACAGTTAGCAGATTTAATAATTAAATTAGTATGGAGAATAAAAGACAAGATAGAGTCTAAAGTAAGTCCCAAAAACTTAACAGAGGGGCCAAAGAAGGAGCACCATTGACAGAAACCTCAGGAAGTAGAGAAATAACCCGTGGATGCTATGTGCAAATGACAGATTTTCTGTTTTGGAGATTGTTCAGTTTTATAAAGTCCCTAGTCATCCACTTAGTGATCTGCTGGAGGCACATACTAGTGTAGTATAGGGACCCTCCAACGGGCCATTAGATTGTCTAACAACTCCCTGCAGAGATGTAAAGGAGTAGATTTAACTGTGCCCCGGGGGTGGGCGGCACACGTACCAGCTATGCAAGTGACACAGTGACAGTCACGTGTAGGGTGATGTCACGACGCACGTGCATTACACCTAGAGTGCCGCATGTCAGGGAGGAGGGCGCTGCACAGAGAAATATACGCGCAGGGACATAGAGGTTATATTTAATAGGTAAATTGGGCTAAGTAGAAGAGCCTGGCTAAAGCGGGAAACTGTGCATGTGTAGCAAAAGCTATATCTATATGCTTTTCCTTTTTCTTCTATCTCTACAGCACACCTACGTACACTCATGGGGTGGGTGCAAAAAGGGCCTTTCCTTTTGGCTTTCCCTCCTATTAGTATATTATTGTATTGAGATAGGTAGGAGTAGGATATTTGCAGCTAAAGATTAGGTATAAAAAGTGAACAAGACATTTGCCATGTTTGGTAGGCCCAAAGTAAATGTTGTAGAAGGGATTATATTTTTAAGACCACAGCTCACAGTAAAATTGAATTTCTGCTGACACGTGAAGAAGCACTAGTTAAGCTGCCACGGTCGAGATACGAGGGAGAAGTTTCTCATGGGAGGAGTGTTTCAGCCAGACACCAGGTGCAAGGGCTCTGGCAATGAATACAATAGCAATTGAGAATTAAATAGCAGAAAATACATATTTACCAACAGTGGTGCATGACATGTTTTCTAACTAGAATTGGAACGATGCAAGGAGGGAGTTGGGCAGATAACAGGTGCAGGGGGCGAAGGATGAGGGGGATCTATCAGGAAGCTGGGACCAATGTCTTTGACGTTGGTGCTGTTATGTTGTGCTTTGCGCTATCTCCAAACACAGGACTGTGCCATCCAATCATAGCAACACATTTGGTTGCTGGTCCACTTAAGTGATGTAATTAAGGGGTGGCATATTTTAATAATATGATGTCATAAAAGGGGTTTCTGTTTTTTTCCAGGAAATGTGTTGTCCATCATAGGTGTTCCAATGTATGGGGCTACGGGTGCCTGATGATGTTCTACCAATCACTACTATAACCTGCCCCAAAATGTAACTAATGTGGCAATAAGCCCCGAGACAGCGGGCCAATACCACCCCAGATAATGCCCCCGGGGCCCATAGTTACATGGTTAACGAGGCCCCGGTGGCGTTACCGCGGGCGGTATTGGCCCGCTGTCGAGGCGCTTATAGCCATTAGTACCCCGGCCCGTTAGACTGGGGTACTAATAGCATTTGTTTCGAGAAAAAAAAAGTCAAATAAAATGGCTGCCGGGAAAGGGAAAATGTAGTCCGTTTTCCCTTTCCATGGATGCCACCGGGAGCAGACACGCTGGGAACAGAAGTGTTCCCAGTGCGTTTGCTACTGTGAAAATAAGAAAAAAGAAGGTAAGTGGGGTTAGGAGGGCATAGTTTGCAGGGAGGGGGATGGAGAAAAAAAACATACCTGAGTCCCCGGCGGGGGACAAAGGCAGCCTCCAGTCATGGGGAGGCTCGGAGCGGGGAATACCCCGTATCGAGCCTCCTCATTAACTAAGGGGCTGCCACGCCCCCTGCCGGGAACAAACACAGGCAGTGCACGTACGTGCGTCCACAGGATTACACTGAGGTAGGGCTTGGAAATGAGCCAATAACCTTTCAGTGTAATCCCGTGGATGTGAGTGCCGGGTAGTAATGCGCTTTATTTTAGTCCTGTGGTTTATGTCTATAAAGGTTGTACCCGCAGTAGGTAGAGTTTGAGAACCTTTCAACCAGTTCAGGTTGCAGGGCTGTCTGAATTGTTGGCTCCCACCTATTGGGGGTGGGGGTAAATAGAGCTGTATTCCTCTTACAATGTATCTACTCTACTGTGGAGTACGTTTGTACCTTGTTAGCTTACCTATGTAAAGCAGTCCCTCTTTAAAGAGATTAAACAACATTTAAGACATGATCGACCCCTGGGTTACCCCAAAGGCAAAGGGAATGATTCTGAGATAGCCAATGATATTCTAACCAATGGAAACCAATTGCCCAGAAAGGTTAGAATCCAATCACAAGACCCTCCAATGGTAGAGAGTGTCTAGGAGTACCTGGATGAATGTCTCAAACGTTGCAGAGAGATCCAGAAGACCAGTCTCCTCGCATCCACCACACAGTAGACTTCATGTAGGACTTGCAGAGTAGCTGTCTTAGTTTTGCAACCAGGTCAAGACATTGATTGACAAGGGGGCAAGAGGTTATCTGTAATACACAGCGATTCAACTGGTTATGAATTGACAGCCCAGTAGCTATGTAACAAATCCGGATCTAGAGAAATACCCTTAATCAGTGGGTTGACAAGGCCTCATTTCTGAGCCTTTGTGTAGAGAGACGTTGGTAATCTAAGTCCCCAAAATTGACCATTAGTGTATCTCTATTCTATTTTTAGAGGCAGGGCAAATATCTCCTGCATAACATGTTGACTTTGAATTATGGACTGTAATTCATGAAAATCAATGTAATTCATGAAAATCAATCAATTAGCATGATCAATGCTAATCAGGTTTTTGAGCCATTTCTTGAAACCTGGTATACTTGGAATATTAGCATGAATCATATTGATGTCATCAATGAAGACGTCTGTAAACATGGCAGATTTCTCATTTGAAAATTCAAGGGATAATGCAGATTCCAGCTATTATATAGTAAAAAGTAGTACAGATTCCATTATAGACATGGGGTGAGCATTCTGCTACACTTCTTTTTCAAAACGTTTAGCAGCAAAAGGACATTTGGCAAAACAACTAGCTATGCCAACATCCCTGGCATTTGTTTACTTGATGCAAATAATTCACATACCACAACTTGAAAATAACAACATCTAGCATTGAAGATATGAAACGAATAGTCCAAATGGAAAAAACAATTACAATTTGTCCATCAATCACCTTTGTTCGCTTCCAGGACTTTGGGTCACTAGGACACACCAACTGTACCTTCCAAAGTTTTAACATCGGCACCTGTGAATAAAACATTCTGCCAGTACTCGGATGTGAGGTAAGACATCAACATAGTCATCATAAATAACTAGTCAATCCAAATATGACTTAAGTACACCATATTCCGCCTTGTTTACATGTCATGTGACAGGAGAGGTTATGGTCACTCCTGTGGCTTTAAACAAATCAGCACTGATTGATACTGCAGTGAATTTGTTTAATTTGAACAAGCAGACAATTTGCGTTGCCAATCTTGCCAAAGTTTTAGTTTCCACTAATGATGGCATTTCTTCAATAGGCTTAAAATAAAATCATTTAAAGACTGACTCACTAGACCAGTCTGCTATCTCCTTAATGTCTTCCAGTTGTGAACTGATAAATTAGCCAGCAAGTGTGCTTCTCTACTGGGTTGGTAAGCTGCAGTAAACTTTTCCTGCCCCTTTAAACACCTCGTAAAACGCCACAGGGGGTTATCTTGAAATGCTGTCTAGGAAGAAGAATTGAAGTCCAACTAAGTGTGTTTGGAAATAGTAAGATTAACTCTTTATGGTGAAAAAGAGCAATATACATGTTTCTAGCGATTGACATTTGATTGACAATCAAACATGGAAGTATACCTACAGTAGGTTCCTGAAGAACCATTGCATGACGGATTACCCAGACAGTGCCCAAAAAGCCAGAGCACTCTGTTAACATGGCGGGAGGGTAATAGGAGGGTACATTACAAGACAATGGGACAACATGTGGTGGTCTTCGACAGCACTCCCACTACCATCACCACGATGGGCAGCATGTCCAGTGATAGGCAGTACTAGCACCACTTCCACCGCACCTGTGTCCACTGGCAGTAGCAGCTACCTGTCCACTTCATCAGGCAAACACTTGCTACTACAGGGCACTTACGCCAACAGCAGTAGCCTGGGACATGACATGTCTATCCACGACTCAGAGCGTTGGTTGAGTTGACTTGTGCTGCCACATTTGCCCACCTGTGCACTTTCAAAGGGTCTCACCCGCTTACCTTCCTAGATGGCCCTATTTATATGCAAGAGCCAACGAGTCAGTCTTGAACTGGCACCTAATTAGAAGGCGCAAAGGGAAGAGACGGTAAGGGAAGAGAATAATGATCAGCACCCTTCACAGTTATCCACCACCATCATGCCCCCAGCCTGAGAGATGGGTCTGTGCACTGTTCTCCCACCAACCATCTGTCCAAGATGCCTAGAGCATGAGGCGGATGTTGAGGATAACAAAAGCGACAGTGTGGAGCAATGGCAGAGCCTGGGGACTGGCATCCACTTCTCATCCCACAATATGGAGGAGTGGCTTCATCCTTGGTGGTGAAATACAACAATCTATCAATGAAATAGGTGAGCCCTAAAACTCACATATTTGCCCCAAACACCTCTATGATCCACACAGTACCCTGCTAGCCAGTGGCCCCTTCAGTGCCTCTAAGGGCATGCTGGCATCAGCAGGAGTTGTTTATGGTCATTGCATCGAATTCCTTGCATCTAAATGCATTTGCATCGAATTTTTTCCATCTAAAAAATTTGCATCCAATGCATTTTGTTCTTTTTTGGGGGTGGGGTGGATCCCCCAAACACCTGTTTTTTACCCTTTAAAATCCTCCTGAACAAAACGTATCCCTTTAACCCCCAAAAACATGCATTCAATGCACATTTTTTAGATGGAAAAAATTCGATGGAATGGCATTTGATGCAATGACCAGATACCTTTCCCCTAAACGCATGATATTGATATTACTCTAACTATGAGATTCTATACTGCATGAGTGCTGTTATTGTTATTGCATTTCTATGTGTAAACTCGAGAAAAAAAATGCTTAAACCTTCCACAATGTGCAGTATGCCATGAATAAGGTCAAGGCAAAAACATGCTCACTAGCCATAAAGGGGATATTTAAAAGTCACATTGGAAGGATAACTGGCTCTACAAAGGGTGGAAATATCTAAATCTAGTATTGTTAACATTCCAGACCCTAAATATATACATATATGATTTCCTTTACTAAATCAGCCATTAAATAAGTTATCAGCAAAAGGACTGGTTGCTTTCCATTTGAGGAAGGTACCTAGTCCCCAGGTATGGATTCCTTACACAGAAAAACCAGCAGTGATTTTCCGGAGAGCCAGGGCCGGTGTATGGAACGGTGGAGGCGTAACTGCTGGTTGACCTCTTTGAAGTGATTGACAATGCTAGCTGCTATACCGGAAAAAAGTACCAAACCATGTGGTGGTTATGAGGTCATGTATATCTGTCCAGTCTCAGTTGGCTGTCAGAACTAATCTTTTAGGGAAGGGTGTTCCGACCAGTGGTGTGCATAGTCACTGATAGACCTATGTAGTTCCACTTACTAATGGGGACAGCCTGGAGCCCATAAAGATAAACCGATTGAACAATCTCTTCACTCCCACCAGTGGGGGAAGTTTCGATGAAGGATCTGGGAAGTGGCAGTATCCCTGGAAGGGCACTAGGAATCAGGAAGAGATTTGGGTGTGGCTTATTCTGGTGCACAGAGCTGATTTCTAGATGATGAGACCATTTACCTCCTTCACCTCCCCTCTCCCTGTTTAGGCTGCAATGCTCTCTGGGCACATCGATGTACAGGGGCTTTTTTGGAAGCACTCCTGCAAATGCATTTAGATGCAAGGAATTCGATGCAATGACCATAAACCTTTACGAAATAGTCCGGTATAGTGTAAACATAAGCGTTGTTGGGCGACAATATAAGATCGGTATTTGCTTCATTGGTCCTTTTTGTCATGAAGAGGCTGGGGGCAAGGCCCCTTGCAGTGTGTTCTTGTTTGTTACACCACGCCCCATGTTGTCCAACCAATTTTTTACAATGATGGGGTTTACCCTTCAATCAAATGTTAGCAAGAAGCAGTTTAGCAGTTACACAAGCCACACCCCTAGATGTTGTATCTTTATTATTTACACCATATATGTATCCCACGATACAAGAGAAGGGAGTCGTCTGTTATTTCAGGCACTTTCTCAAAAGGCATCACTGTTGGGACAAACACCGGGCAAATTCAAAATGGTGGCTTTCGGGGCATGGTATCTGGAGCATTTGGCTAAATGTACAGGCGTGTGATACTAATGCAGATGTTTAAATTGCAGCTGCTTAATGACACCAATTTAACACGTCTCATCACAGCCAACCTTTGCTGGGCAGTAAGCAGCATGCCCAAATCGGTCGCCAACCTTCTCGCTATATCAGAGGAGGTATGCAATAAGATAGCAGGTTTGTACACTGCTGAAACAGGCCCAGCACATTCCAAGAAATGTGTCATTAAGTTAATTACAGGACCGTTGGCTGAGCCTCAGGGAAGCTAACCAGTAGTTTTTTCATAGTGTTGTAAACCTGTATACCACAAGTGACAGGTTTTTGAGTTTCCACTCAATTCACATAATTTGTTATATGAAGGGAACGTTCTCAGAGGAAATGCATTCTCAAATCTTACCAGCCCTACTTCAGCAAATCCCTTCAAAAAGACAGGATCAGACATTATTGTTAGACATCGAGTTTGCTTCAAATACAGTCTAGATGAAAACTATTGATCCAGCTTCAGTTTCCTATGCAACGTCAGGCCAGCCAAATCACCATCTGTGCATTATCAATCTCTACCGTTCATTTTCTGGGGGATCAATCTGTGGATTAGTTAGGGTGCCTGAGGATCAAAGCGTTGTTTCTAAATGGACACGTGATGGTGGTTTAGCGGTGCTAAACGCCTAGAGAAGCTGCACAACCAGGTAGTAGGCCTATTGGTAAGGTAACCCGAGACTGCCTCTCTATTGATTGTAGTAGAAACTCCTGTTTATGTCTCAGCTGCTTACACCGCAATATACATTTTCTGACCAATCTGGGAAGACTGACAAAGATGGTCATTGGAATCTTACAAATGAATTTAAAAATGTGGTCAGAATAACCATGCGCAAGATAGAAGTTGTACCTAAGACTGAGAGTGGTAGCGCTCTCCATCTCGCCAATCTATGTTGAAAGTGTGACAGTACTTTCATATAATTTAATTCCAATGTCTGAGTCTGCATGTGAGCCAATGTGTATCCGCAGGGAACAAACCGTGTCGGGACGCCATCTGAAATCGACTCACTTCTCACGGTTTCAGCTGTTCACTGTTAGAGGAAAGATCTCTGATTTACCTGCTTAACAATTCACACTGAGACCCCACTAATTGCATCAACTTCTGCTAATATCAGAGTAATCCTTTTAGCATGTTCTCACGCATATATCAATAAATCATCTGCATGCATAAACACCAGCACATTGATATTATACATGTATAAACCCCTCAGAAACTATATTTGAGGCCATATGCTTTCACATTCTTCGAGAGTAAAGGAAGCAATTCTTTGATATGCCCCTCAGTGAAAGTGTCTGACTTGAGCATGTTATTCAATGCACACAAGAAAGGATTGAGCCCCAAAATTGCTACTTTCAACGACAGAGTCCGTGTGTGTCAATCTGAATGAACAGCAAGCTTTATTCTATAATACAGAAATACAAATGCACTGTTTTACATGTATTCACTGCATGTTTCACCGACATTGTAAGTTCTGCTGAATTACCCATGCTGGATGGATTCGTCTTTGAGGATCAGGTGCTCTTCAGTTCTTAAGATCATAAATATTTGTTTTCAATTCTAGGTAGCGGATATTATTCAATTCACATAGCCCAATATAAGTTGAATTGTGATTTATGCAATTATTCGTATTTTTCTTGCTGACAGATCCCTTGGATTGTAAA
Organism: Ambystoma mexicanum; assembly: GCF_040938575.1. NCBI lineage: Eukaryota > Metazoa > Chordata > Amphibia > Caudata > Ambystomatidae > Ambystoma > Ambystoma mexicanum. Next base: position 585,847,283 of record NC_090935.1, read on the forward strand.
AGTCTTCTATGCCATTCACCAGAAGTTTAACTATCGTCTTTTTCTAGTTGTAATGTTTTAAAGCTTTTTTGTTAGGCTGGGAGGATAGCTCAGTGTCATACGCTAAGCAACACAGTTTCGATACCCGGTTCCACACTTAGAGGCTTGGGTTCGGCACGAAGTGCGATATAAATACCCAAATAACAATTCTTGCTTTTCACCTTTTTCCAAAACATAGTAGCGAGACTGTTTAGGAAGTGTGGCAAATTGAGGGAACTCGTCACTTCTCCCCAAGGGGGTGCCCCACCCTGTGAGGTTAGGGAGGTGAGCTTGTGCCGCAACACCCTCCTGAGGGGTCGTGGCAAGTGGGACCTGACCAGGAGAGACTCCCCCTGAGGGGACAAAGGCTCCCGTTCCTGTGAGAAACTCCCAAAGCCAAGCCATATAATGGCATTTATGGGACTGTCTCCCATATCCAATACTTCCAATTATCAAGAATTGAAGAAGGTACAAGAGACAAGAGCAGTAGGCTTTTAAACTGAAAAGTCTAGATCCACTGAGATGAGTGGATTTAAGGAAGTGTTTGTTAACTCTGGAGAAAGCGAAAAGAGAGGGTTGCATGGTGAAGCAGGGGAGGTCCCCTGGTAACATTACGTTATATGGAGGCGGGCCGTGAATGGGTGTGGCGCCCCCAAAGTCCAAAGTTGCTGGTAGCCGGCAACAGAAAATTGAGCTGCGTGGAGACCGAAGGAGACGAAACTCTGACTCAAATGGCACCGGAGTAGTGGTGGTGGCGGGACCACAAGCTTACAGTGGCGGGCAGGCTGCTCGCGCAACGACGATGAGACCACCAAGGGGAGACGGCTACAGCTGATGCGGTTCCTCAGTGATGAGTACCGAAGTTGGGAGAGAGGACGGGCTGCATTGGGCAAAGGGGCTGGCAGGGAGACGAATGAAGAAGAGAGGGCGCCCGGAGAGCCTTGAACCGTACGCTACCCCAATAAGTTCCCACCTGAACGAGAAGGAATTGGGGAACCGGGGAGGAATGAGAACTGAGGCAGGAATCCCAGTAGAAACGAGAAAAGTGAGAAAGTAAATCTGACAAACTTGAACTGCTTGGGTGATGGAAAGAAAAGCATAACCCACGCTAAAAGGGAAACCAATAGAGTTGAAAGAGAAAAAGAGTTGTTGCAAATAGTGAATTGCCTAAATGATAAAGAGAATATAATAACCAATCCTAAAAGGTAGAGAAAGAGAACTGTACGAGAGTTTAAAACGCACTTCAAGAAAGTGAGAAAGGCTGGCAAGCCTTGAGGATAAACTATTTACAAGAAAGTACCGTATTATCCTAGAAAGCAGGGTGTGACGTGAATCAGTGGTGTATATAAGAACAACAGAAGACAAGGAGCAGAAGGCCCAATAAGCCTTCACAAATAATAACTGGCAAGAGGATACAGAGGAGAGAGGGATGGGAAATATACCGACAAGAGAAATAAGAATCCCATAGAGACTTACAGTTTGCCCGAATATCAAACCGTTTCAAGATTAACCTAAGGAACCAATCGGACTCAAGGAAAGGCATTGCATCAAAGGAAGGGAGCAGCAAGAGCCCATTGAGAGAGCTGTATGATCTAATACGAGGAGTCACGAACGATGAAAATTACACATTAAACTGGAGTTTAAAGACAAAAGAGAACAGTATAAGAAGCACCTGTCAGGAGAAGGGAGACATTCTCCCAGCCTTATTCTTTTTTTGGTTCAACCTAATGGTGGGGTCAGATAGCATTAGTTTTTGGACGGTGGGCTGCTTCTTTGTGGACATTTCAAGACGACTGATAAGCACCTTAGTAAGTGGGGTAGGGAATACCGCATAGCGACAAGGATAGTCATGTTTTCACCATATCATTTAATAAAGGCATTCTAAAGTTGACTTTCCAGAGTCTGCGTCCTTCTTTTGATCTTCCCAGAAGGCAAAGCACCAAATGGCGGTACTGAAAATGTATCCATCGTGGGTGGGCCCTAGATACTTGAAGAAAAGGGTTGAAGGCCTCGCCTTCATGCATATTTATAAGTGTACAATACGTCTGATGCTAGGTCTACGGCTGTGCAATGGAACATTTAATCGAGAAAAGACTTACAGGGTAATTCATAGAATTCAGCGCACAAGTAGCGCACGCGGCTGGCGCACAGCGTGCGCGTGCGATAGTCTGCGCCAGCCGCGTGCGCCAAAACCGAATCCGGCGCACAGCGTATTCATGGATTTTAGCTTCCCCAGGCAGCCGTGGCGCACAGTGGCGCAGCGACTCGCTGCAGCGCCAGTTACGCCCCCAGGAACGCCCCTTGCGCTGGGAAATCTCATAAAAATCACAAACCAGCGCAAGGGGCTGCGCTAACCCTGGACCATCACGGCAAGCGGCCCATGCGATTTTCAAGGGTGCGCGGGAAGTTTCACACGTCAAATCCCAGGCTACGTCCATTTCAGGGGTGCGTGGGAAGTTTCACATGCGAAAAGCCAGGGTACGTCCATTACAGGGGTGCGCGGGAAGTTTCACACGCGAAAAGCTAGGCTATGGGAATTCCAGGGATGCGCGGGAAGTCCCACACGCGAAAAGCCAGGGTACGTCCATTACAGGGGTGCGCGTGAAGTTTCACACGCGAAAAGCTAGGCTACGGGAATTGCAGGGGTGCGCGGGAAGTCCCACACGCGAAAAGCCAGAATACGTCCATTACAGGGGTGCGCGGGAAGTTTCACACGCGAAAAGCTAGGCTACGGGAATTCCAGGGGTGCGCGGGAAGTCCCACACGCGAAAAGCCAGGGTACGTCCATTACAGGGGTGCGCGGGAAGTTTCACACGCGAAAAGCTAGGCTACGGGAATTGCAGGGGTGCGCGGGAAGTCCCACACGCGAAAAGCCAGGGTACGTCCATTACAGGGGTGCGCGTGAAGTTTCACACGCGAAAAGCTAGGCTACGGGAATTGCAGGGGTGCGCGGGAAGTCCCACACGCGAAAAGCCAGGGTACGTCCATTACAGGGGTGCGCGGGAAGTTTCACACGCGAAAAGCTAGGCTACGGGAATTGCAGGGGTGCGCGGGAAGTCCCACACGCGAAAAGCCAGGGTACGTCCATTACAGGGGTGCGCGGGGAAGTTTCACACGCGAAATCCCAGGCTACTTCCATTTCAGGGGTGCGCGGGAACGTTTCACACGCGAAATCCCAGGCTACGTCCATTTCAGGCGTGCGCGGGAAGTTTCACACGCGAAAAGCCAGGGTACGTCCATTACAGGGGTGCGCGGGAAGTTTCACACGCGAAAAGCTAGGCTACGGGAATTGCAGGGGTGCGCGGGAAGTCCCACACGCGAAAAGCCAGGGTACGTCCATTACAGGGGTGCGCGGGGAAGTTTCACACGCGAAATCCCAGGCTACGTCCATTTCAGGGGGGCGTGGATAGTTGAACACGCTACTCCGATCGTTGGGTCTTCACAGGTCTTCCCTGTACACCCTCCACGTCCCCTGCATGCAGTCCACACCACGGGGGATTACCCTGCACACCTGCTCATGACTCCCACCCCCCAGCAGTCATGGGGCACCCTCCACCAGGCCCCCACCCATGTCTCCCACCACCCCCACCCCCCAGCAGTCATGGGGCACCCTCCACCAGGCCCCCACCCATGTCCCACTCATGCCTCCCACCACCCCCACCCCCCAGCACTGTGGGGCACCTGCCAGCAGGCCCCCACTTATGTCCCACTCATGCCTCCCACCACACCCACCCCCCAGCACTGTGGGGCACCTGCCAGCAGGCCCCCACTTATGTCCCACTCATGTCTCCCACCACACCCACCCCCCAGCACTGTGGGGCACCTGCCAGCAGGCCCCCACTTATGTCCCACTCATGCCTCCCACCACACCCACCCCCCAGCACTGTGGGGCACCTGCCAGCAGGCCCCCACTTATGTCCCACTCATGCCTCCCACCACACCCACCCACCAGCACTGTGGGGCACCTGCCAGCAGGCCCCCACTTATGTCCCACTCATGCCTCCCACCACACCCACCCCCCAGCACTGTGGGGCACCTGCCAGCAGGCCCCCACTTATGTCCCACTCATGCCTCCCACCACACCCACCCCCCAGCACTGTGGGGCACCTGCCAGCAGGCCCCCACTTATGTCCCACTCATGCCTCCCACCACACCCACCCCCCAGCACTGTGGGGCACCTGCCAGCAGGCCCCCACTTATGTCCCACTCATGCCTCCCACCACACCCACCCCCCAGCACTGTGGGGCACCTGCCAGCAGGCCCCCACTTATGTCCCACTCATGCCTCCCACCACACCCACCCCCCAGCACTGTGGGGCACCCTCCACCAGGCCCACACAGATGTTCCCCTGCCAATAGGAAATCACAATACAGATCCCAGGATCCCATGGGCAACCACATCCCACCCCATGTCACCCCAGTCCATACACACATCCAAGGTACACATCCATTCAAAAATCAAATACCCATTACATGATACATAACCAATGAGCAGTATGCGCATGAGTCCAAGTCCGTCAGACCCACACAATGGCAACACATGACTGTGAAAACCCAGATTGTGACAGTCAACAAACCAATGAGAGAAGTCCACACAATAGAATCAAAAGAACAATGTATTAAAATGTAAGAAGGAAAAAAAAAGAAACACCTAAATGAATACACAAAGTAACAGGTAAAAAACAAAAAAAATCTAATGAAAGGTGAAATCCAAAAGAACGGGTGCAAAGTCAATCAAAATGGAAATCAAAAACAAACACATTGCCCCATGGTCCAAATAATAAAATCGAAAATATCCACAAACTATGTACAAAGATGATTGTCCGGGTCCAATATCCCTAAAAACCATAAAATGAAACCTACCCAAAACCTAACTAATGCTAACTATATACAAAAAACGTGGGCCATTGTCCAATCAACCCAAATAATAAATAAAAATAAAGGAAACCTACTATCTACATAACTATATACAAAGGCGGCGGGCCAGTCCTGCGGCTCACTGAGAGATGTTATGGGCCAGGGCATCATCGAACTCCCTTTCTATCTCCCCGAGGCGTTCATCCTCAATGGCCCCGAGGGCCCGCAGGGCTGATGCAGTGTCCACCTCCAAGCCCCTGCGGATCTCCTCGAGGCACTCGGCACGCCTCAGGGCCCTCTGCATGGAGTCCACCGCCCTGACCATAGCGAGCCGCCCCTCTTCTGCCCGCCGCCTCTCCGCATCTATTGCGTGGCCTAACCGCTGCCACACGGAAGACACATTCTGTCCAGGGTCCTCCTGCCCTCCAGCCGATGGCTGCCCCTCCGATGTTGATGGCCCCGAGCCATGACGCCTCCCACGTCGCTGCCGCTGCCTCTGCAGCCACTGCCTCTGCCAGCACGACGGCATCCAGGCTGATGGTATCCACCGACGCCGTCGTGCACGTGCCCTGCCTGATGATGCCGGCACATCCTCCACCTGCAGGGGTCCAGTTGCCATGGTGTCCACACCAGCTGGACCACCGACTCCCGACTGTGGCAGGGATGGGATCCCCACTGAGCCGGCTGCATTGGTCGGGGCAGGTCCACAGGGGGCCCTGGTGTCAACTGGGCCGGAAGACGGCAAGGAGAACGACCGGCGCATACTTTCCACAGAGGAGGAGATGCCCGACACATTGGCCATCACCTGCAGAAAACCCGCGCCAATGGCAGATCCCAACTGGGCCACGTCGGCACGGTGCTCTTCGTGATGATGTGCGTGCTCCTCCCGGGAAGCACGCACGTCATCACGAATGACCCCCGTGCGCAACGCGACCCCAATCAGGACCTTTTCCATGCGCCCACGGGTCCCCTCGTCCGCAGGGGGAGGGGAGTCAGATGACATAGACACCCCCTCCACCTGCGGACGGGCCTGGGACGGGGCATCCATGCTGGTGCATGGTGGTGCACTCACAGGGTCAGGGACAGCGACATGCACAGGCACCTCCACGGCGACCTGTGCTGCCTCCTGCCCCTGGCCCTGGACTGCACCACTTGCACCAGCAGGGATGCCCCCACCAGGCCTCAGGTGTGCCTCAGTCTCGGCCGCCTCCTCCTCTGTAGAAACCACCAACCTGGATGGCTCCTTGCCCTCTTCCGCTGTAGCTGGCCCCTGTGGGGGCTCACCCACCCCTTCCGCCGCAGCCGTGGGGGCATCCCCGCCGTCTACCTCCACAGCGCCGTCTCCGCCCTCTCCATCACTAGCCGCTGCATTGAGGGGGACATAGAACACAAGCATCAGGGCACTGTACAATGGTCCCCTACACAGGAAGCAATATCAGATGACTGGCAATGGTAAAGTACACTTCTATCATGTCCCTCCACAACACATGGGTCAGGCAATACACACACGCAACACCCATGGTCCATGGCATGCACATCAACATACATGTCCACTGCACTCTTCTAAAGTACGATGTCATGGAACTCACATGCATCATTGGTCATGCAAATCACACGCACACACTTCACCTCTGTCACATCCATGTGGCCTCGTACATCACAAACACAGTGGATACAAGGATGATTAGGCAGCATCAGTGAATCTGTACAGTGTCACAGACATGTGTCATGCATCCATGCCATTCAAAAGTCACAGACATGCAGGTCAAGCACACCGACCTCGACACCATACATGTACCTGGCATCAGCATCCATCCCTCACCCACACCCATGTCCACGAACATACACTTGCATGCTCACATGTGTCCAATCTGCATAGGCCTCCTCAGGTTGCATAGCAACACATACAACAACCATGTGATCCACAAATTACTGGTCGCACATGCATCGCCATGACAACACTGCACACATACATGCCTACAAGGCCCATTCCACACATACAGCATCACACAACCAGCACACTGCAACATGCACTGTCTCACACAGCAATGCCTGCACACTTACCGCTCAACTCCAGACGGGTCTCCCTCTCAAGGACCTGGGAGTGGAGCGCTGGGTGTATGCGTGCCAGGACCCTCATTTGGATCGAACTCATGTGGCCCCGGCCCCCCTCCACGAGGCGCTGGGCCTTTGTGAGGGTCCTGGACCTGCAGTCCTCCCAACGCTTCCTGACATGTGGGTTGTCGCGGACTGCCACCCCCTCCGCGTTGATGGCAGTCACGATGTCGTCCCAGATCCGAGTCCGTCCTTCATAGTTGGCGCGGCTACTTCCGAAGAGGGCATCATACTGCCCCAGGACTCGCTCCACCAGGACCCCAACCTCGGTGACACTGAAGCTGGGGCCCCTCTGCCTCTCTGGCTGGGGGTTGCCAGTGGTGCCAGATGTTTCAGTGCCCGACATGGCAACCCCAGAGGCAGGAGTGGGTGGGCAACTTGGTCCTGGGGCTGGGCTGTGGAGTGGTGTTCTTCCAGTCGGGAGTCTTCAGTTCCAGCAGGGGTGGACACAGCAACTGTACGCCTGCAGATGGCTGATGTGCAGGCACCAAATGGCAGGGCACGGTGGCAGCAGGCAGGCAGGCAGGCAGCAGCAGATGGCACGTGGGAGGCTGCTCAGGGGACTGGGGGGCAGTAACTCGGCCTTCTGGGCAGGAGCGTGGTCTTCCGTGTGTGAACGCGTGGCCAGCTTGATACGGAGTGAATTGGCACGTGAAAATCATGCACGTCTGCGTGGAATCCGAGGAAAGGCCCTCAGCGCGTAAGCACGTCAGCACGCGTACGCGATTTCATTGGTCCAAAGGGCCAGGCGTGTAAGCGCGTCTATAACGCACGGCCGTTTCCCAACCCGCGTGATTGGTCCAAAGGGCCAGGCGCGTAAGCGCGTCTATAACGCACGGCCGTTTCCCAACCCGCGTGAAAAAATAAACCTCCCGCGCGAGCGCGTCAGCACGCGTACGCGATCTCATTGGTCCAAAGGGCCAGGCGCGTAAGCGCGCCTATGACGCACGGGTGTTTCCCAACCCACGTGAAAGAAACACAAGCCAGTGTCAATGCGTGTGATTGGAGGCTGGCCCTTCAGCGCCTACACGCGGAAGTGACGCAGGACATGTGGGCCTGCATAAAAGGTACATGTAGAACGCCATTTCCTTGTACGTGCTTTTCGTGGAGAGCGAGTTGGTGTATTCTGTACTTCTTGTCAGTTGACACGCGATTTACTTCACGGCGTTCAAAGGTCGTACTCCCTGTTACCTCTGACAGCTTTTTCTCTATTGCTCTTTTTCCTGGGCCTGTTTCCTCACACAGCGTTCCCTTCTACTGTTGTCCTGTCTCCTCAGACAGCGTCCCATTCTTCTTTTGGCGGGGGTGTTGCCAACGCGCACACGCGCGTCTTTTTGACGCATTTCTCCCTGGCAGACGGTGAGTTGCGCACGCATCTATCATCTGTGCTTGCCCCGTGTGTCACGTACCTCTTCAGAGGTCAATCTAGGCTGCGTGTGACACGCATACGTTCATTCTTGTGTTACTGGATGCCACAGCGTAGTGCAGGGTTTTTTATACGCACACGTGGTCTAGGAGGGGTATCGTGCACGTTCCTTAACTTTTTTGGGGTGCCTGTGCGTTGCGTGACCCGTCATCTTTCCCCAGGGGTGTCATATAGCCTTGCCACTGCACTAGGGTACGAATACCATCTGGTACCCAACCCCTTTGACACCCAATTGCCCAGGACAATTGTGCACACCCACTCCCATACGCACAATAACATCAGTGCCATGGTTGGGAGGCGTGCAAGCCGTAAGGGTGGCAAAGGTGGCCGAGCCACACGTGGTGGCCGTGGAGGATCCACTAGGGGACGTGGTTGTGACTTTCAGGGTGCCCCTGTCCCCCCCAGTCTGGAGGACCAGTCAGGGACACCCATGCCCCCCCCTTCCCCCCCCCCAGGTTGAGGGTCATGTGGCTGATACCAACCCTGATCAGCCCTTGTTGGACCAGCCCATTGTGGCACCAGACCTGTCCGAGGGTGACTCCATCGCTGACATCCAGGTCAGCAGGTCCACTGCACGTGCACCGGTGCACATTGGTGTCATCAGGACTCGCGCATCTATGCCAGATAGGTCATCTGCTGCCCCCCGTGGGCAGGGTGTGGCTCCATCCACCCCACCTCTCATACACCCTGCCAAGACTGTGTCGGTCCTAGTTCATGCACCTCAGATCAGGCCTGACCCTATCCCTCTACCCCCAATGCCTGCACCTACTCCCATGCTGAGTGTGCAATCCCACACACCCAGTACTGAGTCCACCACGGCTCCTGCCCCTAGTGTCCACAGCGGCGTAGGACACTCTGGATCCCCACCCCCTTCCAAGCGGAAGAGGAAGAGTGCACGTCCGGCACAGGCTGATGCCCCAGGCACGGCTGCACAGTCCGGCCCATCAAGGAAGCCCAGCTTCACAGACGCCGAACTGAATGCACTTGTTCAGTATGTGTCAGACCATGATAGGGAAATGGTCATCGTTGCAGGGTCCAAGACCACACATGCCAGATGCCAGGCACACTGGCAGACCATTGCTGACAAAATAAGTGCCCTTGGAGTAGTGAGGCGCACAGCTAGTGATTGCCAGAAGCGCTGGAATGACCTTAAGCGCAGGGCAAAGGATAAGCTGGCCTCAAGTCATGCCGCAACCTTGGTGACTGGAGGTGGGTCCCCAGCACAGGAAATAGAACTCACACCACACGAGTCCGTAGCTGGATCCTACGTCACCGAGGGACAACTCCAAGGTGTGGGAGATCTCCCTGATTACGAGGCATCATCCGGTGAGTGCACATGCATGTGTGTTATATCCATGTGCATGGTGTGTGTGCGAAGCCTTCATGTTGGGTGCCTGTCAAGGGGGTGTGTGGCAGAGTTGATAGTGTCACCCATGTGCCTCATCCAGTATGTTCAGTGCAACACCATGTGCCCACACCACTATCCCTACTGGCAACAGTGCACATATGGCCCTACACCATGGAAGTTCCCCTTGAATTGTCATTTTGTCACGACATTGTTGCTCATTCTCCCCTGTCTATTCATCTTATGTCTTACATACCATTCCTACACTTTCCCCCAGCCATTCAAGTTCCATCGTCACATGCCTGACATGCAATGATACCACATGCTAATGCGTCCTCTGTATATACATGGCACTCAACATGCTGTCATACTCTGGAATTTGCCTTGACACCCACCTCCTACCTGTGTGCTCTTGTTCCGTCTGGTTTCAAGCCCCATTCCCTCACACTCCATGCTGCTCTTCATGGTCTATCTTCCCTGACTTCTACTGTTCAGACCATCGTGCCCTACTCACGACACCTGCTTGCAAACAGTCAAATGAGGGCACCCTGCCCTCCAATGCGACCCACCCTATTGCTGACAAGTACATCTGAGCCTACTCAAGGTTAACTCTCACTGACATCTGCTCATACATGCCTTTGCCTGTCCCATGGACCCTTCACATGGTCCCAGTCCTCTCTCCTTGCTCCTCTTCCACCATCAATGGTGTGACCTGTTGGGGTATACTCTTGGCCTCCTTCCAATCCTCAGAGGCCACAATTGATGTGTATGGTAATGGGAGCATCTCAGTCCAAGGCCCTCAGGCCAACCTTATTCTCCTTGACAAATGCTACCCACATCTCATCAACTTCCTTTCCTCTCCTGCTGTCCCCCCTCCTCTCATCTCATCTATCCTGCACTGCCTCCCTGCACCCTCCCATGATCCTTCTCCGCCTCCCACTCCAACTCCTACACATGCTGCACCTCTGATCTGTAGCACTCCCCGTAAGTCCTACAAGGCTGTCAACCTCCTCCACATTTACACTCCTTACTCTTCCGCTGCATCAGGCATTCCTCCAATATATGTCACTTACATGAGGTAATGCACCTTGACATCCTTGGTCTCATGGAAACATGTCTGACGGCCAGCTCTGTCTGCATCTTTGACACACTCCTACCTGACGTTCAGGAGATCCTCTCCTTGGCCCGGCACTACTGTGCAGGGGGGGGTGTGCCCTTGCCTTCCCTGAGGGTATTCCTGCCACTGTCACTCCTACGTAGACCTACTCCCCTCTGGAATGGCTTGTGTGACGTCTCTCTCCATCTCACCTCGACATTCACAAACTGTGCGTACTGTGTATCGGAAAACTGGTCAAATGTACTACTTCCTTTCTGAGTGGCCTCACCTCTCCTCCTCACTCATGTCCCCAGACACTGAAATCCTCTTCCTTGGTGATGTACGCATCCACCTGCATGCTTGTTGTCCCCCCCACGTGACTTTTCCGTGACCTCAGCAACTCCCTATCACCCTCTAAACTCCCGTCTGTCCCTACTCATTCTGCAGGGCACACTCTTGATGCTCTGATCTCATCTGACCTTCCCCTCTCCATCCCTCTCTGCACTCCTCTCTCCTGGAGTGATCACTTTCTCCTCTCCTCCCACCTCACCCTCACCACCCCACAGGCAAAGCCACCCTCACCACAGTCACACACCTTCTTGGTATTCCAACCCATGAAGTGTGTGTCAGTCGAGGCTTATGCTGCCAAAATCTCCCCCCCATCCAGCTCCCCCTTAGGCTCACTCCCATCCTGACAGGGCCCACTCCATGCTCCACTCTATGTCAGGTACACTGGATGTCTTTGCCACGGTCATGACAATCCGCCTGAAGCCCCATGCCAATGCTGACTCCTGGCATGACTCGGATCTTGTGAACCCAAAACACAGGTGCCGGGTGGCAGAGAGGAAATGGCCTGCATCATGCTCATCCTCTGGCAAACTGGCCTGCCGCCTGCTCCAAAGGCAATAGCGTCTCACCCTTCTCACCAAGATGAGAGCCCCAATCCAAGGGCACATATCTGCGGCATCTGACAACTCTGCAGGACACATTGAAATCTGCAAGGACCTTGCCGAGCCAGATGCAGTGTGTACCTCCCCAGCACTTGTCTGCGCCTACCACCATCTGCCCTCGACGTTAAGTCCTACTTACCTTGTACAGCACTTCCAGCCGCAACTTCCCCTTGCACTTCATTGTGCCACCCACCTCTGCACTTGCGTTACATGAATGACACCAGCACCAGTAGGATTGTTGAATGGCATCCCCTTCTGCCCCACCACCCCTCAGTGCTCCGCTGTACCTTCATACATTTCTGTACAGGTGCTTCACGAATGCTATATGAATCCATTACAGGTGATGGGGAGGTGGAATCTCATTGTTTACTGCATTTTGTTAATGTTGACAAGGCACTGTGCATCGTGGCCAATTGGGACTAGCAGATCCATGTCCAACATGTTAACTTCTTGATGTGATGAAGCAATGTCAGGATCAGAGTGGCCAAAATCCAAATTAGTTGCCCTCCTCTCCCTCTTCACTTGGTGGCTATGTCACATGCCATGTGTGTGATGGCATGTGCATTTGACATGGCAATCACCGGCCAATGTGTGATGCCAGTGCTAGGCAGCATGGGGAGCAGGCGTTGCTCTCCATTCTCTGTGTCATCATTGTGTGCCCTGAGCCTCCCCTCCAGACCCAGTGATGGTGAATGCATAGGAGGTTTCCCAGTCATGTGGGACATGTGTCATTGAACTACTGGCTCTGTTGTTCATCAGCCCTTGTTGTATGCCATGGTGCTAATGCCTGTTTCCATTTCTCTCTTTCATGTCTTTGCAGGGGACGACGCACTTGTTGATGCTGGGGATGTGGTGGTGGAGCCGTCCCAGGAGGGCAACCCGGGCCGACCTTCCACAAGTGAGGGACGTGGTGTGTTTGTGGGTGAAAACCCACAAGTGCTGCAGGTCGTGCTGTCGAGGGGTGTCTCTGGGGGTTCCTCCCCCGAGCAGTATTCAGGTGTAGACTCTGAGGATGACACCTATGTGCAGTCGCAGGTGAGTGTTCTTGGGAGAGAATCTCCTCTGTCCGACCCACCTGCAGCCGGGTTATTGCCCTCAATGGGGATGTCAGTGTCGGCAGCTCAGCCTCCGGTGGTTACGGATGCAGGGCCACACCACACAATCTCTGATCCTGTTCCTGGGGCTGCAGATCAGAGAGGGAATGCAGTCCTGCAGCCTGAGGCTTTGCCGGCACAGCAAGGCGCAGTCCGCCTTGCCCCAGGCAGGTGTGGTGCCCGCCAACGTGGTGGCCGTATGCCACCTGGCAATACCGCTTGGGAGCAATCCATCTACGGTATGGCCACCCAACAGGCAGCATCATCCGAGATGATTGCACAGGCCATGGATAGGGTGGCCACTTCCATTGTCCCCCCAGAAAGGCTGATGGAGCGACTGGAGCAGGCTACAGAGTCCATCTGCCAGGCACACAGGGAGGACATGTTGGCGTCCAACATGGACAGGCGGGCAGGACTGGCGACTCTGCGGGAATCACTTTCCATGGAGTCCCAGCGCCACAGGGAAGGCCTGAGGGAAGAATTCCATCACCTCAGGTCGACCCTGTCAGAGCTTGAGGCTTCATCCCATAGAAGGACAGAGGAGCAGCTGGAGCGTCTGACACGGACGCATCTCGGCCGAGATGCAGGCAACTCGTGCGGAGGTCAGGTCATCCCGGAACTTACTGCATGGGGACCTCCGCATGATTATAATCCAGAACCAGACCTTCCAGACCCGCCTGCTTGCAGCCATGGAGGAGCAAACTCGGGCTTTGCGTGGGCAGCCTCCCATTGTCACACCATCTTCTGAGGCAGCTCCCCCACCTCCTGAGTCAGCTGCAGGGTCTGGCCAGAGCGATAGCGACTCATCTCCCACAACAGAGTAGCCGTGTGGGCCACGAGCCTATGGGGTGTTTTTACTTCCCATGATCCACACAGGTGGATTGTGGCGTGCATCCTGTCCTCGGACCTCATAGGTGGCCCCCCCCTCCCTGCCGGCCCTTTCATGGCCATTTTTTCTTATCATATTTTTCTTTTTCAAGTGTGTTGCCTTGTGTGGGTACCTGGGCATACACTGTATTGTGGCTGGGCACATGCAGGCTTGTCCTGAGTTTGGTTTCGATGCTTGGGTACCTGGCATCCACACCCCTCCTGCTTCCGTTTCCATGGGCTTGCAAAGGGTGTGCCCAAGTGACAGCAAATTACACGGTGACATTGGACTCCCATGAGCTGTTGGGCAGTCCATAGTCAATACTGTGTAGACATTCATAGTGTACATTGTTGTTGCACCTAACTATGCATGATGGTTTGATATGTGCCTCAACTTACATATGTTACTCATGTTTTTCTGGTATTTCACACAGTTCTTCACACGGGCATACTCTCTGGAGTCAGACTACATGTCAGTAGATGTGCAGTGACACTTTTGCGTGGCGCCATCACTGTACATCTGGACGGTGAGGACATACCAGCACAATCAGGTATTGAGACTACCATTGATTACATGCATTGTGTCTTGTTTTGGTGGGCTTCAGGGTGGGTTGGTGTGTAATTTGATTGAAATGACTCTTACACAGGTGTGTAGTAGTGCCTCCATCACGGTTAGCTGTTCAAGTGCGGCTATGTTCCATTTAGGGCACTGCAATTTGTGACACCGGTGTCATGTTGTGAGGGTCAGTTTGTTTGCTCTCACATACCATGACATGGTGTCCTCTGTGGCGGGACTGTGAAGGGATTGGGTGACATGGCAATGTTGTCATGTAGCAATTCGCCTGTGCCAATGCATATTTGATGAATGGAGTTGTGTCTTTTCATAGTTATGCATTGCTGGTGTATGTGTAGGTAGGGGTGCACACATAGTGACACATCCATGTTAACAATCTCAGGCTGATGTGTTTCTGACAGTTTATTGTCAAGAAATTTTGTGACATTGTCAGGTAGTGTCATCATTGATCGTCAGATGGTATGTGCCAGAGCAGTGTGCACTAGCCAGCACTGTGATTCCTAGGTGAAGAAGTTGGCCACCAGTTGCGTACGGGCTGCCTCCCCCGTGCCCTTTCCCCTCCCATGCGCAGCGGGCGTGCATGTGGTTGTGGATGTGGGGGCACCACCATGTCCACGGGCAGGCCCCGGCGTGTTGCAACGTTGTGCAGGACACATGCTGCCACTATGATCCTGCACACTAGTGGGGGAGCATATAACAGCTGCCCGCCAGAACGGTCAAGGGAGCGAAAGCGTGACTTCAGCACTCCGAATGTGCGCTCCACTATGCCCCGTGTTGCAATATGGGCTGTGTTGTACCTTACCTCGGGTGGCGTGGTGGGGTTCCGGATTGGGGTCATCATGTGGGGGCTGATAGGGTAGGCACTGTCCCCTGCGGAGGTGGTGATGGGTATCATTAGTGGTGTTGTGACATGACCCTGTATCTGACATGCATGCATGTGCAGTGGCATTCATGCTCACCAAGCAGCCATGTATCTCCATGCCGGCCAGCCTCTAGGTCCCGGCTTAGGGTAGACATTCTGTAGATGAAGCTGTCGTGGGTGGCATATACTGATGTGATGATTCCCTTGGCATTGCATACAACTTGCACGTTGATGGAATGCCAGTGCTTGCGGTTTCTATAGATGTGCTCTGTTGCCCTGGGGGGACGTAGAGCCACATGGGTGCAGTCAATTGCACCAAGCACTTTGGGGAATTGAGCCACACCATAGAATTCCTGGATGCACGCCCGCCTTTCTGCAGGAGTCCTGGGGAGATATATGTGCCTGCGGACTGATGGCCGTGCAGTGATGATGTTCAAGACCTGGTGTAGACAGCGTGACTGCGTGGCCTGTGACACACCACCCACTATGGCACTTGTCCGCTGAAAAGATCCAGTGCCCAAGAAGTGCAGTACATTGAGGACCTTCTGCAGGGGGCTGAGTGCTTGGGAGCACAGGGTGGGTGATGTGAGGTCATCCTCCCACTCACTGACCAGGTCCAGTATGATGTGTGCTGGAAACCTGTACCTCCCATACACCTGGTCATCAGGCATCCCGAATAGGCTGGTTCTGGGTGAGAAAATTCTGGCCCTGACTCTCCTCCTCCTCCTCCTTTGGTAACCCACAGCCACTGCTGCTAGGAATGGTATGTTCATCTTTGCACTGAGCTTGTAGGATGTTTTCACGTGAATATTTAGACGTGCCGGGTCACGTACGCCTGGTTCCTGCAGGCGTACGTCTTTCCGTATTGCCTGTTGTAATTTTGCACGTGTCGTGGCCGAGCGTGTGTGACTACATGCTCGAGGTTTACCAGGTTAAATGTACGTTATTAATATTGTAATTGTATTCAGATGTAAATGGTAACCGGGCGTTTTTCACGCGCGCTGTTGAATATGCGATTACTCGCTGTGTGCCTTTGGACCAATGAAATCGGGTACGCGTGCTGACGCGCTCGCGCGGCACGTGTATTTTTTTCACGTGGGTTGGGAAACACCCGTGCGTCATAGGCGCGCTTACGCGCCTGGCCCTTTGGACCAATGAGATCGCGTACGCGTGCTGACGCGCTCGCGCGGGAGCTTTATTTTTTCACGCGGGTTGGGAAACGGCCGTGCGTTATAGACGCGCTTACGCGCCTGGCTATTTGGACCAATGAGATCGCGTACGCGTGCTGACGCGCTCGCGCGGGAGGTTTATTTTTTCACGCGGGTTGGGAAACGGCCGTGCGTTATAGACGCGCTTACGCGCCTGGCCCTTTGGACCAATGAAATCGCGTACGCGTGCTGACGTGCTTACGCGGCCTTTCCTCGGATTCCACGCAGACGTGCATGATTTTCACGTGCCAATTCACTCCGTATCAAGCTGGCCACGCGTTCACACACGGAAGACCACGCTCCTGCCCTGAAGGCCGGAATCCTGCCCCCCAGAGCCCCGAGCACGCTCCCACCTGCCATCTGCTGCTGCCTGACTGCCTGCTGCCCACGTGCCCTGCTGTTTGCTGCCTGCACATCAGCCAGGGGTGCAGTTGTTTTGACCACCCCTGCTGGAACCAAAGACTCCCGACAGCCGTACCATCGCTCCACAGCCCAGCCCCAGGACCCAGTTGCCCACCCACTCCTGTCTCTGGGGTTGCCATGTCAGGGAGCACAACATCTGGCACGACTGGCAACCCCCGGCCAGGGAGGCAGAGGGGCACCAGCTTCAGTGCCACCGAAGTTGGTGTCCTGGTGGAGCGAGTCCTGGGGCAGTATGATGCCCTCTACGGACGGATGCGCCTCGACAAGGAAGGACGGACCAGGATCTGGACGGACATTGTGACTGCCATCAACGCAGAGGGGGTGGCAGTCCGAGAATTCCATCAAGTCAAGAAGCGCTGGGAGGACTACAGGTCCAGGACCCTGAACAAGGCCCGGCACCTCGTGAAGGCAGTGGATGCCAAGGGGCGGCGGGGCCACTTGTCGCAAGATGAACTTCAGGTCCTGGAACGCATACCCCCAGCGCTCCATGTCCAGGTCCTTGGGAGGCAGACCCGTCTGGAGTCGAGCGGTGAGTGTACATGCATACTGATTGTAAGCTGTGTGTGTGGTGGTGTGCCAGGAGTGTGCATGTTGCACATGTCTTTGTGTGGCCATGTATACATGTGTGTGTGCAGGGCTGTGAGACAAGCACATGTGTGCCTGTGATGTGTGAGACAAGGATGGTGCATGTGTGTGTGTGTGTGCTTGCAGTGCAAATGCTTGTGTGTGGGCACATGTGTTTGACTGTGCATGTGAGTTGGCATGCTTGTGGTGTGACACATGGATGTTGATTCCAGGTGCATTAGTCTGCAGCGTGTGCGTGTGTGTAGTTGTGAAGGTTGCAACAGTGTTGCTACATGGATGCAGGTGACACTGTCATGTTGGAGAGTGAATTGCAAATGTGACATGGATGTTCATCTCATGACTGACAGTTTGCGGAGTGGTACACATGCTTGGATGTGTGCTTTGCATGTGTGCATGTGTATTTGAGTCCGTGTGTATCATGTGATGTGTGGCTCACCTTTGTCTGCTCATGCTGCTGTATGTGAATGTATGTAGCGGGCTGTATCAATATGGCTGTTGAATGACTCATGTGTGTGCGTTGAGGAGACAAGTGTGTTGGGGATTGTGATGCCAGGTCTGGAGTATGACAATGCCACTCTTGTACAACTGTTATGTGTGTGAGTCAATTGTACAGTGTCCTGATGCCTGTCTCCTGTCTCTCCCTGCCTGCAGCGTCATCTGATGTGGAGGGCGGAGAAGGTGCTGTGGAGCACAGCGGCAGGGATGCCACCGCCAGCCGGAGACGCAAGGCCCGGCTCCCCTCCCCTGTTGTCATCTCGTCGGGGAGTGAGGAGTCCGGTGCTGTGTCCCAGGTCGCAGCTGCCGAGGGGAGGTCCAGGAGGCGCAGGAGGAAGTTGGACTCCTCGGCAGCAGAAGGGGCAGCTGAGACCCCACAGGGTTCCGCGGCGGAAGATGGCAGGGAGTCATCCAGGTTGGTGGTGGGTTTGGTGGAGGAGGAAGCCGTGCAAGGGACTGAGATGGGGTCTGGAGGTGGGCATTCCACTGGTGCTAGTGGTGCAGCACAGGGGCAGGGACAGGAGGCAGCACAGGCCGCCGCGGAGGTGCCTGTGTGTAATCCTGTCCCCGGTCCTGTGTCTGCATCATCTTGCACCAGCAGGGTTGCCCACGTCCGGACCCATTCTCAGGGAGTCCAGGCTGTGTTCCTCCATACACTGGGCCTTGTTCCGACCCCCTCCTCACCTGAACCCCCTATGCGCCAGTCGTCCTCCGTGCCATCTTCCTACCCACCTGTCACCTGGGTGCCCTGTGGAGCTGCCTCTGACGATGGGGCCAGGCTGGTGGAGGACACATCCCTGCCCCAGTCGGGAGTCGTGAGTCCAGCAGGGGTGGCCACCGCAACAACAGCACCCCAAACAATGGAGGATGTGCAGGCAGCAGGTGTCAGGGCACCGGCACCAGCACGTCAGCAGCAGGAGGAAGAAGGTGGGAGCCTTGATGGCTCGGGGCCATCACCATCAGAGGGGCAGGCATCAGCCGGAGGGCAGGAGGACCCTGGACGTCAAGTGGCTTCCGTGTGGCAGCGGTTGGGCCATGCCATAGATGCGGAGCGGCGGCGGGCGGAAGAGGCGCAGCTCGCTATGGTCAGGGCGGAGAACTCCATGCGGAGGGCCCTGAGGCGGGCCGAGTGCCTCGAGGCCATCCGCAGGGAGTTGGAGGTGGGTACATCGGCGTCCCTGCGGACCCTCGGGGCTGTGGAACGGGGCCGCCTCCGGGACATCGAGCGGGAGTTCGATGATGCCCTGGCCCGGAACAACAATCAGTGAGCCGCAGGACTTGCCCGCCGCCTTTGTATATAGTTCTGTAGTTTACTTGTAGTTAGGTTTCCTTTGTTTTAATGTTATTATTTGGTTGCCAAAGGACAATGCACCACATTTTTGTATATAGACATTTTCTTACTTAGTGTAAATAGTTAGGTTTCATTTATTAGGGCTCATGGACCCGGATCATCATGTTGATAGTTTGAGGGATGTTAATATTTATTTTAATTTTTCACATGAGGCAATGTGTTTCTTCTTTCATTTGTACTTGGATTTAATTTTGGACTTTGACTTTGGACCCCTATTTTACTTTATTTTTGTTAATTAGTGTTCCTGATTTTTTTGGTTGTACTTTTTTATTATTTAGTTTGCATTGCTTGTTTATTGTTATTTTTTATTTTTACCATCCTTGTTTATTTTTAATACATTTTCATTTGATCCTTCAATGTGTTGTATCATCTCATTGCTTTCATGCATGACATGTGGGGTGTTTGGACATTCACTTGCATGATTGTGTGGGGTTGTGACCCAGGTGAAGGTGGACATGGATGGTACATGGGTGGGGGCCTTCTGGTAGGTGCCCCTGACTGCGGGGGGGGTGGTGGTGGTAGACATGGGTGGGGGCCTTCTGGCAGGTGCCCCTGACTGCGGGGGGGGTGGGGGTGGTGGTAGACATGAGTGGGGGCCTGGTGGAGGCTGCCCCTGGTGGCGGGGGGGTGGGGGTGGTGGGGGGCATGGGTGGGGGCCTGGTGGAGGGTGCCCCTGCACTGCTGGGGGGTGGGGGTGATAGGGGACATGGGTGGGGGCCTGGTGGAGGCTGCCCCTGCACTGCTGGGGGGTGGGGGTGATAGGGGACATGGGTGGGGGCCTGGTGGAGGCTGCCCCTGCACTGCTGGGGGGTGGGGGTGGTGGGAGACATGAGTGGGGGCCTGGTGGAGGCTGCCCCTGGATGGTGGGGGGTGGGGGTGGTGGGAGACATGAGCAGGTGTGCAGGGTAGTCCCCTGTTTTGTGGGCTGCCTGCAGGGGCCGTCGAGGGTGACAGGACCCACCCAGCCTAATCGCGTGTGTAACTTCGCACGCACCCCTGTAATACACGTACCAAGCCAAATCGCGTGTGATAATTCCCGCGCACCCCTGAAATACACGCGCCCAGGCTATTCGCGTGTGGAAATTCCCGCGCACCCCTGCAATTCCCGTAGCCTAGCTTTTCGCGTGTGAAACTTCCCGCGCACCCCTGTAATGGACGTACCCTGGCTTTTCGCGTGTGGGACTTCCCGCGCACCCCTGCAATTCCCGTAGCCTAGCTTTTCGCGTGTGAAACTTCCCGCGCACCCCTGTAATGGACGTACCCTGGCTTTTCGCGTGTGGGACTTCCCGCGCACCCCTGCAATTCCCGTAGCCTAGCTTTTCGCGTGTGAAACTTCCCGCGCACCCCTGTAATGGACGTACCCTGGCTTTTCGCATGTGGGACTTCCCGCGCACCCCTGCAATTCCCGTAGCCTAGCTTTTCGCGTGTGAAACTTCCCGCGCACCCCTGTAATGGACGTACCCTGGCTTTTCGCGCGTGGGACTTCCCGCGCACCCCTGGAATTCCCGTAGCCTAGCTTTTCGCGTGTGAAACTTCCCGCGCACCCCTGTAATGGACGTACCCTGGCTTTTCGCGTGTGGGACTTCCCGCGCACCCCTGCAATTCCCGTAGCCTAGCTTTTCGCGTGTGAAACTTCACGCGCACCCCTGTAATGGACGTACCCTGGCTTTTCGCGTGTGGGACTTCCCGCGCACCCCTGCAATTCCCGTAGCCTAGCTTTTCGCGTGTGAAACTTCCCGCGCACCCCTGTAATGGACGTACCCTGGCTTTTCGCGTGTGGGACTTCCCGCGCACCCCTGCAATTCCCGTAGCCTAGCTTTTCGCGTGTGAAACTTCCCGCGCACCCCTGTAATGGACGTACCCTGGCTTTTCGCATGTGGGACTTCCCGCGCACCCCTGCAATTCCCGTAGCCTAGCTTTTCGCGTGTGAAACTTCCCGCGCACCCCTGTAATGGACGTACCCTGGCTTTTCGCGTGTGGGACTTCCCGCGCACCCCTGAAATACACGCGCCCAGCCTATTCGCGTGTGGAAATTCCCGCGCACCCCTGAAATACACGTACCCTGCTGTAATCGCGTGTGGGACTTCCCGCGCACCCCTGTAATACACGCGCCCAGCCTATTCGCGTGTGAAACTTCCCGCGCACCCCTGTAAATGACATACCCTAGTTTTTCGCGTGTAGGATTTCACGCGCACCCCTGGAATTCCCGTAGCCTAGCTTTTCGCGTGTGAAACTTCCCGCGCACCCCTGTAATTGACGTACCCTGGCTTTTCGCGTGTGGAACTTCACACGCACCCCTGATATCGACGTGGCCAGGGCAATCGCGTGTGGGACTTCCCCGCACCCCGGGATACACGTACCCAGGGCAATCGCGCGAGTGACTTCTCGCGCAACCCGTTGTACACACACGCGCGAATTGTTGAACAGTGGGTGTCCGTGTTAATGGCGTACACCTTTGCACCTCATTTGTCCTTTGGGGGCACGGTATGGCCCATTGCTGTATGTGGGTGGTATTTGTTGGCGCAGGTTTTGGCGCACTTTCGTTAAGTGCGTCGGGACGCTACCGCCTGCTTACTTGTGGCGTACGTTTTTGGGCCTGTGCGCTGGTTTGATCGAGCGCTGTTTTGCCCTGTTCGAATCCATGAATACGTGTTGCCGGAGAGCGTGTGGGCGTTCCGCGCACTTGCCTCCTGTACTTCCCCGTGCCGCCCACATTCTTCCCCATTCCGAGTGTTGTGCCCCATTTTATTCCCCATTCCGAGTGTCCCGCCCTGTGTTCCGCCTACTTTAGAGCTGTGCGCTGCGCTCGGAGTGATAGCGCAGTGGCCGTGGCGCACGCCGTTGGTTGACCTGTGCGCCGGCGTGCGCCGCGCACTTTTTCAGCGCACGTCCTATGCTTTTCTTACGCACGGACTTCCATGAATCGACGTGCGCTGGTTTCCCTGCGCTTTTCGCTATTTTTCGGCGCAGCGCACGTATAGGCCCCTCTGCGCCGGAATTTTCGGCGCACATTTATTCCATGAATCGGCCTGCTAATGTGGCCCTCAGAGAAATTGTGTGATTCATACAAACACTACATGCACAGTATCCACATTTGTGTTCCACTCTCTAAAATTGTGCTTCATACAGTGGCTTCACTACAACACTGGAAACTTGTCAGTCATAATGGTTACACTAAGAACTGCATCAGTGTTAACAACTGTAGAAAGATTTTTCATTGCACAATTTTTGCATGTGATGCCATATGGTATAATGTATAATGTGCACCATTTTCAAATATGTTTCAGACGCGTATTCGTGAAATGAAAAAAGAACATTATACATTTCAGATGCAAACACATACGTTTAGGAAGAAGAAAAAAAGTAGCATCCAGCTAAAAAACGATTAAAATTAACATATTTAAAAATGCATTATATGGTTGAACAAAAGTGATGTCCAAAATGACCACTTTAAAAAAAGAAGTGGGTAAATACTCTCAGAACCCGTCTATGCTGGCTTATCATTTGGGTCCTTTAATAGTCAGATTGCCTGGAGAATGTGAAGGTGGTGGCCATTGACCATTCTCAGGCCCACTGCAGGAGTCTCAAGTCTGCATGAGAGTTTCATATTTTCCTAGAGAACTTTCGGGCCCGGATCTTCATTGACTGCCAGAAATTCTGGAATACCCTTCCCATGTTTGATATTTAAATCACTTCCAAGCATTTACTTTTATGCATTGAACAACTCCTTCATCACAACTATTGCATACTGAAGAGATTGGAATTGGGTCGAGATCCCTATTTTGTGGATTTAGTTATACAACTTGATTACATACAAGGGTTATTTACCCACTGCTGACTTCCTTAATATTATGAATTCACACATTCAGTTGTATATGCACACGTTTCTTTGGAGAGCCATACACACAGACCACCTGAATGCTGACCTTGTTTTTGTAGCTTTATCAGGGAGGATGAGAATCTCTTCAAATGTGGAACTTCAGCCATCCAGGTCTTCTGCTTGGGCGAATATCGACATGTTTACATCAATACAAGCAGGGTCGACACTTCCGGTGTATTTAGCATGATCAGTATAAACTCACCTTGTCAGGATTGGTGGTGTAAACCTCGGTCCTACCCATTGCCACCATCATTTTATGGGTCGTTGTGTCCTTTGTTTTCACATCCAAGAATGATAAGGTGGTATACAGGCTGCGATGGGTGGTGGGATATTTTCAAACTGGCTTACTGGTTCTTTGCCCGTCCCAACCTCAAACAGTCAATTGTTGTATTTGAGTGATAATAACCCTTCCATTATCCAGCAGTCAATCGTTGTCCATAGCTGTGAGAACTTAAAGACTATTATGTGCATCAACAGGACTCCCTAATAAACACCATGGTTCTTGTGCAAATTAATAAAATGCAAATGCAAATTGCCAAAAAATGCAAATGCACTCTGAGTTGCAAGTATGTGCAAAGGTGCTACCAGATACATTCCAAGTTACTGCCAGCGTGCATCTGAGAATTGCACAAATAATACAGGACGCTCACTAATATTTGGGTGTTGTTCAGCTGTTTCATGATGCTTCTAATAATGTGAAACACAATGTGCCAACCTGTTAAAGGTGTGGCTCAAGTATACCATGGTTCCTCCAGGTATGCCACAGTACATACGCTTCAGTGGTCCTGTTGTTGATTAAAACATTGGCATGGCATCTTCCAAACAGCCAAGTCTATATCAAACCGTGTCCGTTAGTTGTATCTTGCCATCCCATTTTTAAGAATATAACTCTAGTGTTGGCATGTTGATCACTTATGCTAGTTTCTACGTCCAAATCATTAACATACCACTGTCAACATTGCCATGCTAATTGCTGTTGGTATTGCATTTTCTTTTACCATGCCAGTTTCATGCTGCTCCAGTAAATGTGCAGGGCAGTTTTACCTGTGGGAAATTACCACACCAATTTTACATTGCCCAGCAACATGTACCAGGCCAAAATGGCTCCCAGAAATGTGCATGTCACTTTACATTACCTGTCCCTCCCTTCGTACCCAATAACCTATTTAAATACTCAGGTATTGTTAGGTCAACAGACCATACATTGCCGAGCTCGGACGAGTTTGTCTAATAACACCACCGAAATCTCCTTTCCTGAAATTTGCCGATTCAACAGCAAGACAGTTTACTGAGCTTTTGCACCCGCTCACACCTAGTCAGGCCTTAGGCTAGCACTGATACGCTGTAATTGTGCTATTTGTTCGGGGAAGGATTGACACTTTGGAGATGGAGACTGGACAGATCTGTTTCCGGTAACTCACTCGCCCATTTGTTAGCCTCGTAGCCAGCTGCACACTTGGTCGCTTCAGCCCCCATGTCGTTTCTGATGTGAACCACACAACACAACATCCCCTTACTTTACTGATAACCGTCAGCTTTTTATGGGCCATAAACCTGGAACTCGCTTCCAACAGGACATTTGCGACGTTACTTTAATCTCTAATTTCTAGTTTCCCAGATCTGTAAATCCATAGAGTTTAAATGGAGGATAAACTGAGGAGCAAGATTACATCAGAATTGTTTTTTGTCGTTTTTTTAATATATATGATTACGTTTCCCATCGAAGGTAAATCTATATGGTTAACTGGAGGATACATTGACCAGCAAAATGACATGGAAACTGTTTTCTACTTCAGGAATAACCCTAGCATACTGTAACTGGCTGATAAACTAAACTGAGGAGCCAAAGTACATCCTGACTGGTGTCCCCAGAGAATTTCCTCTTTACCAACCAGTTGCACTTAATAAGTCAAATCTGTCGGCGTTGTTGCTGGTAGTTGTAAGTGTTTCTACAGCGAATCATGGCAGATGATGAAACAAAGCACGATAGCAGTAACAGCATTTTAACCACAAACGATTGATAAACAACACTGACTGTGGTCTAGGGCAACCAGCGGGCAGGAGGCTCCCCAAAGAGCTACTGTGCCCAAGAATTCACTAACGTGTATGCCTGGGTTGGCCCGAAGACAGCGAATATTCTGACGCATTCTTGGGGTGCATAGCTTATGGCAATCAGAGTAGGGTTAATATCTGTTGTTCATCAATGGACAGCCGTCCCTTGCGGGGGGGTAGGTTACACAGTAAATGTCCACTGAATACCTCTAAACCCATGTCCGCAAAGGGCTGATGTGGAGGAACCAGTGTTAGAAGGCAATGCAGAGATAAGCTAATTGACTTGTAGTGGATAGATACTTGGTCCCGTGCGCTATTCACCCGGCCTGAATTATTATAATTAGCAAATGTAAAGCATCCAGCTGCGGGAGTCTCACAACCTGAGAATCCTCCACAAAAGATTCATCCTATAATGACAATGGTTTTTTGTATGTTGCACTCGATGCTGATGTGAGGCTACTCCAGGGATTGACCCTTACTAAATGGGACACTGGGATTTAACCCTTAAAACACTCCTGACTGTAATAGAAGAGATGTCGTGCCATAACTGAAATAATGAGCAGAAGTTGGGATATTGAAGATTAAGACATAGGATAAGGCCTTGAGAACGACCGCAGAGGTCGAAACACGTGTTGACTATACCATTGTTGTTCTGCACGACAAGAATATAAAGAAAACAACATTTTGATTCCAATGTATGGACTTTAATTGTTGCCAAACAGAATACTATGGATGTGGACTATTAGTTCCAAGCGCGGTGATAGCTTTGCAACATACAAAAAACCAATGCAGAGATAATACTCCGTATATCCGGTGGCAAGTAATTCATCCCTGATCCACCAGTGACGTGCCACCGCCAACCAGGTCTCCTTGTCCTGAAGATCCACATCAACCATGATCCCATTATCTTGCATACGAGTCTCAGATAGTTACAAATGCACCATTACCTGCGTGAAATGTTAATTATTTTCTTCCACTGCACACCCCAAGGATGAGATTATATGTGTTTCCCCTTTGTGTGCTAAAACCAGCAACGTTTCCTTTAGTAAGCCCACATCCTAATCCCTGGACTGTTGGGCTACCCTCAAATTCCAGACTCACTCGTGGTCTGCAAGTGCTCTTCTTGATGCATGTCCCTCTCCGAGTTGGAAGGGATGGCAAAACTTCTGCAATATTATCTCGGGACCGGTTGTCACCAGAGAACTACCTTCCGAGCCGTCTAAGCACTCGCACCAGAAAGCCAATACAATCTGTCGCTATGGCAGCCGATTGGCGTACGTTTCTACAATCAATCCCTCGAAGGAGGACATACCATGGAGCACACCGGTGTGGTGAGCCACCCCTTTTAGGGATAATGGTCCCTCCCAGGGCTTGTGCTAATGTCACATGCTGTGACCATGTGACTCACACAATAAAAGGGATGAGCCGTTTCCGGCTCATCATTCGATACCAACTGACTCCTGCCTGCTGTATCGTTCTTCCATGCAGCAAAATTTTATTTTATTTATTTATATTTATATAGCGCACAAACAGCCCAAGGACATCGAGGTGCTGGTGCTTAGCAGGCAGAAGGTCCACCCTGAGGGCCGTCTACCAGGACAGTGCCCCTGCTGGGCAACACTGTCCCTGATGTCCCCCATGGTAATTAGCAGAGCCCCTGCTGGACAACTCTGCATCTGTGTGCACAATGGCCTGGGTGCCCCCAGGCCACGATTTGATTGTGTGCTCACAGTCCTACAGGGTGATCCCTGCAATGGATACTGTCTGCTGGGTGCCCCCAGCAAACATGTGCCTGGACCCTTTGCCCTGGGTCCAGGACAAAACAGCGACTTCCGCAAAGCGAGTGTTCTGCATCAGTGATGAAGGGCACCCTGAGCTGGGTACTCGCACCAAGCCCTGCTCCGCCAAACTGTTTTACCCTGTTGCATTGCTTGTCTCCTTCACTGGTGCTTTGAAACTGGGCCATGTTGGTAATACACCCATGGCACCCAATGCCCTATGAACAAACACATCCTTGTTATCCACTTTAAGCTGTCTGCTGCACTCTACCTCGCCTAGCTTTGAGTGAACTGTACGAGTTCGAGTTGGTGTACCAGGCGGGGACGGACAACCCCGCAGACTTCCTGTATAGGCACCCGCACCCAGCGACATGAGGAGAAGTGGACGAGGCAGAGGAGACAGAGGAACACACATGCCAAGTCATCAACGCCACAAAAGCAGTCCGCATCACGGACATCGTCAAGGCCATGCAAGATGACCCGTGCGGAAACATCATCAAAAACACGATCATAGCAGGGGATTGGAACTCTTTTCTTCAAAATGTTCACAACCGCACGCCGGCGGCCAGAGAATTCCTGACAGGGATGCTCCCGGTGCGGCAGGAACTGTCCATCACCAGCACAGGTCTGATCTTAAGAGGCACCCGGATAGTGATCCCCTGCAGCCTACAAGACAGGATCATCTCCCTTGCACACGTGGGACACCAAGGGATGGTCTGTACAAAGGCCAGGATAAGACACTGGGAGTGGTTTCCTCACCTAGACACAAAGGTAGAGGACATCGTCGGGTCCTGCCTCCCATGCCAAATCACAGGGGCACCCCCACTCCCTGAACCAATCTAGTCGGCGGAACATGGATCCTCGAGGTGGGACACCATCATTAGAAACATTTCTACTATACAGGAGGGCATCTATCCCATGATAGCAATTGATGACCACTCACGGTACCCTGAAGTGGAGATCATCAACTCAACCTCAGCTGACACGGTTATCCCTGAACTGGAGAAAATGTTCATGACACATGGTCCACCACAGCGTATCAAGAGTGACAACGGACCACCTTTTCATGGCACAGACATGAAAAAATACATTGAAGAACTCCATATCCAACACCACCACTTCACCCCCAGTTGGCCACAAGCTGATGTGGAGAGATTTCTGAGGACAAGCAATAAGGTGCTACACATCTCCAAGAGTCAAAACAGCCACTGGCGGGTGATCTTACACCAGTTCTTTAGGAACTACTGAGTCACACCTCATAGCTCCACAAATGTACCCTCGGCAGGCCTCATGCATGGAACAATGGTAAACTCAGCCATTCCTCATCACCCGAGCAAGGGTGTGGATGACGTCGACAGTGGATGGACTCACGCAAAAAGAGTTGTGGCAAATAAGTACATGAGCCACAAGAGGAACTCCAGGGAAGCCAGACACAAAGTAGGTGGCAGTGTGTTGGTGCTGCAAAACTCCACAAAGTCAAATCTAGAGTCGAGATATGACCACCAACCATGGAAGGTGACAAGGACTGAAGGGTCAATGGTGACGGCAAGTAGAGGACAGCAACCCATTTTGAAATGCCTCCTGGTTCAAGAAAGTGCCCAAGGAGATGTGGACGTACGGAAGCGGGCAACGACAAGGAGACGGCGACTCCACACACCACCATCCGGAGCCAATGGTTGAGGAGGAGGACACTCGAGGTGGCAGCCCAGGTTAGCTAGCCGACGAAGATGCGCCCAACGAGAGAGAAGGTAAGCAGGATGGGGAGGTGAATCAGCGACAACCCTGCCCCCGCAGCTCCATAGATATAGACTGAGGGCCGCCCCCAAAACTCCAGCGAGGCTGTGGGACTATGAGTGGTAAAGGCCACAAAGACTGGTTGGGATTTCTTGTTCCTTAGACGCAAGGGGTGTGCCTCGCCTGCATTGGACTTGAGTATGCAGGGGGAGCCTCCATGTTTGTCCACTGTAATTGTCCACTGTTTTTGTTAAAGTTTTGTTCATTAAAATAAATGAGGAATGTTGTATCTGCCTCACGTCATGTGTAACGCAATGACGTGAGGTGCTATAAAGGGCCTGCACGCATAACAAAGACGCAGCATGAAGTGCCTTTATTAAACTCCTAATCTGCACCCGCGCCGACACCCTGGCGCGGCCTGCAAGCATTCCATCCCCGGTGGCACCACCGGCGCGGGGATGTAACATGAACCACCTCCATGCAGCCCCACCTGCAACACTGAGCAAAAATACCTGTGACCTTAACCACACTACCATTGCGCTCTTCCGCCTTCCCAATCATCACCCGTGCGACCTTCAATGTTAACCTTTACACACTGGCCGACCTAATGGGGTATTTGCCGCCGCAGCAACCTTAACTCTTGTACACATATTAGCATTTCGCCTGCTGCCTGTGGTGAGCCTCGATCCCAACCCGCTTTCAATACAACTTTAGGCCATCATTGGTTGCAGCGTAAATAAAGAGTTCAGTAAGGAATGGATGGAGTACATAGCCTGGAGGCGCCGGGCGAAGTGTGACGTGGAGACACATAACGACTGCAATGTACACTTTGTAAGGGACAACTACCATAACAGCGACTGATCCGCACAACACACTCCTTTCACTCGTTATTCCCCTCTCCACAACTCCTCTTGATACTCCTTCCTTTACTTTATTAACTTCCCCGGCTCACGCAACCTGAACGCACACCCTTAAACTTTTCAAATGATATGCTTTCCACAACATCATTCTCCTTGCCTCCTTCCATCTATGCGAGCACAATTACTACAGGGTGGCAAGTGCAGTAATCGTGTCGAAGCTTGTGTTCCATATAAGAGACCTAGGGCCTCCCACCCCTCAAGGTTTTCACCACGATCAGTGCCCCTGCCATAGTTATTCGTATTCTCCCCCTTCATGATCCACACGCTTGTTGTTGCTTTGCCTTGTCTTATAATAGCCAAACTCCACTGGGGGGGGGGGGCTGCCAAAGCCAGAACTACCCGCCCGTGTGATGTGGGAACAGTTGTAGGCTCTTTACTGTCGATAATTCAAATTCCTGCTTAATCGATAACTGATGATTTACTATTGCAAATCCTCACTACCATCTAATCCGATGCAGTCGTAGTATCGACAATCATCCCATACTCTACCCTCAGCATTAGCAGCGGCCGAATGGGGGCGCTAAATGACATCAAACTACTGTGCAGTGCTGGAGGAGGGAATGAAAGAATTATATGTCGCTCTGCTTAATTAACACTGCTTTGTAACGCTCCTCCTTAATGCGAAACTACCTAAAACAAAATGTCCAACTGCGACATCATTCATTTCCGCCATTATTCCCCTCACTGTTCACCACTCTTTTGCACGTTCTTCCTTATGTGTTGCATGTCTCCCCTGTTGGGAGGCATGGTATCTCCCAGTGTGTTGTCTTGGTCACGTGGGGAACCACGCGACCAAGTTAATAAAGAGAACGAGCCGTTTCCGGGCTCGTGAGTCCGACCACCATCCGGCTCCAGTGTTGTCCTTCACACACCATGCTGGTGCTGCGCTGCATGCGCTGGGCCCAGGGACGGGGCCCAGCTGGAGGACGATGCCCCTGCCGGGCAACGCCGTCCCTGTGTGTCCCCCCAGCCATGTGAGGCGGTGACCCCGGCCTGGGTGCCCCCAGAGCCGGGGCCGCGGTAAGCCGGTTGCCACCCGGCCATGTGCGGAGATCCAGTGATCCGGATCGGGTGGGGTGACCCCTACCCTTTGTGTCTGCGGCGTGATCGCAGCCCCTGTGGATCCCGTCGGATGCCCCCCCCCGACATGAGTATGGGGCCCTGAGCAGCCCCCAACATTATGGAATACCACTTTTGCAATACCTGGGCACGCAACCCCATCATGTAAACTGGTGTGCTTTCTGCTGCTCAATAGCACATTCAAATTAAGCGGGTAAACCCTGATGCCTGCTGGCTTTCAGCCCATTACAAATGCATTTATAAATAAATAAAACACCAGCTCCCTGTGTGCAAAGCAATAAAGTTAAGATAAAACGTAACTGAAATATCGGTTGCTCCTCTGACTTGCCGACTTCATGTTACATTCTGACAAAAGGTTCTGACGGTTTTATTATTGTGCAGCATGATATGCATTCTTCTTCACCTGAAAAGTCGAAACCCGACAGCTTCCTGCTGAGCATTGCTCGGGGGCGAGGCGCATGCAAACTACCCAACTGTCTGCTGTAAGCATTAGCCGAGGCGACAAAGTCCCCGCTCTAGGACGACTCGCTGTATTCGCTGCTGGAGGCCGCTGTGTTGTTGCCGCCAACACGGCTGATGTGCCCCCCATGTGGGCAGAGCTTAATCTAGCACTGGGCCTCAAGATACCCGTCCGACAAAAGGAAATAGCATACTTCAATCAATAATCCCTTCCGCAATGCTGGGGAAGTGAATGCCCCTCGCCCTTTGAAAACCGGCAGAGCCAACGCAAATAACATCATAGGCACCAAGTTGTCCTTGCAGTACGGGGTTACGTGGTGAAAGAAAGAGACTGCTCCCCCGTGCATCCCCTATTTAGAGGCCCCACTTGGGCCTCTGATGTCACCTGTTGATGGTGTGAAGGTACTTTTGGTCCTGTTGGGATGGAAATGAGTCTATCCCACCCCCCTAGGCACTTCCAAATAAGGCGAACCCCATACGAGGCTATCTAACACACAAGGGGGGAGCAGTCCGCAGTCCCAGATATGATTTAAAGGCCCTCTAGCGCATAGAACTAGGTGAATTGCACTAGGCATACCCCTGCCCCACAACTCCATTTTGTATTTGGCCAAGAACAGGCAAGCTGCTGGCCGGCAATGCTCACCTCCCAACTTCACACAGAGGTGCCAAGCTGAACCTCATTGGCACAACATGCCAGCTCTGCACGAGCCCTGTTACCACGGAAGTCCATCCCCCTCTTGTCCCTCCAGTGTTGTGAATATTTAGTATCGCCCCTAGGAATGTGCCCCGCACAGAGCGTGAGACAGTACCAGGATCTGTGCTGTGTCCATCCATCTCCACTAAATTGCCAGTGGCTCTCTGACCCTCTCCCAGCCAGGCCAGAGCCGGCCAAACTTCACTGACCTGACCCCCTACCTTCTCCATGCAGTGATAAGCACCCGACCCCCAGGCCCTAACCTCCCTAAGGTTCCCACCACAGATCTAGAGCCTACAGAACTGTATATCTCCCCAATAGCAACACACATCTCCTGTAACATGAGGTACCGGGAAGGGTAAATCACAGATCAATCCCCAGGGGGGGGGAGACCTTGAGTGCGGGAACTGCGGTCTTAACGAAGCTCTGAATGTAGGGGTCAGCATGGCTGTATTTTATCCTCCCCTCTCCCTGGCACCCCTTTTCTGTGTTTCCCAGGTGCCTGCCATAATGAATGAATAGCCGGTTTCAGTTGTTTAACTCCGATTAGATATATTGTATTTAATGTGTGTCCTGACCTTCACTGCAAGGATGAGCCCAGCTGACCCACGTGCACCAATATTGATGGGGAAGAAACAGCCAATTAGTGCCTGGCATCCTCTATTGAGCAGGCCATGTGCAGGGTGCCTCCAAACAGAAGCACCAGAATGTCCTGTAAAGATGGGACGCTTTTTGTGTTTATAAACTCATGTTTGATGATGTAAGATGAGAGCGCTCTCGAGCAGCAGAGTTTTTTGCTTGTTTCTGTATTTTGCACAAGTAAACCTTGTTATCCTTGCGAAGCTATCTCTTGGCTTCTTTCCCTAGCGGGTTTTATTTACTCTGGTGTGTGCGTTTTGTGGGATATGCCGTTCAGGCCCCAAAGAGGTAATTCCACAGGCCCCCTTTTGTGCCTCCATTTTCTCTTTCTCTGGGTCACCATACCTGTGACCCCTGCTTCTTCTCCTAAGGAAAAGGAGGCGAGTGTGGGGGAGAGGCTTGGCCCCTCTGCCATGTTAAGCCCTGGCACCCTTAGCCTCTTCTTTCAGAGGGCTGCGCCATATGCGATCCAACAGCACATGCCCTATCACAATATTCATATGCGGGGTGTTGTTCATCCTGATAGCCCCCACAGTGGTGAGGACAGTAAGACTTTGGGCCCCATTAACAGACAACAGGTACTTTTGGTCGCAATCACACTCCAGAAAACAGCATAATACAGTGTCACAGCACACAGCCTGAGGGTTGACGGACGAAACTCTTATTTTCTGAGGATGCTCGCGTGCTTGGAATTGACGTGTGCATTCTATATTGTGTTACCCGGTAGGAGTCTGCACCAGGCTCATGCCCACTGATCCTCTATGCGTGACACATGCTCTGACTGGGTGCAGTTATATAGGATGCTTTGCCTTGATAGCAAGCAGAAGACTCAGCTCATTAAGAAAATCTGTTCATTCATTTTAAGCACAAATCTGGTCAAACAGCTCATTGATTTAAGTGCTACTTTCAATGCTCTGTGTGCAATATGCAGTCACAGTTTTGAATCCTTCATCCTTCCGAGGTCCGTAAATGTAGTGCTATGGCAATGGTTAAAATAAGTCACCTGATAACACATGTAGGTATTGTGCACTTGTTTTTCAGCCTCTGTTTCTCTACTTGGCCTTACAATCTGTCCATTCGCCTCTTCAAGTACCAGAGGAGTACATGAAACCGTATGGCTTTATCAAAGATAAGAACAGGCGGCTGTATGCTGGAATGGTTTCCCTGATGGATGAGGCTGTGGGGAATGTTACGGCAGCCCTGAAGAAGTATGGGCTCTGGAATAACACAGTGCTGATCTTCTCCACAGGCAAGTCCCTTTAAATATGTTTTGGTAATAGCATGAACTGTTATTCAGCATTCCGGATAGATAGTAAAGTATTTATATAGATGGTGTAATAGAATACTTCTGATTGCCTCTTATTTTCTTACAAAACTGTCAGTGCCTCCTCAATCCAGGACAGAGTAGGGAGTCCATACATTTACCATCTCACCCCCAAAATGAAATCTTTTGTTTAGCTCTGTACCAAGTTTGAACAATTTCCTAAGCAGGAGTCTTCCTCATAGGAGTCCCAAGGTTTGCAAATATTGCTCGTTGGTTCACTTGCTCTTTGTGGAGCTGATGTGGCACTGCAAGCAGCTAATTTTTAGCAGCAAATGTGCGGCCAATATTGTCTTAAGCACCCAGTAAAGGGATTGGCTTGACTGGTAAGGGCCAGCTAGCCTGAGCCATGGTCGCTGTGAGGTTGTCAGACTTGAGAAGGTGCATGTCATGACAAGCGCGTCATGACGTGGAGGGTGGTAATCGTATGTGAATAAAAGGAGGCCCAAACCTGGAAAATGGTATCAGACACCTCAGTAAGATACTTCTGCATACGTCTCCTTTATTAGTTCATCCGGACCTAGCAGGGTCACCGCTAGGGCCAACATCACACTGGCGACGAGAATGTTTGGACCCACACGGACCAACGCCTAACACCCTCGAGTGTCTCCAGCAACACGAGCCACACCAACCTGAAAACATCAGGCGCTGAGCGGCCGGGGAAAATAAAAAAACATGTTGAGCGATGGCACCCTCAACAGCCGTCGCCGTGCTATAACAACAAGTTCTGGAGCTGCAGGGAGCGAGAGAGTGAGTGTCCCGCCAATCCGACAGATGCAGTAAAAGGAAGGAAAATAACAACCAAAAAGAATCAATAGAGGCACTTCTAATGCTTCAAGCTGGAACACACAACCCTGGTAAGGCAGACAGCGCCAGATATCTGATGAGACCACTGGCTGTTCCCACCAGTATAAAGAGAGCACGAGGAGAGCTCACCACAGAAATCACCACTGCATGTGCAAGTACAAGCACCCACTGGCAGAGAGACACACAGAGTAAAGGAAAAGCGGGAAACTAACTAGAACCCTTTACATCATACACAAGGAAAGGTAGACGTATCATAGCGATCAACCCCGCCACCAGGACACATGACAAACAATCGGCAGTTATCGCCAGCCCAGGCAGGAGCCCAGTGTGCGCAGGCAGAACAGGAACTGTCCTCAGAAGCTGCCACGTGGCAAGACTTGTCGCAAGGGACATTCGTGAAACCTTTTGAACGTTATGGCCCAGGACCAGCCCTTCGGTATCAATTGTGGCTGCAACAATTTAAGGTGCATGTAAGGTCAAGGAAAATCACAGAACAGGAGGATAAAAGAACATTGCTCATGCTAAATCTGGGGACACTAGAGCTGAGGCCTTTCAACGCTTTACCTAACCAGGGACTGGAGGACGACTACAAGATCTCAACAACAAATTTAAGCCACAACTAAATCCGTACTACAAACGATTTAAAATGAGCTTAGCATGACAAAGGTTGAA
Source organism: Ambystoma mexicanum (assembly GCF_040938575.1). Classification (NCBI taxonomy): domain Eukaryota; kingdom Metazoa; phylum Chordata; class Amphibia; order Caudata; family Ambystomatidae; genus Ambystoma; species Ambystoma mexicanum. Next base: position 585,882,584 of record NC_090935.1, read on the forward strand.
CGGGAAAATAGAGGATTTCCACGCTAGGCTCACGGATGTGACTTTGTTGATGAAGAATTCACAGTACGACAACAAGTCCTACATGGGATATCATCTGAGAAACTCATCAGGGCCATTTTATCGGAGTAGAATCTCGCACTAGATCGTATCCTAACCATTAACAAAGGGGCGCCAAAGAGAACAGACGAGTGCACAGGTAGCAGCCATGTAAACAGCAATGAGTCATCTGCCTGTGGATGCAGAAAAACCTTAAGCGATTATATCCGCAGCGGACACAAGAAACAAAGGCTGCAGCAGGGGAAACCCCACGCAAAGACGACAAGAGATGGGCAAATGGTGTGGGGGAGCATGGCACAAAGGAGAACCTTGCCCAGCACTGGATGGGACTTGCAGAAAGTGCGGCCAGCTTAACCACTTCACTTCTGTCTCTCTCAGTTCGACGCCACCCAGAGAACCAGAGAACAAGAGCATGAGCAACCGCCCAGTAAAGAACGACCAGAAGTGAGACAAAGGAAGGGCGAGAGCAGTGGCAACAGAACAGGGAACCAATGACAATGAGAGTGAAGATGATAGACAGTCAGATGACAAAGCATCCCAAGAACAGCCATCGGGACATCGCAGGAAAAGGATTAGTCTCTGCCATCAAAACTGACCAAAGGCAAGAAAAAAACAAAACATAGATCACAGCTGACCGGCATGGTTCTGGCAGATGGGGCACCAACATGAATGGTGATTGACACAGGAGCGACTGTAAACATGAGGCCAGCCACTTGTTTAGAGAAACTCACCACGTGCCCCCAACTGCAGCGAAAGACTGTATGACTATTTGCACCTGGATGCAAAAAAGCCACTACTAGTGAAAGGGGTCCTTCAAGTCTAACTTGACGTACAATGGGGGGACATGTTGCACCCAAATCTATATTGTGGATGCAGGTATCAAGACATTACTTAGCTGCAAAACAGCAGAACACCAGAAAATAATACGTTTAATACCAATTGGTGTTGGATCCAGCGTCCCCTACAATACAACGTTCAAGAGGCACAGAGGGCTATACATGTACTAGCGCCTGAACTTTGGGATATCGTCGGACGCAGATTGCTTCCAAAGTAGCATACGTGGGGCTCTGGCTGGGCTCAAGGGCACCATTAACATAAGCAATGATATCATGGTATTCGCCAAGTCTGAGCAAGAACGCCTGGACAGACTTGGGAATGTCCTTAAGTGGATCCAACAGCTAGGGCTAACTCTGCATAAGGACAAGGCCTTCCTACAAAAGAAAATCAGGTTTTTCGGTTTTGTGTTCCAAGAAAGGGGTATTTCTCCTGACCCTGCAAAGATGAAGGACATCCAAGAAGCACAAGCTCCTAATAATGTGTCTGAGGTGCACAGCTTCCTTGGGATGGTTACGTACTGCAGCAGATACATACAGAATTTGGCCATCCTGTCCGAGCCCCTCCACAACCTCACCAAGAAAGACTGTGCATGGAGATTGACTGCCTGGAACATAGCGTATTTCAAGACATTAAGAGTGCTCTTACCGCTGCCGACACCATGGACTTCTTTTATCCAGGAAAGAGTGCAGTGATCTTCGTGGACACCAGTCCCTTTTGGCCTTGGGGCAGTGTTGATAAAGCCGGATGATGGAAGAAATGATCGCCTAGTGGTGTTCGTGAGTAGAACCCTGACTGCGGTGGAGCAAAGGTACTTGCAAATTGAACGGGAGGCCCTGGCTATGCTCTGGGGCTGCAAGCACTTCTATCTCTACATGTTTGGAAAAACTTTGACAGTTGTCACGGATCACAAGCCCTTTGTCCCAATAATGGATGGATCATCTTCCAAGCTACCGGCTCGCATCGAGAAATGGATGCTCGCTCTCCAAGAATACGACATTGAGCTGCTATTCTGGCCAGGGAACGCCAATTCGGCTATTGTTGCATCACCCTGCGAAGGTGGGGCAACAGGAACTTTGCCAGGAGGAAAGCGAGCTGGAAGAATTCTTACACATCCTGGCGACAGCTGCAACGCCTGTCTCCATGTCCATTGACAACATAAAAGAAGCTTCAGTGCGCGATGAATGCTTCTGAATACTGCAGTCTGCCTGGACATGTGGAGAGTGGAAGTTGGTACTTGAAAAACTGGACCGGCGCACACATGAAGCCAGGCAGGCGATCCTCAGAGGATCGAAAATGGTCATCCCGGCAAGCATAGTATTGTGTGTGCTGAGCTAGCTCACAAAGGTCAGCAAGGGGGAGCCAAAACAAAGGCACGCCTTCGGCTGAAAATCTGGTTTCCAGGCCTCGAAGAGAAAGTGGAGGAGTTTGTCCGCAGCTATGTGTGGTGCCAAGCAGCAATGCCCCACCAGAAAGAACCCTGCATTGAGTCCATGGATTGGAGCTGCCTACCGTGGGAGATTGTACCCATGCATTTTGGATCTCCACGCCGCGACACACACTTCCTAGTCCTGGTGGATCAGTGTTCATGGTAACCGGAAGTGGAGTTTGTGGAGTCTACTGCACTGGATGACGTGGTGACTGTATTGGAAAATATCTTATCCACCCACAGACTCCCCACAAAACTCTGTACCAATAATGGCATGCCCTTCCAAAATGGGGTGTTCTTCGAGTATCTGCATGCCCATGGGGTGTGACACCGGAAGGTGACACCAGTCTGGCCGAGGGCAAACATGGAAGCGCATAGGCTGATGCGCAGGCTCAACAAGGCATTTTGAATTATGCATTAACAAGAGGAGTGCAGACGAAGAGCACTGTGTCAGTTTTTGTCAGAGTACTGATCACCCCCATTACTCAACTGGGGTGCCGCCAGCGGAAGCGCTTTCCAGCGATGGCCGAGAGGGCTGTTGCCAGATCGTTCGCCTTGCAGCCCAGGGGTGATTGATGACAAATCAGTGTTTGAAAGGAGGAGAAGAGCAAATGACAAATGAGAGAGCAAGAACAACAGTAATAAGCTTTAAGAACAACCTCTGGAAGTAGGGGACATAGTTCAGGTTTGTTCTAGACACCCGAAGAGGAACATGTCCCTCCTGCATGAGCCGCATCCATTCAGAGTAGTGACACAAAAGGCTCTATGATTACCTTTTCTGATGGCCAAGCAACAGTGACAAGGAACTCCAGTGTCTTCCAGAAGTTGGCAAGATCATTTGCGTCCAGTGGAGACATGGGAAGGATGTCAGTGAGTCCTCCACGATGTCCAGGACTGCACAGCGAGGAGTCGGAGCAAGGAGGAACCCTGTTCAGCAGCGATGAAGACGGTTGAACAGATCAAGGGGGAGGAGCCGCTATGGACAAAGGAGGTCCAATCAAGGAGAGGTGCTATCCCGTGAGGGAGCGCCGCCGGCAGCTGAGCTACCTGCAAGCCTTTGAAGTAGGTCTCCCTTGGCATGAGCGATGTACCAGTTAATGTTGTTGATCAAGAACAGATACAGCTGGATATTCCTGTGTACCCCCTGTTGTAGTTGTGTGGACATTAGGTGTTTGTTTTGTTTTGATTATGATAAAGGAGGAGTGTGGCGTGTGCCCCTTTAATAACACCATGGTGTGCCACGTCATGTGTATGCAATAAAAGGCACAGTCCCATGTCACAAGGCATACATGAGCATGGGGCCCCAATAGAGCATGGTGTTGTCTGTGTCTCTCATTCGTCGGGGAGGCTATACCAGTAAGTGGTACTCCACGACCTAACACTAATTAGCTGGTGTTACTCTCTCGAATGCTAATTAAAGAAATGTTTTTGGAGAACCTCCATTTCAGGATATCAACATTTGTTGTACGCAGGCGACCTTGTGACTTCTCAGGCCTCCTCCCCAGTCCTCAGTCTTCATTTATATTCATAATGTCTCACTCCAGCTCACCCATCGCACATTAGATTCAGGAAACCAATAGGAGAAATTATACACAATTGAGGGCTTCCTGTGCTTTTAATGGGCAAAGAAATGTCAATCTCCAAAAGATGTGTGATCAATAAACGCACGTTCCTGTATACCTGTGTTGCATTTGAACTATATGAATCAGAATCATATGCACAGTTGCAGGAATACAGCAGCTTAATCTGAAGCCCATTAGAAGAGATTCTGATAAGTGAGAAGGTGAGGCGAAGAAATATGATATCCAAAAATTGACTCGGTGCTCCTCACGCCTCCTTCTCACTCCCCAGATTGCATTCGTACTCCACGTGAGGAGGTGCGAGTCTATGCTAAAAACGTCCAAATATTGTACTAGTTTTGTCTACTTCTGTTACATTATTTCTACTAAATGAGTGAAACGGTTCTATTCTCCTAAAAATGCATTACACCTTCTGAGTGGAAGATTTCTCAAGTTGTTGGCTATTTTTGCATGCTTTGGATGTCCTCGTTCTGCGAGTGGGGGAATGTGGACGTGTGCAACTTGCTGTGTGTGTGTGTGTGTGCTGAGAGGCTGTTGGACCTCCACAGAACCTCACTGATAGCGCACAAGAAGGCAGAAGCAGTTTTTGCTGTCCCTTTTAGCACTTTTTCGCAGAGTAGATATGCCTGCTATGGCATTATAGATGGCATAACACCGATGTGCAAACGGAACCTATCCTCTAGTGTGTCTGAGAGAGCAAAAACGTGATCTGTGACGCTATCAGCTGGTCACAGCCCCCAAAGCAAATTGTTTTCCTTTATCTTCTAAGATTGTTTCTCACATTGTTGGTGACCTTGATTATCTTTAACAGATTAATTCATAATTCTGTATTCCTTTCTATACGTTTTGAATCTGCTTTCCATCATGCTGGGTGTGGCATTACATTACCTTTAAGCCACATTAAAAGGCATGTTTTTATATTTTGTGTCTCGCTGAAGTACATTTCTTAAATTACTTTCCTGGTAACACTGGCTAATTTGAAGGCTACTTGGTTATAGCCACCCCGCTGTATCTCCTACTGTGTCCACCATGAAACTGAGTGATATCTAAATGGCTGATAATAGGTGGGTTGAAATCTGTATCTTTTTATGTTGTTTCTTCTGCTTATTACCCAGGACAGGTATTTACATATATAAAGAAAGGTGATGTTGGATATCGCAACTTCTTCCATTCAGAAAACCTGGTAACACGCGAAATGATCCGTTGCTTGCACTTTATGCTTGTGTGTATGTGTTGGTGGAAAACTGAGCAACAGATTGGACTAGGTTCTAGTGTTTGTTGCTGAATTAACTTCATATGACAAACGGAGTGATCTTTAACACAAAGGTATTGCATGGCCTGGATCCAGCGGGCACAAAGGAAATGCAGATCTTTTTCCCCCTTCCTGTCGACAAACCAATTTGACCCACTTGATCATTTCAGTGACCGGATCTCATTATTACTAGAATGTACGTACAAAATGGGTAAAATAAGCACAAATATGTTTGAAGTGCAGTGCCATGATGAGGCAGATGTTTACACACATACACACGTGTGTCTGTTACCGCTCTCTGCCCCTTTAAGGCAGAGGTCCTAAACTTCAGGGGCGTGTTTGTGTGTTGTAGGGGGCACGGGGAGGAGTGCAAATGGAACCAGCAGTTTCGAGTTGTTTTTTTAATAAAGAGGTTGTCAAGTTCCCTCTGGCTCTGCGTCAACTTATTTAGAGGCCCAGTCCGGGCAACAACTGGTGACAAGGACGTCTCCAACAGGCCGGAGTCCGTCCCCTTCAGAGGGTGATCCCACCATGCTCCTGACTGCCGTCGGCTGGTGATCCCATCACGCCGCTTCCTTCTGACTACAGGCACGTGGCCCATGCACCACCGGCTGGTGATCCCACCATGCCGCCTCCTCCTGAATACGGGCACATTGCCCGCGCTCCAGCTCCTGCACCCCACGACGCGGATGCTTGCGAAGAGTTCACCAGCGATCCCACTGAAGCGGACTGGAGTGCTCATTCTGAGCCTCTGCATCATATCGGCCATGGCAGTACGCACGGGAGCAATCAGAGTCACAGCACCCTGTCAGCACCCCACCCACGAGATGGAGTGTCGCGGCCAGCCACAGAAGAAATACACATAAAAAGAATAATGAAAGGTTGGTGAACACAGCGCCCCATACGCGGCCTACCTGACTACTTCGGTTCCTCCGCCCCCACCTCCCGCGGCACTCCACATGCCCGCCGCCAGGCGCAGGGGCATAACGCATCACTGAACTGCTTTTAGGAAAGAAGAAAAATGAAAAGGGATAACACGCGCCACACGTGCCGGTGATAAGGCCAGAGCGTGTCACACCTCCCAAATAGGGCCCAAGCTCACCCCACCACCACAAGAAGGTTCTGGGTGATCCATATTCACCAGATATACAAGGTGCCCACCAGGCCAGAAACCTCACCACCCAAGGACACAGTTACTAAGCTTGCAGGACACAGCAGCTGCCATGATCGACCCTACATCGCCACCTCCTGCATCAGCACCAAATCAGTCATGCTATGCGTGCCACTTCCGTTCTCAATGACCCCACAAGCTGACAAGGGACCATGGTGGACTGAATGGATGGAGGACTTTTACCACTTCGTGAGGGATTCAGGGGAGGGGGACTCACCACACCTACGAGACGTATTTATCAATATGGTCAGGGGTAAAATAAAAACTATTGTCAAGACAATTTCAGCAGTCGACCAGCCAGATTTTGCCTCCCTGATTACCGCCCTAAACAAGTTACTTATCATTGAACCGAATAGAGACTATGAAAGATACCTCTTCAACCAATGCACCCAGAAGCCTGAAGAAACCGTAGATGAATACATAACCCGCCTAAGGGTCAAAGGGGCCCACTGCCAATTCGACGCAATCTCCCTTGATGAGGCCAATACGACTACGCATCATTGAAGGCTGCTTATCACCTACCCTCAAGAAGCATCTGTTAAAAAAGCCCCTCTCAATAGCGGAAGTCAGCGAGCTGGCGAGAATGTTCGCAAGGGTTGATGCCCAAGCCGCCTCCATGGCAGGTACGCCAGCTGTGAAACATGCTAACGCCGAACTCCTCACCGCAGTCAAGCATGCACCCCCACAGCCAGGAGAGAGGGGGGCCACACCCAACAAAGCAACCAACCAACCTGGACCCAGACAGCAAAGACAGTGTTACAGGTGTGGAATGGCGTTCCCTCATTCAGGGTCCTGTGCGGCTCTGTCGCAAAGATGTGCCAACTGTGGAAGAGAAGGGCATTTTCAATCAGTCTGCAGGTAAGGGAGACCATTCCCTACCCCGAGACTCCAGATGTCCAACAGTATGCCCTAACGGCCACCGCAACCCCAGTATTACCAGAACAGGTTCTACCAGCCCAACCAAAGGCGCTATGTCAGAGCCGTCATAGAGTACCACAGTCCGGACTATCCACAAGACTATGGCTATCACGATCAGCCATCCCGACTGTTTGATGAGTACGAAGGGCCCCCCGAGGAATACCAAGAATATGACATCTCATACCCAACCACGCCGTACCAGAGCACCACTTACTATGACCAACCACCTCACGATGAGTACATTAACCTCATCTAAAATGACAAAGAGGCTAAAGAAGCCCCCTAAATTCCTGTCAAAATGGGCAACAGCCTTTATCACTTTCTAGTAGACTCTGGCGCTACCGTCAACATAATGGGGGAGTAGGAATACCTGAGGGACCCCGACAAGCCATCACTGGAAAATACACATTCGAGGATTTTCCAATGGGGAGCGGCGGCACCTTTGCAGGCCATTGGACACTTCAAGCGTCGCCTCCTCCACAAAGGGTTGCAGACCGACACAACCATCCATGTCATCCGAAGCCCGACCAAAGGTCGGTGTCTCCTCAGCTATCACACAGCCTTACGTCTGGGGCTCATTGACATTCACTTTGACGAGGGTGACGTGATTACATCGGCTGCTGTAGGCTACTGTGTGCGCCATTGCTGCTGGTGTCCCCCACAGACTCATTACCAAATACGACATTGTGGAGAAATTCCCCCAGCTATGTACGGGGTAAGCTAAGGGGTCTCTCGAGAACTGAACTAACTGCTCACGGATGGCATAATTGAACCGTCCACAGGCCCGACTCCATGGGGGACTCCCCTTGTCATCGTGCCAAAGGAAGGTTGGGGGCTATGTCAGTGCGTAGACATGAGGATGGCGAACACTGCCATTCAGAGGGAGAGACACCCAGGACCGTGCATTGAGGACATGATAGTGCAACTCAATAACTCAGTAATGTTCTCCAAGCTTGACCTGATACAGGGATATCACCAACTGGAACTCCATCCCGACTCAAGGGCAATCACATTTGCTACCCATGAAGGCCTGTTTCGCTACAGACGTTTGAATTTTGGCATCTCGTCGGCAGCCGAGATCTTCCAAGAAGCCATTAGAAAAAATCAGACCATTCAAGGGTGCGCTAAACTATAGCGATGACATCCTCGTGTTTGGCACATCACGAGGAGCGCAAGATGCCGCACTGCTCGCCACCTGCGCAGCAATCCAATCTGCGGGTCTGACACTCAATATCGACAAATGTCAGTGTAGCAAGTCTAAACTGAAATCTTTTAGCCACATCTTCTCTGTCAACAGAATGACTCCTGACCCCAACAAGGTCGACACCATTGCCAAGTTGAAAGAACCCCAGCAGGTGGTAGATGTTCGATCATTCTTGGGGATGGCTGGATACTGCACAAGATACATCCCGCACTACGCATCATTCACTGAATCGCTCAGGAGGCTGCTACAAAAGGAGGCTGTGTTCGACTGGTCCCCACCTGCCGCAAGGCTTTCGAATCCATCAAGAAAGCCCTAGCGGAGGCCCATCACCTGGCATACTTTGACCCAAGCTGGCACACTGAAATCACTGTGGACGCCAGCCCTGTCGGCCTCGGAGCCATTCTAGCGCAGACCAGTGGCGCAGCGCCAATCCTCGACACATCGTTGCGTATGCCAGCAGGGCTCTGTCCACCCCCGAGTCTGCCTACTCGGAGGCTGAAAAAGAGAGCATGGCTGCTGTCTGGGCCTGCGAACATTTTCATAACTTTCTAATTGTGAAAAAGTTCACCTTGATTACGGACCACCAGGCATTGCTGTCCCTGTTTGGCAACCCACGCACGCCCCCCAGGATAGAGCGATGGGAATATAACTACGATATTATACACAGGCCGGGGGGCGACCTGAATCCAGCGGACTATCTGCCCTGCCACCCAGCGGACACTCATCACCCAAGCCGGCATTGTTGCGTACATCAATTTTGTCACAGTCAGCTCGTTGCCTCCTGCTCTGTCACTGGCAGAGAGCCTGAGAGCTGCTGACCCAACGACTTCCCTGGCTATCAGCCTGATGAACAACAACAGGTGGAGGGATTACCAACTTGCAATGCTAGCCCATCCAGGGGTGTGCAATGAAGAAATAGAGAGACTAACGAGAATACAGACTGAACCGGCTGTCAAGGACCACAATATCCTATTAAGGGGCTGCCGCCTAGTCATCCCTGCAGCTCTCAGGGCCGATGTGGTCAGAACAGCTCATGAAGTACATCGAGGGGCAGAGAACATGAAAAGACAATTACGCTGCCATGTTTGGTTCCCTTTCTTAGACTCGCTAGTCAATAACTGGATCAAGAATTGCTTGGCCTGCCAGTGCACAGCACGAGCAGAGCCCCCAATACTGCTACAGCCAACTCACATCCCAGAGCGACCAGGGACGAGAGTTGCCGTTGATTTCTACGGACCACTGGAGTCAGCAGAGTACCTATTACTACTCCTAGACGAGTACTCACGTTTCCCCATCGTCATGAGAGTCGCCACCACAGCGTATTCTCACATCGCGGCCACGCTTGACGAAGTGCTCAGCGAATGGGGCATCCCAAGAACAATAAAGTCGGACAATAGCCATGAATTCAGGGTCTTTGCAAAACATCTACGGTTCAAGCAGCCGAAGATAACCTCAAGGTGACCACAGGCAAGTGGCATGGCAGAGCGTTTTATGGCCTCCATAAAGAAGACACTCCAAAGGGCCCGCATAGAAGGCACCAGTCCTCACCAAGCTTTATGCAGACTCCTGCGTGTCTATCGCAACACGCCGCACGAGGCCACCAACAAGACCCCGGCGGAACTGATGGTACGCTATAACGTACACACGCACATCGTGAGAGACTACAATGCGCCAGGAGATGTGGATGTTGAAGTCATCCAGCGAGACACTGAAGGGAAAGAACAAACATAGCATGAGTCAGGCCTAAGGCGGAGAGCAGTGCCCAAGGACTTCCATGTTGGGGATGAAGTCCTTGTCCAACGGCCAATGACCATAAAGACAGACTCCCGGTATGCCTCGAAACCCATGAACGTCATCACAGTCAAAGCGACGGAGGTGACTGCCAAAAACGAAGACCTGGAAGTTACGAGGAACAGCTCCTACTTCAAACACCTTGTCAAAAGAGAGGATTGTGAACCACTCCTGCCGGAACCAGACCCGGAATCGCGAGAGCCTTGAGATGACCTATGGGTCCCATCCAGCGAGACCAGTCGCTGAGGAGTGATAACAACCGAGTCGCCAGAGGCAGAAGAGCCAGGTGACAGAAATGCCAGACCCCCAGCAGGTGATCCAGAAACCATCCCGCTGGGTCTAAGAGTGAATATTTGTCCGGGTGGTGTTACTGCTCTCTGCCCCTTTAAGACAGAGGTCCCAACGTTCGGGGGCCTGTTTGTGTGACGTAGGGGGCACGGAGAGGAGTGGGAATGGAACAGGCAGTTCTGAGTTGTATTTTGAATAAAGAGGTTGTCAAGTTCCCTCCGGCTCTGCGTCCACTTATTTATAGGCCCAGTCGTCCGGGCAATAGTGTCCACCTCATGGTCCCAGGAGCAGGCGTGTGGTGGTGGTATGCTACATTGGAGTGCTAGTATGGCGGGTGTGTGGAGTGGCGGAAAGGTGGCCTTCCATAGAGACAGAACCCAATTACTTACATTCCTGGTTTCAAGTGCGCCTTGAGAGTTAAATAGCACAAACATTGAACATATAACAGATACCACACATTATATTTCTATTTAATTCACACTGTCTGGCTAATTCTGCCGGCTTTTGAATATATAAAAAAAGATGGAAGACTGTTGGTGTTGAACCCATAACAAGCATGCTTAGATCTGCATAGTGACGGCGTGCTCTCTAAAAAGAGGACCCTTGCCTATGATTAAAGGATCTTTGGGGTGTATACGTGTGCGTTTTCACATATGGGAACAGAATACAAAACGTATGACTTGTAAACAATAAGCAAATAACAAGAGTACCATCTGTTAAACAAAACCTGTTTTTGTTACCCTTTGCAGAAAAAATTAATGCTTTTCAGGAGTTGTACAGCTTTAGTATTCTACAAATTCGATTACAAAGCACCATGAGTAAGAACTTCACAAGATTGTTCCATTCTACTGTGTGGAAAAACATGTCCCGCTTTGAGTGACTGGGTGATTTTCTCCATTTCTCGTACCCTTGAAGGATCAGATTAATTGTCGCAGAGGAAGCATGTGATCTGATGAGTGTCTGAGATCTGCAAAAATCCCCTGGGCTGTCTGAATCACTTTCCATAGTGGCAATCCTGAGGTTTATGTTAAGTACAAAAAATTGGTCTGTAATTTCCACATATGTGTGTATTTCTATCTGGTTTAGAGGTTAATGTGATTGATACCTTTATCATGTTTAGACACCACATGTCTGTGTGCAGCTCAACTAGAAATGGAGAGAGCACATTGCGAAGTCTTAAAAGACTCAGCCTAAACTCCGTCTGGTGAGTACATGATTTGTTTTGCTGCCTTGTGCACTGCAGATACAATTCCTTTGGGGATTGAGAGAATTTAGTATGTGGTCTCAGTATTGGTAAAGGGTCCTGGCTTGCAAGCACTGGCTTGTTAAGTCCTCCAAAGTAGAGTCAGCCCCCCCCCCCAGTTTACCAATATTCCTCTAAGATGCAACGCAAAAGTTGCATCTAGGCCCCATTCCCCTTTGTTTGAATGACTCAGTAACTGAATGCCCAGGTTACCTATCGATAAACTTCATTACTCTGACTGTATATTTCTCATCCTGACACTCGCATATCTGTGGGGAATCCACTTTGCACGCCAGCACGCGACTGCCTCATGATTTGAAGAACATTCCCTGTAAGAGAATCGAGGGAGTAACACATTTTCATGGGTAGTAGAGCGGTCCTGACCAGAGTCTCAAACTTTCCAAATGATTCTCCAGATCCTCCTGAGAAACACTGTAGGATTCGGAGCACACAAACACCCTTGATTTGTCCACCTTCGAGTTGTCCATTCCACTGGTGTGCGGGCAGAGAGCGATCAAACTTTTTCTGTGCACAAAGATGCAACTAGGAAGTCAGCCTGATCAGGGATCTTGATCTCATCCCGCCCTATCTTTCTAAGTCTTGGGTACCACACTTGCACACCACAACAGTCTGGTCAGCTAGACTGGGTGCACAGTAATGAATGCTATGAACCCTGCTGTGGTACATTTTAGTTTGAAGAGTGACCCTTTCCTGAACAGCAATGCTGCCTGGATTGTGAAGCACAGATACTGTAGGTCCCCAACTGCAGCTGTCTGTCTATTGTCATTATCCCAACAAAAGAGACAACTGTTCCAGATTAAAAGAACAGAAAACGTTGTCTATCATCGGCGTAGAAGTGATGGGAAAGACCGAAGGAAGAAATTATGGCTGAGAGTTCAGAAGTGTAGAGAGAGAAAAGAAAAGGACTCTAGACTGACCCTTGGGGAACACTGTGCTCAAAGGGAAAGGGTAAGGAGGTCTGGCCAACCCAGGAAACAGAGAAAGTTATCTTAGTAAGATAGGAAGAGAACCAGGAAAGAACAGAACCCCTGAGACCAAAGGAAGAGAGATATTCCTAAAGTAAGGAATGATCCACAGTGTCAAAAGCTGCAAATAGGTCGAGTAGAATAAGAAAAGAGGAGTGTTTAGAACAGCGAGCTGAGAGAAGGGAATTAAGTACACAGATCAGAGCATTCTTGCTGGAGTGACTAGGACGAAAACCAGACTGAAAGGGAGGAAGGAGAGATAGATCAGTGACAAAAGATGAAATCTGAGAATAAACTAGATGCTCTAAGGGTTTAGAAAGGTAGGGAAAAAGGGAGATGGGGCGGAAGTTAGAAACAATAAGAGGATTGGCAGTGGGCTTTTTCAGGATTGGAATGATAGTCGTGTGTTTGAAGGCTGTGGGAAAAACAGAAGTGCTGAGACAGGTGTTAAAGAAAGAAACAAGATATGGTATGAAAAGGGGATAGACCTTTGGAATAAGAGCAGATGGAATAGGATCGGTAGGAGTAGCAGTGGGATGAGCTTTGGCTAACAGAAGTAGCACATCAGAGTTGGAAACTGGAGAGAAAAGCAGATGGAGTAGAATAGGGTGAGAATACAGTGGTTGGGGAAAGAGAATTTAGAATGTCTTGACACAGAGACTGTACTTCAGAGGAAAAGAAGTGGGCACATTCCGATGCAGACAAGGTAGAATTAATAGAGTGATCAGGAGAATGGGCAGAGAGAAGCTGTGCTAGAGTTTGAAAAAGACACCAAGGATGGGCAGATCGAGTGTGAAGGAGGTCTGAGAAATAGTCACATTTAGCAGAGGTAAGAGAATTATCATAGAGAGCGTAATATGAGAAATAGGCAGAGTGATTAGGTGAAGATCTTGTTTTAAGCCAACGCCTTCCAGCCTACGGAGAAGACGTTGCATAGCACGAAGATGAGGGGAAAGCCAAGGTTGAGAGGGTTTACGAGTGGGCTGAAAATCAGACAGAGAATAGAGTTGGTCAAGACCAAGAGAAAGGGATGATGAGAGAGCAGATGCTGCCTCATGAGCAGTAAGAGAAGAAAGGTTTGTTGGGAAGGAAGAATAATGGTGCAGGTGTCATAGAAAAGTGAGGAGTTGAAACGGCATAGATCACGCCGAAAAAATGTTTTAGGTGGAAGAGTAATAGGAGGTTCTGAGGACTAGGGGACAGAAGTGAAACAGAAAGTAAGTAGTGATCCGACAAGTAGACAGGTAAAGCTAGTACAGAAGAGGCAGTGTAAGTAGAAAGAAAGATTAAGCCAAGTGAGGAGTCAGAAATGTGAGTAGGAGGAGTGGGGAGAGGTGAAAGCAGATGAGAATCGAGAATAGAAAGAAAAGGAGAATCCGAGTGAGTATAGAAAAGATGAAGATTAAAGTCTCCTAGTAATACAAGTGGAGTTGGATAGGGCAAGATGTGAGAAAGGAGAAGATCAATATCAATGCAAAAAGAGCCAAGTGGGCCAGGGGGATGATAGATAATAAGAAAAGAGATAGCATGGGGAGTGGTAAAGATTTTGTAGGTAAATTCAAAAGAGGAATAGACAGGTATAGTAACAGGTGGCGAATAGAAGAGTAAGAAGAACGATAGAGAATGCCAGTGCCCCCTCCGTGACTGCTGGCTCGGGGAACATGAGCAAAAGAGGATAGAGAAGGGCTGAGGGAGGCAGCGACAGTTGTATTATGAGGTTGAATCCAGGTTTCAGTAATGCATAGAAAATGAAAGTGTAGTCTTAAAAAGAAGTCCACTACTGCAGTTGTTTGTTAAAAAATCTAGGGGGTAAAATACTCAGATTAGAAACTGAAAGCATGTGTTTTAGCATATGGGTTCCCTTAAAATTTGAAGAAATGAGACCCGACTTCCACTCTGCACCAGAAACATTAGAATGGATTTGGGAGGAGATCTAGCACCAGCACCAGAGTTGAAGACGTCGAAATTCAGACTAAGCTTGAGACAACGTTTCCCCCCTTTTGTGGCTCCTAGGAAATAGCTCAGAACCAGGATCATTGGATGGGCTTTTCCCTTTTCCTGGACAAAGCTTGAGCGAGAGCAGGAAGCATGCTGCAGAATATTGCTCTTAGAGTGTGACTGGATACAAACATTGGAACAGACTCTTACGACCTGTCTTTCTGCTATCAAATTTTGAATGGCTTCCCACTTCCTCACTTTAAATGCAGGGAAGACTGGGGTGCTATTCTTCCCTGCTAACACTCTTCCTCCTCACCCACCACCTCCTTTCATATCTTTTCCACCCGCTAGTCTCACTATTTCTCCCACAGCTCGTATTCTTGGCCTCTATCTTGATTCTAATCTCTCTTTTGTTCACCATATCTCTCTTACCTCTCGTTCCTGTTGTTTCCATCTCTACAATATCCGCAAAGTTTGTCCTTTTCTCACTTTTCAAGCTACTAAACTTCTTATTTCTTCTTTAATATTTTCACGACTTTTCTACTGTTCTAACACTCTTTTCGGTCTCCCTTGTTCTCAACTTGCTCCTTTGAAATCAATTCATAATTCTTCTGTTTGTCTACTCTGTCTTCTTTCTTATTGCGACTCAATTACTTCCTCACTTGCCTCACTTGGCTGGTTACGTTTTTGCTCTCAACTCAAATTCCACTTTCTTTGCTTAGTCTTCAAATCACTTGAACAGCTTGCACCTGACTATCTTGCTTCGCTCGTATCCTTCCACAGTCCATCTTGCTCTCTCCGCTCCTGTTGTCTCTTCAGACTAAATGTTCCACGTCCACCATGTGCCCAGTCCCGGTTCAGGTCCTTTCAGCTTCTTGCTCCCCTACATTGGAACGCCCTTTCACTGTCTATTCGTTCATCGCTGTTTACTCTCTTTTCCGTCTTTCTTTGAAAGCTCATCTGCTATATATTCCTTGATTGTCTGCTACCAGTATTGATGTTTGATGTCTACTTACGATTCATTTTGTACCGTCCTTTGTTTTTAAATTGTGCAGCGTGTTGGGTTAAAGCACTATATAAAACATAATAAAATACAAATACAAACATAAACTTGTTCACTATCCTCAAGGAAGACCTTGTTTAGGCAAGTAAACTCTAAAACCTTTTGTAACCCATACATCCTTGGATCTAATAATTCATGCAAATGAAAAGATGCATTTGTACATGTAAGTTCCTCTTCAAATCACAGTAGAACTTCCCTGCGGTCCTCTTCTGATAGGATCCCGATCCAAGAATACAAATGGAGCTGTGCGTGTGAATACTCTCCCCTGTAACCTTTCCTCTGGTGGGACCAAGGGCCAAGGTGTGATCACTAACTCACAGAACTTTATCCCTGAATTGGGTATAAAGGAGAACAATTTTATGGAGTCACTCCAATATACTATCTATAGGTGCTATTAGAAGGAGAGGAGCTCACCCAAGACTGGGAGAACACCAGAAAGCATCACACTTTCTGAAATGTTTATGTTCAAAATAGAATCTTTGTAGTGTTGGTCTTAAAGCACAGACTTACCATTCATTACAGTTCTTCCTCCAACAATCTAAAACCCTTGAAAGGAAGTTTCTGAGCACATGCCTTCTTGAGACCATCTACCTGTGGGACCATATCAGACATCTAATTTTGATCATAGTTCCTGTCACGGGCTTCAAAGCACACAGTCTGTCCAATGATGATGCTTCATGTCCTCAATTTCCAAGTTACTGTGCAGGTCTGTACATTCCCTACTGTCTAGTAGCAAAGCTACTAAAATCCTGCACATATTCTCTATGGCCATATCGGCTTTTCTCCTATTTCATTAAGACCCTTGGAGATAAACTAGCTGGATTGGGCATAACTGGAGGCTATAGCAGAGTTCGAATCATGCAGTACCTGAGTCTGGGAATGGTTGCCGCCCACTACCTACCATATTCCCATATCCTCAAAACTGGATGTAAACAATTGTAACCAATGGAGATTTTCTCTAGCTGGATTTATTATTTCTCAACTCAATGACACCCATTTATCAAAGTCAGAAGGAGGAGAGGTCGAGTGTGCTCATCAAGGATTTACCTGCTATCTTCAGGCTACACACAGTTGTCTGCAGTAGAAGCATTATTCCACTGAGCTATCATGATACGCCGAATAATGAACAGTTCTAGATTCCTAGAAAGAAAGTTGAAAACCTTAAAGAAAATCATGCTAGTGTTTCCTTTGGAATAATCTCATGCTCCTCTTCTTTGACTACTAAGGTGAGAAATGAGAGAGGTCTGAATACTCAGCGGAGAAAAACCTACCTATTCTATGCTAAGTCATTTTCAGGCTTCCTGGCCACATAACTTCTTTTTCAAGGCTTCAAGAGAGGTGCCCCATCTGTACAGGGGTCTGGAAAAGTTGACCATAGGAAAGAAAAATGAGCTTCCTCCACCTCCTCAGAAGTAGCCTTGTCCTTCCAGGGCTCTCCACAGGAGGAGCATTTCTCTCAGGTAGATGCTTAATGGGGTTCCTCAAGGGTTCTGTGCAATTCTATTCCAGGACCAAGCCTTACAGAACCCTTACAGTACACCACCATTGACACCTTTGGAATCTGCTTTCTGCAATGGGAGACCACATCATGATTTTCCTATTGAGAGAGCAACCTTGCAAGGATTGTGGGGCAACGTCTAGTGCAAATGTGAGCTTCTTGTTTGGTCCACTGGAAGATGACAAAAACCTGATGCTTTGTGAGTTGCCTGCTAGGGGAGCTTCTTTATAGTCGAAGGCAGCAGCTGTGCCTGTGAGGTGGACTCGCCACAGATACTTAGGAGCTGGGTTGAGGGATTTATACGGGGGAGGGGAGGTAATGACTATGCTTGGGAGACCTACCCCAGGCCCAAGATGAAGGCATTCTGCCGAAACGTCCTAAGGACCAACACTTAGATTTCTCTCCTGGTCCCAACATCCTTTTGATCCACTTCTAGACGTCGACCATGTATGAGGTCACCCTTTAGCCTGGCTATAGACAACAAAGAGTTTTCGCATCTTTTGCTTCTGCTTGGATTGTCTTGTATTGAATACACATTAATCACTGGTCACAAAAGGTGGTGGTTACACAGTGCTCTTTATAGCATTATCTAGTTTTATCATTGAATTTTTTTTTTGCAATTTACCTTGTAATAATTGTGTAAGGGCAAGGCTAAGACTGAGAATTAACCTCCCTGCACACTTAGTCTTTGTGAAGATTTTATTTGCAATTTTTTCTGTTATCTCTACAAATACCTCTCTTTCAATACTAATGATGCATGACTATTAAATGCATCAAGCAGCAAAATCAAATTAAAAGCTGTCTGAAGTATATCTATTCCTGTCTGAATTCCTCATTGTACATCTTCACATTCAATGCGTTTTTGTATTCTCTGGGACACAATAGAATTTAACAAGGCCTACTACAATCAATAAGTAGTCCCCCTAAATGTTACATGTCAGAACAGACCCCAATTGTTAACCAATTACTTCTAGCCCGTTGTTCTGCCATAGTTGGGCTATCCCTCCCGTTACTAGTATGCTTGTAAAGAAGACTTTGCTTGTATAGTGCAACTCTGTAGAATTATTTCCCTGCAAGAACCTTTGGGAGTTTAGGAATGTGAGTCAAGTGCACGTCCACGGTCTTGTAGTGCAAATGTCCTTCTAGTTCTCACTACTTAATGTGAGACGGTTTGTTTATGTATTTATTTATTTTATTTATTTATTGTGCATTTGTATGGCGCGTGTACATCAAGAAATTGTGTTTCAAAACGCCCACAGGACAAAGGGGAGGGGACAAGGGAACAAAACAAGAGAGTGGAATAAAATAACAATGATGAGCAAAGACCAGAGGCGGTCCTACTAGGCCTTATGAACATTTGGAACGTACAGGTGCAGAGAGATAGAAGGGACAGGGGAGTTGGGTAAGTGCTAGAGGTTCCACAGAGGGGGAAGTGCCAAAGAGCCTGTTGCAGGGCAACTGGTAAGTGGCAGGCAGTGACCACGTGGTTGGAGAGTGGTCACCTGCAAGTACAAAAAATGTGAGCCTGTGAGACAACACAGGCCAGTCGGTATCCAAAGGCAAGTGCAGGGAGGTAGGCAGAGGCTGCAAGCAATTGGACAGAAGCCCAGGACACAGAAGGACACATAAGGGCCCAGGCCACAATCTCAGCAACTGAGGGTTAGCCAGGAGGGAGAGGGGAAGGAGGAGTAGAAGAGTAAAGTCTTGAGGAGCTTGCAGGATTTGAGCAGATCTGGCAGAGAGGAACGGGGAGGTTGTTCCATAGGAGGGAGGCAGCCGAGCCAGCCGAGAAAATAGATCGGCCACCCACTCGCTGCTTAGAGAAGCGCTTGACAAGCAGAGAGTTGGAGCCAGAAGATCGGAGAGATCTGGAGGGAGAGTATTTGGTGAGAGCAAGTTGTAGATAGCAGGGTCCCAGATCCCAGACACCCTTATGGATGATGCAGAGGGATTTGAATTTGATCCTTGCAGCAACTGGGAGCCAGTGGTGAGATTTTAGGGCCGTAGATATGTGCTCCCTGGGCTTGAGGCCAAGGAGAAGTCTTGCAGCCCTATTCTGGATTATCTCTTTAGGGGGGGGGCGTAGAGAGGAAGAGGGTAGATTAAGGAAAAGGTTGTTGCAATACTCCAGCCTAGAGAGCACCAGAGCTCTAGAGACATTGATTTTATGGGGTAAAGTGAGGAAAGGGATGGTACCTCTGAGGAGGTGGAGTTGGAGATGGGCCTGCTTGACAAAGTCCACAATGTGGGGAAGGAAGGAGGGAAGAGGAGTCAAAGATGACTCCAAGTTTTCTGGCTTCAGAGGAAGGAGAGAGAGGAGAGCCAATAGATGGTGGCCAGAGTGAAGGGAGGAAAGAGGAACAGGAGTCTCAATAGGAAAGATCTCAGTCTTGTTGGCATTGAGAAAGAGGTCATTGGAGGTGCACCAAGACTTGACAGCAGACAAGCAGTTATAGAGGAAGTGGGACGAGGTTCAGAGGGAAGTTTGAAAAAGAGTTGGCTGTCCTCTACGGTGGTCAGTCATAATTTTGAAAAAAAAATTCAAAAGACAATAATGTCGAAACAATAATATCGAAAAAAAAATATCGATTTTTTTTTTGTAAATTCTTTTTTTTAAATATATTTATTTTGGGGTCTGGGAATAAAAAAAATAGGTAAAACAATGTTTTTTTTTTAAAAAAGAGGGGTTGGCGGGGGAATCCCCCCATTTCGAATTAAAAACGTAATAAAAAAAAATGTGACTTGTATTTTTTCGATATTTTGAATTTCGAAATTTTTGTTTTCGAAATTATCACTATAAACCGTCATCTGCATAACACTGGAAGTGTGGGGAGAAAGTGGAGATAAGGTGAGAAAGCGGGCGAGATAGATGTTAAAAAATCACGGCAAAAGGATAGAGCCCTGGGAAATGCCCAAATGGAGATAGAGGTGGGGGAGGAGAAAGAACCCAGGATAACATGGGAGGGGCGATCAGAGAAGAAGGAGGTCAGCCAGTGTAGGGCCCACTCCGAGATACCCAGGGTATCATGGAGCCGCTTTATGAAGATAGAGTGGTTGAGTCAAGAGATAGGAGCAGTTCTTCATGGGTGTTCAGGAGAGCAGTTTCCGTGCCTCTGGATGCTCGGAATCCAGATTGATGGTCGTGTAGGCAACCCACGAGCTCAGTATGCTGGATTAGTTGGGTGAAGACCAACGTCTCCCGAAACTTCCCAAGGAAGGGAGTGATATTGATGGGGCAGTAGTTAGCCAGACACGAGGGGTCAGCAAAAGGCTTTTTCAGGAGGGGGTGTACAAGGGCTTGCTTGAGGGAAGAAGGAAAAGACCCGTTAGCGAGAGAATGATTACAGAGATCAACAAGTGCAGGGCCAAGGGACCCGATGTTGTCCTTAATAATTCTGGAAGAACAGTGGGAGACCTGTTTGGAGGAGACCTTCATAGAGTGGACAACTCTAATGACCTCTTCCGATGTGATAGGAGGGAAGGAGGAGAGAGAGGATGAGAGGCCAGTGGTTGCTGGGAGTTGGGAGGAGGGGAGGGGGAACGGAGGAAGAAAGAGTACTCATGATGTCTTGAGTTTTAGCAGTGAAGTGGGTGGCCAGTGCAGAGGGCCTGGGAGGGAAGAGGTGAGGTGGAGACTGCAGAAGGTTTGGTTAGTTCCTTGCAGATTTTAAAGAGTTTAGCCTTGTTGTTGGATTCCCCAGAGATGTGAGCCTGGATGTGTGCCCTCTTTTTGGAACAAATGGAAAGACGATATTGCCTTTGGAGAAGGTGACAGTCCATTTTGTCAGAGGATGAGCTCGAGGTCTGCCACTTCCGTTCAGCAGCTCTGCACTTGCAATTCAGGGCTGCTAGATCTGAGTCAGAGAGGGAGACAGAGGTGCGGAGGTCACGGAAGAGGGTGGAAGCTGTGATTGAGGAGTCAAGGTGGATGTTGAAGTCACCCAGGAGGAGGAGTTTAGAGGTAGATATCAGGAGAGCGGATGAGAAATTGGTCCCTCTGAGAGGAACGGGGATATAGGGCCAGGTGGCCTATTGAAAGTGGCGATGCTCAGAGAGGACGTAGGAGAGATGCCAAGCTTGCAGACAAGTCTTTTGAAGTAGTAGGGCTGGGTGCATATGAGGGAAGAAGGGGCTCACTCTGGGGAAGACCAAGGCAACCCTGCCACCAGTACAGTTAGGGTGAGGCTTAGAGACGATCTTGTAGCCATCAGGGAGAAGGGAGTTAAAAGCAGTGACTGAGCTGGCATTGAACCACATCTCGGTGAGAGCGAGGACGTCGAGATCAAAGTCTTCAAGGAGGAGGCAGATGTCAGAACAATAGCAGATAGCAGAGTGACCATTAAGCATGGCTAAGTGAAGCCGGTCCTCAACTTTGAAGGTTTTCTGAGGTAGGGTACAGGGGTGTGGTACACCAGTCGGAGGTGGTGAAGGAGGTGCAGAGAGAGAGGAGGGAGGGGAAGCAGGAGTGGAAAGGAAGTTGATGAGAGACAGCAGGCGCCAGTCAAAGAGGAGGAGATTGAGTTGAGCAGCCTGACCCATAATAGTGCCATTGCCATAGACATTAATGGTGCACCTGGAGGATGAGAAGCCAGCATAGAGTACTTCCCATCCAGTGCCACCATTAATGGGTGAAGGAGAGAAAGGGGAGAGAGTAGAGATCAGACGTGGAGTCCATAGTTCTGGAGAGGGAACAGAAAAGAGGATATCAGTGACAAGCTATCTGGAAGTGGCGCTGACATAGGTGTCTGCGATAGGTAGGCCAGGGTTAGGAGAAAGGAGATGTTTTTTAACTGTTTTCTTCCACACTTCATGAGAGAGGTAGGGTAGGTGATAGAAGTAGAGTAGATGGGAGGGATGTATAGAGCTATAGCAATGTTAGAGGGAGGAGTAAAAGGCAAATAAGAAAATAGTGCACAGGCACGAGATGATTGACCAGGCAGTCTAGCAGCCGAAAGCAGTGGATGATTTAAAAGCACACCTAGGTTTCACTTTGACAAAGAGCACTAAAAAAGCACAAAATGGAGGAAGCAACAATTTAAAAAGCACACCTAGATTTGACTTAGACAAAGAGCACTAAAAAAGCACCAAATTAAGGCTGCAACAATTTAAAAAGCACGCCTAGATTTGACTTTGACAAAGAGCACTAAAAAGCACCAAATTGAGGATACGACAATTTAATAAGCACACCTAGATTTAACTTTGCCAAAGAGCACCAGTGTAGCATAAAAGAGGAGGGAGGTAAAGATGTTTAGGCGCTCTAGGAGGAAAGAAAAGGGTTAGGTGCAAGTAGGCAGTAGAAGTAGGCTATGACTGAGAAGAACAGTAAAATGCGCGTGTCGAGTGGGAGGAGGAAATAGTGAACATCCCGGCGTGGTCAGGTGAGCGTGGGTGAGACCCTGACCCTCCTGGGCCTTGTGATCTAGGCTTTGTTTTTGGTGTTTGAGCCCCCCGGTCCCTGCCCGCAGCGTTGTCCGCCCCGTATCCCTGCTTCCCCTCTCCTCCCTCCTCCCACTTCCCAGCCGTCCCCCGTGGTGTGATTGGCTGCTCTAATGCAGCTGGCGGACCTGGTCGCCGTCCCAGCTCCCGACCGCCTTTCCATCCCGGCGTGGTCGGGTGAGAGCCCGACCCTCCTGGGCCTTGTGATCTGTGTTTTGTTTTTGGTGTTTGAGCCCCCCGGGCCCTGCCTGCAGCGTTGTCTGCCCTGTGTCCCAGCTTCCCCTCTCCTCCCTCCTCCCAGCCGTCCCCCGTGGTGTGATTGGCTGGCTGGCCCCTTTTCACTGACCCTCCCAGTGCAGGCCCCGGCCCGGCAGCCCTTGCGGCTAAGGGCCCGGGGAAAAGGACGGCTCCTACATTGGCGGCTCCAGGACGTGTCTAAAGGTGTCCGCAGGGGAAGCAAATGAAGCCAGACACCAACAAAACTGTGAGTGTGGCATGGGTGTGGTGTAGAGCAATCACTCTACTCCAGAAAGCCCCTTTCACTCTACCTTACCTTCCATAGCATAGACTGCCATAGACTTAAAACAAGACATACTTAGGAAGACTTGTGACCACTGTAAATGGACTGTAAATGTTGCCTTACTATGCACATGAACTTACTTGCCAGTTTAGCCAGTGCCACACATGTAGGGAACTGAAATTTAGCTTGCACCGCATCTAGATAGAAATCTTTATTCTTAACATGCACCACACTTAGAATTCTGAACCCTAACTGACGTTGCATCTAGATAGAAATGTCATAGTTAGCATGTGCCTCACTCAGGATTCTTAACTCTAGCTTGCGTCGCATCTAGATAGAAATGTGATTGTTAGCATGTGCCACACTCAGGATTCTTAACTTTAGCTCGCTCCGCATCTAGATAGAAATGTGATAGTTAGCATGTGCCACACTCAGGATTCTTAACTTTAGCTTGCGTTGCATCTAGATAGAAATGTGATTGTTAGCATGTGCCACACTCAGGATTCTTAACTTTAGCTCGCTCCGCATCTAGATAGAAATGTGATAGTTAGCATGTGCCTCACTCAGGATTCTTAACTTTAGCTCGCTCCGCATCTAGATAGAAATGTGATAGTTAGCATGTGCCACACTCAGGATTCTTAACTTTAGCTTGCGTCGCATCTAGATAGAAATGTGATTGTTAGCATGTGCCACACTCAGCAGTCTTAACTTTAGCTCGCTCCGCATCTAGATAGAAATGTGATAGTTAGCATGCATCACACTTAGAATTCTGAACCCCAGCTTGCGTCGCATCTAGATAGAAATGTGACTGTAAGCATGTGCCACACTCAGGACTCTTAACTTTAGCTTTCGCCACATCTAGATTGAAATGTGATTGTTAGCATGTGCCACACTCGCATGGAATTCTAACCCTAACTTGCATCGCATCTAGATAGAAATGTGATCGTTAGCATGTGCCACACTCGTATGGAAATCTGAACCCTAGCTTGCGTCGCATCTAGATAGTAATGTGAATGTCAGCATGTACCGCACCTAGATGGAATCCCATAATTGCAAGGACAGCAATGCCAACTAACCAACCAACTAACAATTCCATCCCTCTGCATACACCTCTCAAACTCTAACCAAACACAACCACAAGCCTTAAACGCAGCAATCCGCACAAACTTCACAACAATGCAACAACAAAACAAGCCACACATAGACTCGCACAACAGCACACGACGACTATCGACTGTAAAACACCCCAAGCCCAACCAACGGACCCACCGGGCTGAGGCTGCCAACAGCACATCACTGCTCTCTTGCACTTTTCCAGCTTATTCCCACTAACCCACCCCCTCTACTCCCCTTTTTCAGAGCAGCCAGAGCGTCAGGGGACCACTTCGGTGGTGATAGTGCACGGTACAAATGTCCTTTAACATTAACATAACAGTGAGGCTGTGAGGCGGGGAGTAACGAGTCAGCAGGCAAACAGTTGAAGAGTTTTGGACTAGGGCAGGTGATCCGGCCTTCTTACTGATGCAGTGTAGAGTTGTCCCGCGAGGATAGCTCAGCTGCAACGTGCTTGCCTTGGAAACAAGATGACACGAAGCAACACAGTTTCGATCCCCGGGTCTGCGCTTGGAAACCTTGTTGCGTTATAAATAGACAACTAAGACATATTCGTGTAACAGCGCCTCGATGCCCCCAGGCTGTGTGAGCGCTTTAAAAAATACAAAATTTAAAAATAAAATAAATCAAATAGAGTGGTGGCACAATTTTCATGGTCCTGAGTACAAGGATGCAGTTAGTTTGTTCTGTGTGCAGCAGGGGCTGGGAGGGTTGCATGCGCGGCGGCATTCAAGGGGGCTACCTCCAGCGCTGGACAGGGCCAGACGGGGGCCTTCGATGAGTGTCTTGGGTCCGCTCAATAACGCTCAATGAAAGCTGGATGGATGATGATATGTGAGTGTTCTGAGAGTGTCAGTTGGGATCTGCGCTGGTACACCTGAAGCTGTCTGGTGGGTGTGCCTGTGAATACATGTAACCTTTGAAGAGTAACAGGAACCTGTACAAAGTGTATGAATATAGCTAAGTATTTTCTACATGCTGGCTCCCTGTGTGTTACTGCTGCGACATGCTGTTTCCAAAGATGTATCTCCGATAGCCAAAGTCCACCTCCTTTTATTTGACATATGCTCACTGAGCCTGGAGCGGGTGCATGAGATATTTAAACGCATCACAGATGAAGAGTGTCAAATCATGGACATGAACCCAAAGTACGCTTGACCAAAGTGGCTGATTGTGACGGCGACTCCCCTCAGCACCCATCCACATGCCTGACCGCATGGGTTGCTCTCTTCCGGAGCCTGGCCAGCCCTGCTAAACCTTATTTGGCCGAATGCGCACACGCATCCTAATCTTACTCCATGACCTCCAACACTCTGGGCTTTGGTCCTCTGAGGGCGTGTTATTTTCCTTGGATTCATTTGTGGGTGACAGAGGGCTGCAGAGGTGAACTGAGCAATATGCAATGATCCAGAGTTCAGGATCAAGGGCTGGATTCCCAGGGATCCATCTGTCTCACATCGGCTGGACCTACAAGGGGGTAAACGACCTTCCTACTTTTTGGGGAAAACTATATACTAAACCATCAAAGGATGGTATGATAATGAGTGTCAGATGGTAATCCCTTATCAATAGATTTAGGGTAATCTTAACAAATGGCAGACCTCCCCCCAAACAACCTGTTCATCAATAATGATTATCAATTTTATTACAAAACATATTACTATAATTCATACACAGTAATGATGGCATAAAAATACTAAAATGCATACATAAAACTGAAGCAGCAATTCAATAACATATTCACAATTGCACAAAAATACACAAAACTAACATGTTTTCAAATGCCACTACAGTTTGGTATAACACAAACATAGGTTTTATAAACACTGTTGACACGCTATGTTAGTAGCCCAACTTGTACAAGTTTCTGTCCTGCTGGATAAAATGTGCCAGATATTCATCAGGAGCATTATCAATTTCATTATGTGTATCCAGGGCTCCATTCCATTTTCCGCTCAAGTGTTCTACACCACTTGAAGATGTCTAGATGTGACACTTTATTGTATATTGAAACAGAATTTAATGTTCTCTCCAATGTTGAAACTGTTGGATGGCCTAATCTAATTCTCTGCACTTTCTTTGTCTTTTAAAAAAATATAAAACTCCTTTTATTCACTAGTGGCTTGGGCTTACAGCAAGGGCATCGCTAAATGATGACCCTAAGTGATGAAAACAATACTCATAAATGTTCTTAATAGGGCAAACTGAAGCAAGCATCGTATACAGGTTTAAAAAATAACTTTTTGTCCTCGGACAGATTTCTTAATAGCAATCAAAAGCTCCTGCTCAGGGTTGCCATTTGCCAGAGAGTATCTTTCATCACAACCAAAGATTCATGCAGCTGTACGCTTAAACATGGAGTAGGAGCTTGGTTTATCACTTCTGTGGAGGATGAGCTGCAGAGGCATGGCCAAATGCCAAGCCTGGAGTCTGGTCCAGGCAGGGGCTAGTAGATGATGTAGGAGTAGGGTCAAAGTGAGCTCTTGGGAAGCCATAGCACCTCCATAGACGATCAGGGGACAGTAGATTTTTCTTGAGTTGGCTAGTGTTGAATTCTCTGCAAGTGGAAGGTCTGGTGGATTCTCTATGCTAAGGGCCTGCAACCTGTGGCTCTCCAAATGATTTGGACTACAACTTCCATGATCCCTCGCCATTGGCTGTGCTGGCTAGGTCTGATGGGAGTTGTAGTACAAAACATCTGGAGAGCCAAAAGTTGCAGACCTCTGCTCAATGCGGACTAGTGGAAAATGCTAGTAAGCTTTGGAGATAAATCAAACCTTGTGCGTGTAGAGATATTTACTTTGTCAGTAGATGTTCTGTTCTTTGCAGTTCACAGGTTTGTTTGTTTGTTTGTTTATTATTTGATAATGCGCACCAAGCCATTGGGCAGCTGGGCGCAGCGGTACAAGAAGTCTCGAATCTTAATTATAGTGCCTGCCACAGGCTAATACATGCATGTAGATACAAGGTAAATTACGATATGTAATACAGTACAGATAGTAACCAGGGGTCAAAGATAGATGGGATATTTTAACATATGCATAGCAGGACCAGGCTTAACATTGCGTATATTAGGTGCCGTAGTGGTCAGGGAAGTGTCGAAAGGATAGAGTGGCCATGGGGGTGGGGAGGTCACAAGTCTTTGGTATGAAGCCATTTGAGAGCGTTGCTTCTAAATCTAGTGTAAGGAAGTGGGCATCTGAGATCACATGGGAGTGTGTTCCATGATTGTGCAGCTTGGACTAGGAAGCTGGTTCCTCCCGCCGTAGTCAGTTTATATCTAGGGATTTCAAGCATAAATGTGTTGGCGGATCTCATAGGTCGGGTTGAGGATCTCCTAGTGATTTTTTCAGATAGGAGGTGCTAGATTATTTAGGCATTTGGAAGTGAGAGATATAGTTTTGAGGAAGATTCTGTCCTTTATTTTTAGCCAGTGGGCTTCTGTCCGGTATTTAGAGATATGCTCTCTACGTGGGATGTTCAACGCTACTCTTAGGGCATTATTTTGTAATCTCTGAAGTTTGGCGGTGACAGACTTGTTGGCTCCTCTTTCCCCCTTTCACCCTCTAACTCATCAACCTTACCCCTTTTTCATTTAGTTTGCAACTGGTTGCATTGGCACTGTATGATAATTATTGCACCTTTTTATGAATGTCCAAGACACATCTTACTTCGGCCACTCTCTCTGGGTGAGATGGGCATTATTTGTCTAGCTCCCTAATTTCCCCCTTCAGGGTTTCCACTCTTTCTTACTTTGTCCCACTCAGGTCCTTGTCCTGTTAGTTGGTCCCTCCACATTCCCTTCTATACAGCTCAGTTGAGAATGTAAATTCCATCATCCCATTTAAAATATGAAGGCATATTTTGCTTTTTATTTTTTGGGTGAATTATTTAGCCTATATCACTTGGTCCTGGGCTGGAGTGGATGAGCTCAAATAAGTGGACGAGCCATGTATCTATAATTTGTTTGACAACTCTTTTAAAACATGAATACAAATGAATGCATAGAAAAGTTGCCTCTTGCTGTAGCTTGAAGAACAGCTATAGCAAAAAAAAGGCTGCATTGATATCGGGGCATTCAATGATTCACCTTATACGTCATTCATAACCCTGGGTTGAAAAGTAAACAACAGTAAAACAAGGCCACTTGTACCTGATTTTGCAGGATGTGGGCAAGGTCTTTGGCATTTACCTACGCAAAGCTCTAGAGCAGGCTGAATGACCTGTACATGAGCAGTTTTATTCTGATCCTGGCAGAGTCATCTGGTTGACACAAGATTATTTTTCAAAAAGAGATTACGAGAGCTTAATTTGGCAACAACAAAGGGAATTAATTTTGAGTCTGTTGGAACAATGTACAATTGAAATTCATGTAGAGGTCTACAATCAAAATGTAGGCAATATCCCCTTCAGGCATGATGGATGAAAGCCTCATATTCGTAACGTTGGTGGACTAATAACACAGCTCTTTTAGAGATTTTGAAAGATGGAAGCATTGGAAGATATGAGCCACAGAAGCAAGGTGTGCGGTAACCTACACCTATAATAGAAATAGTCAACGGCATATTTTTGAGGACATTTTGGAACTCTTCCAAGCCTGTGCATTGACGTTTTTTTTAGACCATTTTACCATTATTGTAACAAAAACATAAGGCGAGAGTGATCTCTCTAGTATGTGAAAAGCAGAATGAACAAGCAAAGGAAAAAAGTGTAATCAGCAGCATTTGACACTGTTGACCATCAGACACTCCTCACCCTCCTCGCTCACAGGATGGGGTTCTCTAGTGCCATCCTAAAATGGTTTGCTTCCTACCTATCCGGCAGACACCAAGCCATACAGATTGATAATTTAAGATCCAAACGCCTCCCAGTCACATGTGGGGTCCCTCATGGTTCTTTTCTCTCCCCAATCATCTTCAACCATCACCCCACCTCCTGCGCAACCTGACTCGCTAGATGCTGTCTGCCCTTCTCCTCCCCATCACCCTGTATATCTGTTCTGTTACCTCTGAAAAGCACACTGTTATACATCTGTACTGTTGTATACTTCTGTTAAGCGCTCCGTTGTGTATCTGTATTGTTGTATACCTCTGTAAAGTGCCCTGTTGCTTCTCGAAACTTGGTCTGCGCTCAATAAATACCATAATAATACCATAATAATATATGACACTTCTGGTAATTTAACTAAAATGACCACAACATAACCATTCATCACAATGACACCCAGCTGCACCTCAAGATGAAAGGCCCCCCAGCACACCACCCGCCTCTGTGAGTTCCTGGCCACCGTCCAAACTGGGATGTTGAATGCCTACCTCAAGCTTAACTCCATCGAGACCAAATTCGTCCTCATCGTTCCGCCTGCCAAACTGCACTTCCAAAAGTTACATGATGATATGCAACTGGAAGGTTTCACCCTGCAGCTGTCATACTCAGCCAAACCCCCAGGCTTCATTGTCGATAGCAGCCACTGCTTCTTAAAGCACATAACCAAGAAAGCCCAAATGGCCTGGCTACAGTTTGCCACACTCTGCAAAATCATCACTTGTTCCCCCCCGTATGACATCTACACTGTGGTTCAGGCTCTTGTGATCTCCAACATTGAAATGGTAAACACCATCTTAACCATCCTGTTATGCTCACATTGTCTCTGCAGGAGCGTCGGGAGCCTCAATACAGGGCGCTTGGATGTGTGCTGCTCAGTCCTCACTCCTCCCAGACTCGCTTTCGTGGCACGAGTCCTACAGCAGGGAACATGAATTAGAGCGTAGCGGGGCCTCTCTCTGCCTCTTCTCCCGGTAACTTCCCCCCTTACTCCTTTTCCCCGTTGACTGCTGCTCACCTGATAGTATTAGTAGGTGGGCTCTCCGTCCTGCTCTTCGGCAGGGGCGCAATGTCCGTGCTTGTCCTTTGTCCGAGTCCAGTTACTTCACTTACTCGGAAATGATAGCCAGACCCAGTCCTGCTGCGGCGCTGGTGTGTTGAATGTTGCAGTGCTTGTGTCACAACCTTTGTGTCACCTTGGTGCGCGGCATTTTTTCCTCTGTCTTAGTTCACTCTCTGTTTTCTTGTCTTTTCACAGATTCAGCCGTGTTGGTGATGAGATGCCGGGGATCGCACTTCTGCGGCGATGCAGATGTAAGTATCTCCCTTATGCTGAGAATAATGCTGTGCGCGCATGGATTTGCGCTGTTTTTAAATTGCTTGATTCAATTGTTAATTGTCTCTACTTTCCCTTCTGCAGGTTTTCTGTTCGCATGGATGTGGCGTTTAAACTGCTGAGGTAAGTATGCTAGCGCTGTTTTCCCTGCGCGGTATGGCAGCGTTACGCTTATTTCTATGCTTAATGTCTCTTTCTCTTCTTCCCTCCGCAGGTTTCTGTTCGCGCTGATGCGGTGCTGCAAGTATCCAGGTTTGTATGTTCGCGCTGCTCGTGATGCACGATGCGGCCCTCGATTCCTTACTCACGATGGTTCGTCGCCGGATGGTTGTTCAGGATGCTCTGGACTTGTTAGCAGATCGAGGATGCTGAATGCTTGGTGGTTGTTCGAGGATGCTGAAGACTTGATGCAGGTAAGCCGCGTGCTCTTGATGTCAGGTCTAACGATGTTTCTTGCCACAGGTCACAGTGAGCATCACGCTGCTGCTGCAGAATGATGCGAAATAAGGCTCCAGGTGTAGGGTGTGGCTTATATAGGCAGCCACACCTAAACCCCTCTAAACACTATAACGCATGAATAGAAACCCAGGAACTAGTGAATCAGCCATGTTATGCGAACAGGAAGCGGTTCATTCATTAGTCCAACCATGAGATTGGTGCCAAAGGCACCAAGACACTGTCCACACCCCTTTTCTTTGCTTCTTGATGATCTCTCTTGGTCCTGCACTATTCACGGCCTTCCTATGTGATGGCTCCATAGTAGAAGAATGAGAGCAGTATGCCAGTGAATGCTCTGGTTGTGGCAAAGTTGACCTAGTGGTCGTGACACAGCCTCCCAGTTGTGCATCTCTCCCCCACCCCCATAGAGGCTATCCACCACGTTGCAGCCTGCTTCATTGCCAGCACCCACATTCCACCACATCTCTTCCTCACTCCATACTCTTCACTGGCTACCCCTCCCCACCAGAATCCTATTCAAAACTGCTTCAATTGAGGCGTGGCTAGCAGCGTGGCAATGCAGACTTGAGCTCCCTCTGCTCCCAAGACCGCTGCTCACATCCTGCACTTCCAGCCTGATTATTGACTCCTGTGGACACTAAAAAACACATACCTGGCTGCGGATGTCCTGTGGCATTAGTGGGTGAGAAATGAAGAAAAACCGTGCCTGCTAGACGACGCTGGAACCACTTGAAACCCAGCGAAAGTTTCATGAGGGAAAACCAAGATGGCCGCGCGTAGTAGCTGACAACAGCAGCCCTTCGACTTGAGACCCAGCACAGCCTGTGTGGCAGAGACTCAATTACTAGTGAGACGAGAGGGAAGGCGAGAGCCCTGAAAGTCCGGACCACCGGCATGCTGCACCCGGATCTATACAGCGAGCAAAATGCTCCCAACTGGGGGAATCCTTCGGGACAACCGGAGCCCAGACAACGCTTTCCCGACGCAGGTCGGGAGGCTGCAGCGACATCAGGACAGCAAACACAAGGACATAGCTGCAGGTCCAGAGACTGCGGCGCGGGCTGTAAAGCCAAGCTCGACACAGCCGAGGAGATCCCCGGGGGGAAGGTGACACAACCAAGCCGAGAAACATGACGGTGTAAAGTGCGCTGACCGGCTATCTCGGACCCCGATCAACGAAACGACTGGACCGGAGGCTGCTCTACTGGAGACCACTGGCTGGGACGCACGCTCCCCTCTGGGGTAAGGAGCACACTTAGGGGTGGGGAGAGAACAAAAGCCTGCACTGCAAGTTGGAATTGGTGCATGCAGCGATCCACAGATGAGCTGCTTCTCAGAACCGATCCCCAGCATAAGAGGAGAACATGATCTGCCATAACAAACCCTAAGAGCACAACAGAAAGCCTGCACCCACTCGCACTGAAGAGGCACGCCAACAGTGGCTGTTCAGTGATACCTGCACATAAACTATACAACACTGCGAGCTGTAACACCACATGCGACCCGTACAGCCCGCAGTGAGTAGCAATGTTATCTCACGGTTTTGGTCGAGGATTTGGTCGTCTGGTGTAGTCTCGAGACCATCGACTGACAGCGAACTGTTGGTACTGTTGTGTGGAAGCGTGGAATATAACTACAAGGAAGCATAGTGTGGAATCGTGTGCCAATACTATTGACAAGCATCGGTCTGGACAAAGTGTGCTCTCGAATACAAGGGTTCCCTAGCCAAGGAGACATTTGGTAGCTGACATTCGTGCTGCTGCCTCCCTGTCTCAATGTGAGGGAGATCCAAAAGGAACTGTAACACGACAACAAATTGAGCGGCTCCCAGCTGGCACGCTGTCGTGGCCTCCAACCTAGCAGGCTGAGACACCTGATGGGGAAATAGGGACCTGCTGCCTGCGCGGTACTACCTGAAGCAGGGAGTGCAGGTGCATGAACGCCATTTGACAAAAACGGAAGAGAGAGGAGGGAGTTAAGGACGCTGGAGAAGCTCAGAAGAGACATTGCCACACATACGTATGAGCCCAGAAAACTAAGGCGAGATAGGGGTCTGCACGCGACTCATATAACATGTATCCACTGGCTAGAAGTCAGTGAGGAACACAGCACTAAGCACAAGGAAACTAAAGGGGCTACCCTAACAAGAGCCACGTTGAGGTGGGCATCTGCATTTGTCACGCCTTGTGCCGTTCTGGGGAAGCTAATCACACTTCCCCACTGGTAACCGGCGGGCTCTGCAGAAGGTGAACAATCGTAAGCGAAGAGACCCGACAAGCTGAGTGCGTCAGGACTGGCACTGCACAAGCATTTGCTAATGATACCGAAGATCAGCGTCCGTTACCACCGCGCCTAACCAGACTTACCCGGTGACCGAGGAAAACTGGCAACAGACATGGGCAAGGACAAAGCGAAAAAGCAATCCACACAAAACAGAATTGACCAATACACTACACCAACAATGCTAGCGCATGATAATAAAGGTTTAGCAGGCGCAATCAAGGAGGCTGAGAGTTCACTGTCCTAGAAAGATGTCATGGCTGCCATAGCGGATTCTCACTCCTCCATGGAACAAAAAATGGATGGCATAAGTATGGATGTGTCCCTCCTCCAACAACTAACTAAGAGAGACCAATGGAGTTATTTATAGACGTTTGTCCCGAACTCCTTTCAATGCCTTATAGACAATATTCAACAAAAGGGCACAAACCGTCTTTCTCTTCTACTTGTTCTCCAAACTCTACCCCTATTCCCACACATGGTCCGTGGACCAAATAAAGACCACGTAAAGGGTTTTAAGAATCAAATAAAATCCAATTTTATTAAGGAAAAACATAGCACATAGCATTCTTAAAAGTCAACGGGCCTCATTACGACCCAGGCGGTAAGTTACTGCCTGGGTCGTACCTTTACCGCCATGGCGTAAACTACGTTTACGCCATGGTGGTTGGCGGATTTACCGCCCCATTCCAAGGTGAGTGGGGCGGTAAATCCCCAATCCCCATTTACCCTTCCCCATTCCCATTTTTGCCCCATAGGGCATAATGGGAGTGGGGAAGGCCCTAATTACGCCACCGTAAATTACGGTGGCGTAATTAGCACCATGGTCCCTTAGCGCCATGGATTTTAACACCTGCTAAAAGCAGGTGTTAAGTCCTCCATGGCGCTAAGGGACCTCGGAATCAGGCGGTAAGGGTCGGCGCTGTTTACGCCGCCGTAAACCCCTTACCGCCTGGGTCCTAATGAGGCCCAACATATCTTAAAAGAATGTAAAACTTAGTGCACTTTGGTTAAAAAACCACAATAAAAGTTCTAAATCAGTTTTAAATAAAATCTCGAAAAAAACATTCACAAACCTGCCTAGGTGTCACCTATACACCCAAAAGAAAGCTCCTACCTATACAAATCTAAACAAAGCAGTACAACAAAAATTTAAACCCTGGTGTATAGTAACGCTTTTGGTAGGTAGCACCTGGTTGTCTACCCCTTACAGTCGCTACTGGGGTGACCGTAACCACTAGATTGGTCAATGTACAACACTTTATAATTTAAGGTGTTCTTATGCCCGACATGTTTCATTCAAAAAACATATTAGCCAAATTACTTGAAATTCATCAGGGGATCCAAAACAAAAATCTGCTATACACACAAAAGATAAACAAATTCCAAGACAAGTGATGTTAACTGTCTGAGAAGATGAGGTATGTCTCCATGTAGGGATGCTTCCAAGTTACTGAAGGCTTTAATGAAGGACAACCTGCTGGGAAAGGAAAGGGGAAAAGGGGGGTAAAGCCAGAGAAAGAAACAAAGAGAAAAAGGGACTTGGGTTATAAATATACCTCAAATCAACTTACAAGGCTATGACTAACCTAAGTAAGACTCACCAATCTCAGTTTCGCCGAAGCAAATACTGCTAAGTAATGGTGAAGAAGGGAACGTCTCCACTGTGGACGTTTGTACACGTTCTGCGAATCAAGAGAAGAGAACATCAGAGCCAGTGTGAGCACAACATCGCCCATCACTAAACCACAGTTTTTTTCTTTTTTTCATTTTTTCTTCTAGGTGAAGGGGGATAAATCATCTTTGTCAAACCCTGATATCCACCGAATTGGATGGCTTACAACAGCCAAAGTCACGATGCACACTACGTGATTCAGCGTGACAAAGACATCACTGGTCACACAATCTATGTAAACAAGCATCACCTAAATCATGTCGCATGCATATCAGAAGGAAAGGGGTAAAAAGTGTAAGCTTTCCTTTTTAAGCCCAACCGTGTAAAACGTGTAAGTTTTCCTTTTGAAACACCACCGTGTTTTATCATGATTCCACCAAATCCCTGCCAGCAAGTAGTGAGTGCAAACTCCACGAAGGTGCAAGGATTGAAACAAAGATCCGTCATGACTTGCAGAAGCTGACTGTTCTGGACAGAGTTCCTTTTGTTGTTCGGGCGCAGTTGATGTTTAGTTTCACAACTGTCCGTTCTTGACAGCTGTACTTTATTGTCCTGGGGCGATTGATGCTTCAAGTTGGGTGGAATATAGGGTGGGGGGAACACATTTTTTCTGAAGACAATGGAGGAGAGGGTGGATGAGGGGGAGGGAAGATCGAGGCGCAACAACATTAGAATACTCGGTCTACCAGAAAAGGCGGAGGTCCCAGCATGGAACTCTTTCTGGAACAATGGCTAACAGATCTGTTTGAACCAGACTCCTTCTTCAAATTCTTTTCAATAGAAAGAGCACATTGTATGCCAACTGGCATTGTGCATTGAGCCTGGCGCTCCTCCGCACACTGTAATAGCCAAATTCCTGAATTACAGGGATCGCGATGTATTGTTGCAGAGAGCACGCGCCAAAGGCACAATAACATTCAATGGTTCCAGAATAGCCTTCTTCCCGGACTACACAAGGGAGATGCAGAAGGCCAGACAGTCATTTGACCAGCTCAAGATGCAACTGCAAACGTTAAATGTTAAATATGGCCTGCTCTTCCCTGCGCAGCTCAAAATATATCACAAGGGCACAACGATTCACTTCAGTGACCCCAAAGAACTTTGGCGATGGGGCGAGCAACACATAGAAGGGGACTGGCCAGAGTTCAGAAATAATAGGACCAGGAACCTCCAAGCTCCTCTGGAGTGCAGACCGCCACCACCACGACCACCAGCACAGGAACCCCCGGGTGATGAGGGGGAGTGACAGCCAACACGGACAAGCCATTTCACTCTACCCCATCTGGAGAGAAGAGACAGAGTGAGGATCTAAAAGATTTGTTTGGACAGCCAGGTATTTAGTCAAAGCTTTGAATACCCCACTATCGGCAGCCAGGGATGCTGTCGGCCACTCCCAACGAAGAGTATGACATCCCAGACCACCTGATCTGAGAAACGTCAGGCTCCTGGGGTAACTAGTACTAATTAATGTTTAGTTGTACGAAAACTGTCTGTTCTTGACAGAGTTCCTTTTGTTGTTCGGGCGCAGTTGATGTTTAGTTTGACAACTGTCCGTTCTTGACAGCTGTCCTTTATTGTCCTGAGGCGATTGATGCTTCAAGTTGGGTGGGGGGAACACATTTTTTATGTTTGTGTTAATACTGGGTCTAATAGTCTTGGCAAACAAACCTCCCTGTCAACAAGACGTATCAAAATGGTAAGCAAACAAGGTACTCCTGCAGGTTTCACTACAAATGAATATAGCAGGACTTCCGTCATATGGGTGAAACACATCACGGCACCATGTAACACACTCCGCCTTTACTCCAGATGCAGGGGCCTCTAGTAGAAATGATACCAGGTCTATTAGGATCATGACCTGGAAGGTGAATGGGCTCGGCAGCGGCCTCAAAAGGCGATTGGTCCTGCAGCTGTTAAACCGACATACACCAGAAGCGATATTCCTCACCGAAAACACGTAGCGGGCACAAACTGCACTTTATTTAAATGCAATAATTATCGCATAGTGATACACGCTGGATTCATCATGGGTTCCAGTGGGATACTTATTTTGATCCACAAGAGGCTTCCCTTTACCCTTTCAACCGTCACGCAAGACACGTTGTTAGATTCATATACATAACTGGGACTCTCTGGGAAGGTGTCCGGTCAAAGGATCGACACCAAAAGGATTGAATTCAATAGGGTCGAGCCAATAGGACCGAAGACAAAAGGGTCGCATTTTTTTTTTTTTAATATATCTTTTTTTTTGGGTTTCCATATAGGAAAAAAAAGTGTTTTTTACACCAAAAACAGGAGTTTGGGGGTAGACGCCCCAAAAAAAAAAAAAAAATCAACCTTTTTGTTTTCAGTCCTTTTGATTCGACCCTATTGTATTTCTATCCTTTTGATTCGATCCTTTGACCTACAACCCTCTGGGAACTTACCATTGCCATGTTAGCTGTCTATGCGCCACCAACCTTACTGACTTCTCTAACCAATGACATTACACCCATAATTACCAGAGATTCCTCAGACCTCATGATAATAGGAGGAGACTTCAATGAGGTTATGAATGCTGATCTTGACCGAAGACACCTTTGCACTAGAAATCCCTCCACACGCACCAAACTTGCTATGTTTACTGATGCTCTCGGACTGCAGGATGTATGGAGAAATGTACACCCTGATATAAGAGAATACTCATACCATTCCGGAGCACACACCTCACTTTCGAGGATAGACTATTTCTTTCTCCCATCGGTGGACCTGCACTTAGCATGCGAGGCACAGCTGTTTCCCAGAGGTATTTCAGACCGCTCCCCTCTAATACTAGGGCTTACAACTAACGGACCGGCTCTCCCGGCCCTCTGGTGATCGAATAACAACTATTTGGGATTCCCAGACCTCATGGAACAAATCCAGAATGCCACTTAAACCTATTTTGAATTAAACACGGGCTCTGTGGATAACTCAGCAGTGCTGTGGGAGTCATATAAAAAAGTGCTTAAATTATTTCCTGCACCATGGCCCACAGAAAGAAACACCTAAACGTGTTACGCGAAGCTGAAACGCAAGTGCAACGTGCGGAAGCAGCCCATCTAACCCTTGACCAACCAGAGACACAACGTGCGTTACAACTAGCACAAAAGCAGCTGCAAATTATAGCCCTAGATAACGCCTTAGATAACGCCAAGCAGGCACATAAAGCAATGCGCGCCAGGATCTATGAGATTGGAGACAAAGCGGGTAAGTTGCTGATATGGCTGGAGTGCAGAGATGAGGGTCTCAGCCAGGTCAGGATGCTTAATTCAGAAGATTTGGAGCCACTGGTGGCAGACCGAGACATAGCAGAGGGTTTTGCAACCTACTACGCTGAGCTAAATAAGACACCGACCTTCCCCATTGACACATCAGTCTTGGCAGAGGGCCCCCTACCTACTCTCAAGACCGACCAGTTAAACCTGCTAGATAAAGACATCACAGAGGATGAGCTAACTACAGCTATAACGGAACTCCAATCCGGTAAGACCCCGGGACCAAATGGCTTCCCGGTCGAATTGTAGAAGAAAATAAGACAGAGTGAGATAACCCCACACCTGTTGAAAATGTACGAAAACTCACACACACAGACCTCAGAAAGGTCACTATTATAGTGCTACCGAAACCAGACAAGCCGCCAGATAAGTGCAGCTTGTACAGGCCCATCTCCCTCATAAATAACGAGACCAAAATACTTGCAAAGGTATTGGCCAACCGATTACAACGGGTTATACCTTCGTTGATCCATCCAGACCAGTGCAGCTTCATGCCACAGAGATCCACCCGAATGAACATATATAGACTACACTCAGCATTAGAGAGAGCAACTGCTATTCGGGGCCCCTTAGCCCTGCTTGCAATATACTTTGAAAAAGCTTTTGATTCAGTCTATTGGGAGGAAATCTGGGAAATAATGCACAAAATGGGCTTCGGCCTGCAATTCATGAGCTGGGTAAAACTACTTTACAAATCCCCAGAGGCAGTGACGAGAGTGAACGGGTATGTATCAAGTCCCTTTGAACTAGAGAAGGGGATAAGACAAGGGTGTCCCCTGTCGGCCATTATCTTTGCTATAGCAATTGAACCCCTTGCTGAACTACTGAGAATCGCAATGATCTGGAACGGCTTTTGCTGGTCGGACAGTTGGGAGGACAAAGTGTCCTTGTACGCGGACGACCTGCTGATATATTTAAAAGACCCGATCAATCAGATCCTGCTCCACTGTGACACGCCTGTTGGAAAGATACAGTGCTTTCAGTGGCCTGCTTGTTAACTGGTCCAAGTCCATACTATTTCCATTAGGACAGGCAGAGGATGTGGTCCAAGCTGACTGCCCCTACCGAGTGGAAAGGGAACAATTTAGGTACTTGGGTATACAAATCACGAATAATCTCAATGATTAAGGGCCTAAAAACTTACATCCAGTGATGATGAGATTCACAGAGGATGTCCGACACTGGTCCACCCTGCCACTGACGCTGCTGGGCAGAGCAGCGCTCTTTAAAATGATGGCCCTGCCCTGATTCCTGTACATCCTGCAAAATGCTCCACTACACATTCCGCCAAGCGAATTTCATAGAATAGATCGAACACTCAAGAAGCTGTTGTGGTGTGGGGGACATCCACGCTTAGCTCTCACTACTCTTCAGAGGTCCATATGGGAAGGCGGGATTGGGCTTCCCCCGTTTGCAGACATACTATTGTGCAGGCCAGATGGCAGTCGTGAGTGACAAACTACACGGGATACCTCAATAGCGCATAATCCGTTGTTAGAATCCAACATACTGGAGAAACCTATTATGAAATATCTCTACCATGGGAAAAACCGGATGGACGCCCCAACTATGCAATCACACATAACGCAAATATGGGCCGACGCACACAAACACGTAGGATGGGATAATAGGCCGACCCAGGTACAACCACTATACTCCCTAAATGGCCCACTTGGTCAAGGCAAGGGATACTAAAAATTGGGGATGTCATGAAGGAAGGTAACATAATCCTGTTTGCAGTCCGGGCCTCCGGTTTCAATCTCCCTTCAACCGAACAGTACCACTACACTCAGCTGAAACATGCATTGCAGGCCCACCTCCCTGATTTGATCAACATGCCGGACTATACCCCAATAGAACGTAATTTATTCCTAGAGCAGATCAAACACAAGATAACATCGGCCCTGTACAGCGCCATAACTTCTTTTGCCACAACTGAGCTATCAGGTTTGAAGGCCAAATGGGAAAGGGATGTGGATGTTCTAATGTCGGATGAATGGGTCTCCTCACTGATGTTCCCCTCAGAGGTAGCCATCTCATCCAGACTCAGGCTAATCCAATTGAAGATACTACATTGGATCTATTACCCAAGAGTGGGCTCCTTAGATGGGGCAAGATCAATGATCCAGCCTGTCTGTGCTGTAAAAATGAAGAAGGCACCTTCTTCCATTTCCTGTGGGAGTGCACTCACATTCAACAATACTTCAACAATACTGGCAGGCGTGCTGTAACGAATTGTCGAGGGTCATGGGCAGAACGATCCCCAGAGATTTGAAACTTCTACTGTTAGGGGTGGAGGATGACGGTGAACTGTCGAGATATGAGAAGCTGTTTGTGTCTACCACCACCGCACTGATAAAAAGAAACATAGCGCAACTCAGGGGATATGATGTGACGCCAAGCTATGAACAATGGACGACGGACGTAGATGTTTGTGCCGCAATGGAACATAGAGTGAATACTGCTAGAGGTTGTCCTGAGAAGGCGCAAAAAGTATGGCAAAAATGGGAACATGCTCACTGACTTGCTAACTGATTCTAATAACCTGTGCGGATTGCGGTACTATACCATGGAAACTTTATGCACATTATGTCGTTGAGCAAGGATGTAACTTACTGTTTTAAAAGACCCTTATTTTAATTAATGTATGATTTCAATGGTTAGCAGAGAAGGGCTGCGGTTGATAACCCTCTATTTGTTGTTTGTTGGCATTTTTAAATGGCACACCAGCATACCTAATGGCAAAACTCCACACCTCCAGAGGCTTTCTCAACTCCTGTAGAAAATCCATCACATGGTTGGTGACAAAGCTAGTCTGCTAAGAGAAGACCCGGAAACAGTCGTTTTCTGGCCATGACCCGTCCCTCTGGAACTGTATCCCGCTCCAGGTTCAGAACGTCACCACTACCCTCCAGTTCTGCAAAATATTAAAAGCATATCTCTTCCAGGGGGTGCTGTTGAGCAGCCACAAAATGGCTGTAACTCTCTGAGCCTCTAAGGGAACCGATGGCGAATTATCGTCTAATCCTGCTTTTTGGAACAATTGGCATTATTTAAACTTATAAGCAGGAAGAGGGGATGCTCTACCACAAATTGTCCAAGTGCCGTGCCAAAATACCTTCAACTTGCGGCGGCCCACGCAGGCTGTGTTTGGCGAGTTCGGGTGCTTCCAGAGACCCAGCAACCGCAGAGAAAACGATGCAATAGGCAGGGCGCACTGTCTATATTATCCGATGCAGTCTCGAGGATAACAATAATCTACTAAGTAGTGAGCTGCGTAGAGTCCCTGGAGAAGTTAGGGAAAACATTGGCTCTGTTTACCGTGTGGCGGCACCCGCGATTTAGACACCCATTGAAGAAACACATACACTCGATCAGTGGTCAAAGTATACAAAAAGAAGTAGTGGAACTATGTTCCCTACTGCCCCCCCCCAGTCCCTAGAAACCCCATCACCACGCCCCCTCTCACTCACAATACAAACCCCCAAATACTTGCACCTGCTGTTTAAGGGAAAGTGCAAGTTTCAACTTCTTCCAACACTTTTTTTTTTTTAAACTTTATTTTTCGGTTGCAATTCACATTACACACGCAATAACCACCCAATGATACTGGACATACATAGTATAAACTTTATTTTCTCCCATTCATTTACATATAGAAAACAACATTACATTTTCTGATATTAGACGTATATTGCTGGAGTTAAGGCACACAGTTCAGTCGGTATCAGACTCTCCAAAGTTTGGTGAGGTGGTGAGAAGGTAAGTTCTGAATGCTGATATGTCTTTAGGCCTACACGGAGAGGGGACCAGTCCTATGTATGTTTCTTCACATTCACGCACATATGCCAGTGTTGTTAAGAATTGTTCTGCACGAGGGGCGTGGGGACTTTTCCATTTCTGCAAGATACATTTATTAGCCACCACACATGCAATGTTGAACAACCTCCTGGTTTTTTCTGAGAGTTTTCCTATGTCGCCGAACAGATATTTTTGGGGGTTGAGTTGTGCAGGGACTTGAGTAATGTCTTCCAGTATGCTTGCTACTGCCCTCCAGAATCTAGTTATTTCAGGGCAGGCCCAGTACATATGGTATGAGTCAGCTTGAGGGTTATTGCATTTAGGGCAGTTCGTGTTTGTGGACTCCTTGAATTTAGCCATTTTGACTGGGGTATAGTGAAGTTTATTGAGCATTTTGAATTGTATGAGTCTGAGCCCCGCATTGCGGGAGACCTTCTTTGTAAGGAGGCAGTACCTGGACCATGTTCCTTCCTCTATTGTTATACCCATGTCTTCTTCCCAGGAGGTCTTTATATTATTGGAGGATTTCGTATGCGTTTGGACTATGTTGTATAGTGTGGAGACGCCAATGTCGGGCTGTGAATGAAGTGCCTGGTAGCAGGGGTGCTCGGCGGTTCAGCTGGGTATGATGACCAGCGTTTCTTGAACGCTGCCTTCATGCAGTGATATTGTAACGTGACTAGTTGGCCCCTCCCCACTGTGTCAGCGAAGTCTTCAGGGGTAACGAAACTACCGTTAGGGAACATAGCCTTCTTTGTGATGTCATAGTTCGGA
Organism: Ambystoma mexicanum; assembly: GCF_040938575.1. NCBI lineage: Eukaryota > Metazoa > Chordata > Amphibia > Caudata > Ambystomatidae > Ambystoma > Ambystoma mexicanum. Next base: position 585,925,350 of record NC_090935.1, read on the forward strand.
ATCCAGGCTTTCTGTATACCGGTGTCATACGAGGGGTCGATGCCCGGGAAGTTCCATAATGGAGCTTGGGAGTTGTAGGGGATATCGATGTGGAGGCGCCTGCCAATTGCAGCCCAGGCTGCGATTGTGCAAGATGCGGGGTCATATTTGCATTCATATTTGTAAGATTTCGCAAAGATTATAGATCGCAAGTCCGTTGGGCGGACCGAGTGCCGTTCTATGGGGTCATGTGGTGCTTCTATTGTGGGGTTCTGCCAGTATTTGGCATATTGAGCCTGTGACACTAGGTAATACAGCTCATAATCGGGTGCAGCGAAGCCGCCCGTGTCGTAGGGTTCCACCAGTTTTTCCCATTTGAGCCTGTTGGCACCCCCGTTCCAAATGAAGGTGGTTGCCAGGGACCATAGGTTTTCAAAAAAAGGTTTGCCTGGCCATATCGGGACATTATTAAAGATATATAGGAGCTTGGGGAGGAGTACCATTTTGAGTACCGCTATCCGACCAGCCAATGATATGGGCAATCTAGTCCAAATTTGGAGTTTAGTGTGGATCGTCTGCAATGTGGATTCGTAGTTATCTATATATAGTGACTGTTTGTCTCTAGATACTAGGATCCCCAGGTATCTGATGTATTCAGGGGTCTATCTTAGACCATGTGTGCATGAGGGGCAGATGGTAGTCTGTGTCAGTGGGAAGATTTCAGATTTGGCTGTATTGATTTTGTACCCTGAATGTAAGGTGAAGTCCTGTATTACTGCCAGTATGGGTTCCAAGTTGTCCTCCAGTTTACGTATATACAGTAAGGCATCGTCCGCATATAATGAGATAGATTGGTAGCTGCCGGCCAACTTGATGCCCCTCAATTCTTGTTCTCCTCTGCTTGCAGTCGCCATTGGTTCGATAGTGAGTGCAAACAGGATGGGGGAGAAGGGGCAACGCTGTCTGGTGCCACGATGTAAAGTAAAATGGGTAGAGAGGGTATGGTTTGTTAGGACCCTAGCTTTGGGAGAGGTGTAGAGCAGCTTGACGCAGTGTGTAAAGTATGGGCCAAAGCCGAATTTTTTGAGGACCTGAAACATGTATGTCCATGAGACGGAATCAAACTCCTTCTCGGCGTCCAACGAAATGGCTACTGCCTGTGCGTCGGGTTTGATCTGTGCCATAATACCGAACAGTCTCCGCAGGTTTAGGGCAGTGGATCTCGTCGGGATGAAGCCACATTGATCAGGGTGTATTAGGGTAGTCATTTTAGGGAGAAGTCTGTTTGCGAGTACTTTCGCGTATATCTTGGCGTCTGTATTCATAAGGGAGAGTGGGCGATAGGATGAGCGGTCATGGGCCGGACGTCTAGGCTTCAGTAGGACTGTTATGACTGCATCAGTTATTGACTCTGGGAGGGAGCCGGAGCTCAAGGCTTCCTCCCATACGTGAGTTAATATAGGGGATAGTATTGCTGTGTATGTTTTGTAGAGGTCAGAGCTTAGACCATCAGGGCCTGGGGTTTTTCCAGCTGCCAGTGACTTAATTGCCTCAGCGATTTCCTCCTTGGCTATTTCTTGTTCAAGGGCAAAATTGTCCTCAGGTGTGAGTCTAGGGAGGTCGATCTCGTTCAAGTATGTTTCAATGTCTACCTGACTCCGTGTATCATGGTTTGCGTATAGGCTGGTGTAATATTTAGCAAATTCGGTGTTGATTTCTTCCTCTGTGTGCACGGGATCACCGTTGTCTGTCATGATGCTAGTGATGGGGGCATGATTGTGTTCATTTTGTAATATACGTGCCAAGTGGTTTCCTGCTCTATTTCCTTCACTGTATATAAGGGCCCTAGTCAGAGTGGACATGTATTGTAGTTCTTGGATTGCTAGCTCATTGAATCTAAGAAGGCGTGCATTGATATCGGCCAACGTGTTCTTGTTGTGTGTTACCCTATAATCGTTTTCAAGGGTTTTCAGGTGTGTTTCGGTCTTGTTCAGGTTGGATCTGACACTTTTCAGGAGGCCAGTAGTTTTAGACATAAGATTACCCCTCACCCAGACCTTAAACGTTTCCCACACCGTAGCCCATTCCCCCACCGACCCCGTGTTCAGCTGAAAGAATTCCTCCATCTCAATTTGCAATGATTCAACCACGTTAGGGTCCTTCAGGATATTTGGAGGCATTCTCCAGCTTGGAGTCGGTCGTTTAATATTCTGGAGCAATATCTCAAGCGTAACTGGGGAATGGTCAGAGAGTGTACGGGGGAGTATTTCACAGCTCACCACGGAGCTCAGCAGGGGAACGGATATGAACCAGTAGTCTATCCTGGATTCAGAGTCATGGGCTGACGAATAGAAAGTGTATTGACGGTCTGTAGGGTGCACCATCGGTCAGCACCCTGTCCTGTAGGGCCTGATGTATGGTATTGGCGGATCTGGTGAGTGTCGTTTGTCGACTGGAGGACCTGTCCAATAGTACATCTAGGATAGTATTAAAGTCTCCACCCCACAGCACCCATGTATCAATTGTTGTGTCGATTTCATTGAGGAGATGAGCGTAAAATTCTGGGTCGTCCGTGTTTGGACCATAGAAGTTGACCAGTACCAATTTTTCCCCCGCCACCGTGCCCCATACCACTACGTATCTACCCAAAGGGTCGGTTTTACTTTTTTCGGGGGCGAACCCAAGTGAAGGATGTATTAATGTGAGGACCCCTCTGTTCTGTGACGAGTATTCGGTATAATACCTATTGTTACCCCATTGTTTCAAGACCTTTTCATTAGTCTCCCGCAGTGCATGGGTCTCCTGAAGCATTACTATGTGCGGGCGGTGCCTGTTGATGTATGCTCCCACTTTACTGGATTTTGCCCTATTGTTCAGACCTCGGATATTCCAAGTTAACAGCTTAAGTGTCAACCCGCTGGAGGTGTGGGGTCTCTGTGCCATGTCAATGGATTAAAGACAATCTTGGGAGGAAGGGGTGTCATTATGGGGGGATCAGCGCATGACTCTGTGACTGCATTTTTAACATTAAACACAACAGTTAACTGCTTCCCAAATCGCCCAAATGGGGCTTTCGACTTGAACGACCATACATCTGGCCAATGAAACAGACCCAAGTTCCCAGTACCCACCCCCACCCACACCATCTGGCCCAACTTGATGATGAACCCCATTTAAGACCCTGTGATTTCACTCGTGGAGGGGGACGAGTGCTGCAACACCGCTTTCATAGCCGAGCGCATCTCATCCGACTATCTTTGATTATTGGAGAATGATAAGAAGCACAATTAAAAGAACAGTTCTGCCTCTCTCTGGTGAAACAAGAATGAGCGTCTTGCTGAAGAAAGGAGGTGGTTAATTGCTGCGGTCGGACAGTATGCCATGACGATATCTATACCGGCTGCTGAAGAAGATTTTGATCAGGTTCCTTTCTTCCACGAGGTAGGGGAATGGCGGATTCCACATAGGCCAATGCAGCTGCCGGGGAATCAAAGAAGTGCGCACGTCCGCCATGTTGTATGCGTAGCTTTGCTGGAAACAATAGAGCATATGGGACCTGTCTCACCCGCAGCTGACGTTTGATGGATTCATAGGAACCTCCGTGGGTTTGGACTCCCGCGGAGAAGTCCGGATATATGTGTATGTTGTCATTGCTGTGTCTCAAAGGGCCCTTTTCTCTTGCCAGCCTCAAAACCGCGTCTCTGTAATTTAGAAGCTTTGCCACTATCGTGCGGGGGG